>NC_092635.1:62419571-62794164 GCF_039555335.1 Amphiura filiformis | reverse complement strand
TTATCCCTGTTCTTTGACATCTATGATTCAATACATTGGTACCGCGTGAACGTTGTAGTGCAGGGCGATATATTATAGCGACATTATGTGGGATCAATTTGTACTTATTTTGCTGCCACTGAATAAAGGAGATACATAGCTATACATTGGTACGGTATGTGCCGTTTAATATTAAAAAACATTGGGATGGGTGCGACAAAAAGTGGCTCAGTATAAGACGAGGTTTAAAATGCGTCTGCCTTATAGGCTAATTGGCTACGGCTAAGGATCGTGCTCTTGGAATAAAAATTTAAAAGCTCTTAGTTTATTTATTTGTTTCTTTGTGTTGACAGAATTTCCAATCTAGCGAAGCAGATGAAGAATCTTTGATTGTAGAGACCGTGACAGGTAAATAACCATGTTAATATAAATATGTAAAATAAGTTCAAACCCGGCATTGAAATATCGTTGAGAAAGCCCGCTATTTGAGTTATGTCATTTAATGGAGGGTTGAGAGCTCACAGCAACCTGCTCTACAAAATGAGCATAAAGTGCCAGGGCACTATAGAAGATAAAATTCAATAAAAAACAAAAGAAATTCTGCAGGAAATATTGATTTTTGGAGACCATAGCAGGAGCCATCAACGTGTTTGTATGATTCTCTGTCATGAAATAAGGATTTCAAATCTGGAATAGATCTGAAAGTTATATAGGCAACTTTATGCTTATTTTGTGAGAGCAGGTCATGAGAATTAAGTCATGTGAAGCATCCTTTTACATTTTCGCTTCTGCATTCAGGTACACAAGATGACACCAATCAGACGGCAATAAAGGTAAGAAGGAATCCGACGTACTATCCTTCGAAAATCTTGACTAAAAACATATAGGCCTATACGCATACATTTTCACTAGACAAAGTAATTGTCAACGGATTGAAATCTTCAACCGCGTATCATTTCTCAACCACCTCCCTAAGATTTTTTATCCGTCATAAAAAACCCACGCGTTCATGATGCAGTCATGTCTACAGTAGAATTCACCTCGACCTTTGCAGGACTTAAACCCCATTAAAAGCTATTAAACCAAGATAACACTCATTGAAACAGCTCAACTGATTAAATCGGATCTTCTCTGGTTGTGCACATGTGTCTGTTTTATATGTGCGATATAGCAATGAGCTGCTATAATACATCTTCAGTTGGATAACCGATTATAAAGGAAACGCAAGGAAACAATGGTAGTGGACCTTTGTTCACGAAATGAGACAATGGCCTGCTTTTCGTTAACCAGCATTCTTGAAAATGAGCAACATAATGATTGTTGACTTAACACGGTTTGGAAATAATTTCTTCATATTTTTGGTGTCATCTGTCGTTTACATATCCTTCCTAAAACACAAAAGTGCGACCCTTTGTCAATCACCTACAGTACCCAATTTCGGCATACTATATAAGAAACTCATCATGATGATTGCCAGAGAATAGTTTAAATGTAGCTTGTACCGGTTTTTGTGGCATCCTTCAGAAGTGAGCGGTCCGATACCAATATTTTCGGTCAAATCTCCATTCAATTAACACGGGGAGTTGGCTAGCTATGCCTTGCCCTCACTCATCTATACTATTAAAGAGGAACTTGCCGATAATCGATACTTTGAAGAGGAACTGATCGATTCATCGGTATCATCTCGGAGATTATAGATAAATTATAAATTAATAAATAGATAAATAAATAAGTTCTAGCATTTCCAGATGAATGGTAAATGCATAGATAGATAGATAAATTAATAAATACAAATAATTATTTGTATTTATTCGGTAGATCAACCAATGGTGGCCCGCTTATTTACGGTCCGTTGCTGCGTTGCTATACGCGGATTACGCACAGGTCAGGGCAACTTCCCGACGCGCTAATGGTAACAAAACTTCCAGTTTCATCTAAGACGGAAAATATCACATCTCTTAGACGGAACTAACAAATTAATGGCTGAGACAAAGGTGGTTTTAAGTTACGTATTTTGAAAATAAATGGTCCAAGTGATCTAATAATTTTGAAAGTGATATTAGTTTATCCGTTCGTGGTGACTTTCGACGGAGAGTGGGCATTATGCGGCATGGTAACCGCAACGGCTATAATAATAAATCAACTGCATTCGTTTATGCAAATTATGACTTTCGGAAACTTCTTTTGTGATGACTTTCCGAAGATTTTAAATTCAAGGTAGGCCTAGGCATATATACGGTGTTGGAAAGTAATTTGAGTTTATTCGTTTGTCATGTTGTGATGAATTTCGATGGGGAGTGTGGGACATTATTAGCAGATTACAGCATGGTATAAAACCGCAACCGCGAAATATCCGTGGCGTAGATTTCTTTTTGACATTAGGGGAGGGATGAAAACATTTCTTGAAGTAGGCATATTAATAGTGAATCCGGCATCTTTTGGCAACATTAACAATGGCGTAGATTTCTCTTGACATGGCATGGGGGATGGGTCCGTTTAAATCAATTTCTTGCAATAGGCCTACAGTGAAGCCAGCATCTTGGCGACAGAATAATTTATGGCCAGCTAATTAGGCCTACTGGTGAATTATATTGTGCAAAAGTGGAACAAATTCGCACGAAGGCCGCAAAATTGGCACTTTTAGTTTGGCCAAAAATGAGGTTAATTTTGTCAGAAACCCACATCTATTATACATGTGTGAACTTGGGGTGATTGTACGGACCATTGACCTTATCAAAACATTGGGGGGGGTTATACCCACCCCCACACCGGAAGTTACGCTATGTAACTCAACCTTCTTGAAACCCAATGTTGCTATAGGCCTACTTGATGAAACAGAAACACATATAAAAAAGAACGAACGAAAGAAATAAAGGAACCCACATACATGCGTCAACATATGGAGGTGATTCAGTAGATCATGCCCCTTATCGAAATATTGAGGAATTTATTACTCATCCCGGGATTTATGCCTATGTAAAGAAAGAAGGAAGGAAGGAAAAAAGGAAGGAAAGAGGGAAGGAAAGAGGGAAAGAAAGAGGGAAAGAACGAAAGAAAGAAAGAAAGAAAGAAAGAAAGAAAGAAAGAAAGAAAGAAAGAAAGAAAGAAAGAAAGAAAGAAAGAAAGAAAGAAAAAAAAACAACAGGAAAGCAAGAAAGAGAAAGGGAGAGAGAAACGAAAACAAAGAAGAAATAGACAGACAGAAAGAAAGAAAGAAAGAAGAGAGAGAGAGAGAGAAGAAGAAAGTGAACAAGCAAGAAACAGAAAGAGAAATGGAACGCAGGAAAGAGAGAAACTGAAAGAAAAAAGGGAAAGACAAAGAAAAAATAAGTAAAAAGGGGAAGGAAAGAGGGAAAGAAAGAAAGAAAGAAAGATAGAAAGAAAGGGAAAGAAAGAAAGAAAGAAAGAAAGAAAGAAAGGGAAAGCAAGAAAGAAAGTGAGGGAAAGCAAGAAAGAAATGGAGGGAAAGCAAGAAAGAAAGGGAGGGAAAGCAAGAAAGAAAGGGAGGGAAAGCAAGAAAGAAAGAACGGGAAAGCAAGAATGAAAGGGAGGGAAAGCAAGAAAGAAAGGGAGGGAAAGCAAGAGAGAAAGGGAGGGAAAGCAAGCAAGAAAGAACGGGAAAGCAAGAAAGAAAGCAAGAAAGAAAGAACGGGAAAGCAAGAAAGAAAGAACGGGAAAGTAAGAAAGAAAGAACGTCGTTTGCAAAGTAGAGGCAACAAATGGTAGGCCTACCACATCACTAACCGCGTAATAATTGAGCTGTTAAAAGCGATACCAATTGACATGATTACCATTTCCATCGTTAAATACTAACCGATCCCGTTTACTAACCGCTCCCATTTACTCATCTAGCGGGGGGCCGCGCGAAGCGCGGGTACCCGCTAGTCTATTATATAAATAAAAGGAAGGTTGCCCATCTTGTGCGCGAGTTTTCCATCGGACATTCGTTTTTGCAATAATTGATGGTAACTAAGAGAATAACATAAAAAACTGTCGTGTTGCTATGCAAAATCGCATGCAGTGGCATTGTGGGTAATAAGGAGGACAGTGTGAACCGAGTAATAATATTTTCATTAAAAAACCATACGCAGAGCAACATTGCCCTGTTTTCTGCCAATTGCGAGGTGGCCAAGAAATGATTCAGGCTATCTAGATGCACAACATCGCGTACTTTAAGAATGATCTTACGAGCTTTTCGCCCCTACGCAGAGCTACGCACCCCATTTTCCGCCACTGCACCGAAGTTGGCAGCCAAGAGATTAAGGCTACGTCGCGTGAATTTTATTATTTATTCTAGGCCTATGAATAGTTTTACAGCCAAATTCATACGGGAGATTGAGGAATATACGGGGAACGCATTGCACTTTATTTGGTTGAAAACGGTCAAGACCAAGAAGAAGCTAAAAATGAAAGACTAACTTACTAACTTACTAACTAACTAAACTAACTAACTAACTAACTAACTAACTAACTAACTAACTAACTAACTAACTAACTAACTAACTAACTAACTAACTAACTAACTAACTAACTAACTAACTAACTAACTAACTAACTAACTAACTAACTAACTAACTAACTAACTAACTAACTAACTAACTAACTAACTAACTCATGTAAAAAAAACTAAAATAATGAGAACAGAATTAAATAGATAAAATTCAAACGGGAAATCACAAGCCTAGCAGGAAATATGAAAAAGGGAATAAAATGTAGAAAAAACCAAAACTAAAAGGAGAAATGTAAGAAATGGTAGATTTATAAAATAATGCATGGGAACGGGGCTCAATAAATGAATAACATGGAAACGGAAATCACAAGCTAAGCAGCATGGGAACAAAATAGACCTATGCAAAAGAAACTGAAGAGAAAGAAAGGAGCTAAATGAATTTAAAAAAAAAAAAGAAGATGAAAAAAAAGGTACGGGTAGGCCTATTATACGGGTTATGGTTAAATGAAATGGGAGCAAACTAAAGAGGGAAAGAAAGAAACTAATCCGGAAAATTAAGGGAAAAAAGAAGTTAAAATTAGAAACTAATCAGGAAAAATAAGAAAAATAAATAACAACTGAAGGAAACGGGAAATCACAAGCTAAGCAGCTAATATAAATGAAGCTATAAAGGGAAACGTATAAGAAAGGATAGATTTAGAAAATAATGGGAATGGGGTTAGGCATAGATAGATAAATAACATGGAAACGGAAAATCACAAGCTAAAGAGCATTTTGTTTTAATGGAAACAAACTAGGCCCGTGCAAAAGAAACTGAAAAGAAAATGGAAATGCAAGAAGGGACAGGTTTAGAAAAATAAAATTTACCTTTCAATGATTCTACCTTTGCAGTAATTCTTCCTGTTTTAGTGATCGCTCCCATTTACTCATCTAGCGGGGACCCGCGCGAAGCGCGGGTATCCCATAGTATTCTAAAAGTGCGACTATTTCTGAACATCTAACCTAGCTGTAATTTTAGGTCATGTTAGAGAAATATATTTGCTAGAAGTTTGGAGAATAAGTTAAATATTGGCTGGTTATTTTTCACACAGTGATGTTAACTAGGCAAGTGCCCATTCTTCCAACATACATCATTTGTAGAGGTCACGCGTCAATGGTGAGAGCACTGTATATTGTGTATAGGAAAACGGACAGTAACTGCAGTATGTTACGCCCAAACATCCTAAGCTAATCGTAGATAATCGTAGATCTTTGCCCTCATTTTGGTGATAAAATTTTTACCCCAGTACCTTATCTGGGGGTCACCGGCAATCAAAGATGACCATAGAGGGGTGGGTTGGTGAGGCCCCAATGATTTTCATTTCGCTCTGGTAAAATTATTTCAAGAGCTACGGACTTTTTACTTGTTTAGGTGAATAATGTTTTAGCCGAAAATCAATTTTGCCTATAATTTAGTACATAGCCAGAATTTCCCAAAATTGCATGGGCGCCCTCACATTATGACGTCATAGGGACATTACGTGGGGAATGTTTGTACTTATTTTGGTGTAACTGGATAGAAGAGACCCATAGCTATATATTAGTGTCAAATATAACTGTATATAATTGACAATTGAAGGGGGGGGGGGGGAGTCGCAACAACACCCCTCTTCGTAGTTCGTGTTACAAAATATGGCTCAGTAGTTCTAGGCTTAAAACACGGCTGTCTAAGAGTTGTTGGTTCAGGGTCGTATGCGTATGGGCGAGTTACGTCAACGTCATAGCCTTCCTTATAAATAGTCCATCTGTCCTGGAAATAGTAGCGTCCACGTCTGATACACTCGCGATCATAGGCGGTATCAATAAGGCGGTGTATCTAGGGCTCAGTCACTTCGCGCTGCATTACGAGCTACAGATGCACCGTCTTTGATTGCGCGCGTATCACACGCGGACGCTTCTGTTTCGAGAAAGCTAAATGGACTTTGGTTTATTGACAGCCATTTAACAATTTCATCTTTAAACATAAAATAGAGTGCTTTGCGTGGTTTAGTAAATAACTCAGAATATATGTTACGGTATACTCCAGGCATTTTGAAGGAGATTAGTCGCGATAGGCTAAACATGCTAACAACATTATCATTCATTGTCATTAAAGATTTGTACAGGAAACTTCACTTGGGATAGCAAGAGTACTCATCCTATAATACAAAACATAGACATCGATATTAAAGCTGGTAAGTCACACATCTTTGTCTATCATTGTTATATTAGCGAACTTTAAACGTTTATGAAACTTTAACCAATGAAATGAATATATGAATACAAAAGCCACCCAAGTCCATACGTTGGCCAAATTGAGTTAAGCATGGGAAATTGTTGCTATACATAGGCCTGTCAATGTCATATGTATGAAAGAACAACTCAAATTCATCCTTTGTGTCTATTGAGCATGTGAAAAATAGCATGTATGAAAGAATCACCCAATTCCATGATTTGAGTCTTGTAACACATTGATTCAAATCCAGTATGTATAAAAGTCCACTTGTAACACATTCATTGCTAGAGAGTGACTTTTGGAAAAAATGGGTTTAATAAAGGAAAGTGTGTGGTTTATATTACATGGCAGAATGCTTATCAACATTATACATACCTGTGTGCTTTATTTTGTATTATCTTACTAGTGGTAATCTCATTCTAAAATTGTTGTCTTTGTATATGATTCAAAAAACCACCCAAGTCCAAAATTTAAAATGAACCCCACGAAGTCCCTGAAATGCTAATCGACATACCTAATACAGGTTAATCCACTCATTTGCACGTAAAACTTACTATATTGACCAGGTAAATCTAACTGAAGGAATTAAAATGATACACAGGTTTTTCTCTCAAAATCACTTCCCATGGACGTGGGTGGCTTTTGTATTCATGTATTCAAATGCTTACCCCATATAATTCTTTGAATACAAAAGAGTCCTTAACTTCCGTGTAGCATTTTAAATAAAGAAATTTAAAAAATAAATTTTGGATGTTGATACTGCTAGTAGTTGTATATTTATTTTGTAGGGTCATTGATCATGATTGTTGGTGCAGTGGGGAGTGGTAAGTCGTCTCTGTTATCAGCTATCATTGGAGAAATGATGTCTTTAAATGGAAAAATCGACGTTAAAAGGTTTGTAATTAATAAATTAGCAATGTGAGGATTCTTTTTGTAATCTTGTAATTATAGTTTGATATAATGTTGACCATTGCTGACCGTATCACAATAGATAAAAACTTCAGATCTTTATCAAAATAAACGATGAATACTAAATCTTTCCTTCTATGGCCATTCTGCGCAAATCAATTTCGATGAAATCTGTCAAATTCGGAAACCATGCTCTAGCCCCGAAGGGCACTTCAATTTGAAATGGATATAGGTGTAGGGCTGGCGCTTTCGCACTAAGGGGCATTCGGTGAGAGCAACATGTAAAAATATGGGGTCATTGGGTGAGAGCATGATTTTTGGCATTCGGTGAGAGCAAAATGTAAAAAATATGGGGTCATTGGGTGAGAACATGACCTTTTTTTTAAATGGAATCTTTGGGTGAGAACCAAAACAGCGCCACAAAACCTCGAAAATCGAATTTCTAGTTCTAAATGGCTTCAAATTTCTTTATTTTTTCAAAATAAGTAACAAAATCAGTGATAAATGAAAGTTGCTGTTCAAATTGAACTTGTAAGGGTCTTTGGGTGACAGATCAAATGGAAAAATAGGGGGGTCTTCGGGTGACAGAGCGCGGAGCGAGCATGTGTTCGTAAAAAATATGGGGTCTTTGGGTGACAGCGATGCTGAAAAAGGGGGTCTTAACAGCCCTACATACGCGTCACCTCCAAAGTTGAGTGCCCCCTTCGGGGGCTCTAGCTAACTCTGTATGGGAGCAATCGACACTTAACCATATTACTTTGGTTTAAAATCAGGATTGACTATTACGTGTCATATATAAATTTCCCTTTATCATATCGTTATGAATTCGGCAGACGGCCGAAATAGGATTCGTCTTTTTGATAAATTCATGAATTATTTGAATTAGCCAACAAGGGATCGGACGATTTTAGCTATAGATGGCAGCATATCAATTTTCCAACGGTGTTCAGCGTGAAAGAGGGCGGTATATAGGGTTAGCTAACAGTGCATCGCAGTACGGTCGACGAAAAAAAAAAAATATGCTGCCCTCTAGAGCTAAAGCGTTAATCCCTAATTCAAAATAATTCATGCGTAACACGAATTTACCAAAAGCCGAATACGGATTCAGCTGTGTGCAGAATTCATAACGAATCATTGATTGATTTTTGTTATTTCACAATGCAGCAAACATGGCAAATATAATGGAGTTGCTTATTCTGCACAAACAGCTTGGATCGTCAATGCATCTCTGAAAGACAATATCTTATTTGGGAAGCCCTATGAAGAAACAAGGTTAGGGAAGTTGTATTGTTACTACAATTGTTAACACAGTCGTCTCAGTATTTATAATTATAACAAAAATCTCGATAAGTTCAGAAGCTGCAAAACATCTGGTCTTACATCGGTTTAACGAAGAATGTTTGCACTTAAAATGCAGTACATTACAGGCCACGAGACTAGTCGTAGGAAACCTACAACAATCCGCAGCCTAACCCGAACTAACAGGCCAATTAGTTGATAAGGACCTCATTTGAAATAAGCTTTATATACATGTGCTAGGCTGTCTTGGTATTGTCAACGTTTTGATCGCAGTGTTGCAGGTTGGATGTCTTTGTGTCCCTGGCTTTTTTGTCCTCTAAATGTATATTGACAATGCCTTGTAAAAATAAACAAGCAAACACACAAACAAACTTGCTTCTTCTTCTAGGTACACGCAAGTTATTGCCGCATGCGCACTTCAACCCGACATCGATATCCTCCCAGCTGGAGATTTGACAGAGATTGGGGAGAAAGGCATCAATCTAAGTGGGGGACAAAAACAAAGAGTCAGTGTGGCTAGGGCTATGTATTCGGACAAAGATATTGTCCTTCTGGTAAGTTATACAATTAAATATACTGTTAAAAACACATCTTTTTATGTAAATGTAATTTGTAATTATTCCTTATGTATTTTTTGTTTGTTTCTATTCCAGCCTTGGCTGTAGTTTGTAAAGGCGCTTAGACCTTTGATGATTAGATTATGCGCGGTATAAATTGTATATGTATGTATGTATGATTCAGCAAGTTATATAGATTCTCCATCGAGAAAAACACAACTGACAGGCCTACTACTCCCGGGTCTACTACCAGACTACATTATAAATATATCCTTATTTCATTTAATGCTAACATCAATTTAATACTAACGTAGGTCAGAGGTCGTCATCATCGATAGACGTCCCGTAAATCATCCCTGCAAATTTTGCTTCGGGAATCTGGCCAAATGCGTTGCTATTAGCTCTAATACATTGAGAGTGTTTTAGCAAACCACCAGGAAACCATTGGATCATAATTTCTTTCTCCTCTGCTCCTGGAACTGTGATATTTTGACTATTTCTGTCATCGTTGACACAGTTTTGACTATTTCTGTCATCGTTGACACTAACATCAATAGAAGGATAGAGCGGTACTTTGCTATTTCAATAGACAAACAGACACACAAAAAACGACAGACAGATAGACAAAGAGAGACAAACCTGAACGCCACTGAAACAATGGGGTCAGGGGTCAATTTATAATGAAACTGGGTTTACATTCAAAATTTGTTCTAACGCTGCAACAGGTGAAACAACCTTATACAAAGCAAATGTAATTTAAAATATTTGCTCAATCCCTCAGACCAGGTGTCAGACCAGGGGCACTCCCTGAAACTGGGTTGGTGACGGGCATGTGCGGTTACAGTGACCCCCATTTTTCAACTCCCTCTCACCCAATGACCCGCTTTTGCTTACAGTCATCAAATCACCCCCTTATTAAAATAGTTCGGACCAGATTAATAAGCTCTCTCTGAATGACTCTCACTGAATAATCCCTTGAAAAAAAAATCTAGATTGAGCAAAATTCTGTAATTTTCCCCAACTGTTTTTTTTTTTTTTCTTCAAAATTTTACTTCTTTAGGAGCTGCTCATTTCTCACACAATGACCCTTTCTGGCGTCAAATCACTCATCGAAATACCGTAAGCTTTGAACGGCTGTCCACACACTCCCCTTCACTTCCAAAGTCGAGTCTTCCACGTGACCTCAGATATACGAGCCCTACACACACAGTGGCATAGTCATGATTCGGAACCGGGGGACACCGCTCCGCACCGGCCCCCATTACACCCTCACTGGCTACGCCACTGACACCCACCCACCCCTATCCAGACCCCTATCCAGACCCCATGCACCCATCCACCAACCCCACACACCAACGTGTCCGTAACAAACGCATAAACAGGTGCACAGGCTGTAAACAATAAGGTAATGCAGTCTCATACAGGTATTTATCTATTTCGTTATAGCCTGAAATAATGAAACCTTGTTTTTTCTCTATTAGGATGACCCGTTATCAGCCCTAGATATACACGTTGGAAGTCATTTATTCAAGGAAGGCATCATGGGTCTGATTAGAAACAACAAGACCGTTGTGCTAGTCACTCATCATTTACAGTTCTTACAATATGCCGATGATGTAAGTAACATCAGGACATCATTCTTGGTCAATAATTGTAGAAGGTGATTTACGTAGTCTATGTTCAAAGTTATAGTTACTGAACCAACTCTAGCGTTGTGCTCGAAAGTTAGGTTTTTAGTGTTCAGCTTTTAAACAAACACGTTTAAGGGTATGCCTATTTATAAAGTTGATACAAATAAGTGCTGGAATTTTGCTTCAGTAGTATGGGTGTGTTTAAACATAAAAAAGTAAAGGTAAAGGAGACGAACCTGTATATAAACAGTGAACAGAGTGCCCATTTCTCTTTCTTTGGCGATTAGACCAGACTCATCCTTGTAATACTACACCTCCTCCATCCACAACGAGTCTCTTACCTTCCCAGCCGGTGCCCATTTATATACCTGGATAGAGAGGAGTAATTGAGGTGAAGCACCCTACTCAAGGGCACACCACGCATGGCCACTTCGGGGCTCGAACCCACAATCTCACGATCATGAGGACTGTGCTCAACCGCTAGAACACACATGCCCCAAACATATGGGACAATCGACACATGATCATACTACTAGACAACTAGAATCCTATTTCTCATGTTTCTACTTGGTGTATTGCAACAAATATATTAGGATTGTAGCTTTTCATTTTAGTACTTCCTCTAACTGCTCGCTGAAAACACAATGACTTGACAGATTCTAGTGATGGAGAATGGGACAATTATTCACAATGGTACCTTCGAAGACATCTGTGCCTCGGATCCAAATCTATTTGCAAACTGGAAGATGCCCACCGTTGAATCAGAGATGTCGGGACCAGAAAGTGATAATAAGGAGGAACGAAACGCGCTGATGAAGCAAGTTGGGCAAACGGATCTAGTAGGAGATGGTGATAAAGAAGGTAAGATTTTTTTATTGTAATTAATTTTCTTATTATTATCATGATTATGTGTGGAAGTCATAGCCGCATCTAGGATAGAAATGGTATTTTCAAGACAAACACATTTTTTTAGAATATCATCAAAATTAGGAATTAGCATGTTGGCAAATGTTGATACTGTCTATCACCATGCCTAATGTGTTTATGAACTTAAACATCCAATAATGGCAGCGTCACATGACAATAAATGAAGAGCTCTGTTTCAAAAGCTCTTGCATCCACTTCTGGCTGAAATTTAGTTATTGGCATGATATTATAGTGTGGGTAAAAATACATATTGTGGTGGTTGTTTGACCTTCATACTACCTTCCCTTCCGGAGATATCGTATATTTCCCGTTTGCGAAATCTTAGGGAATTTCCAGAAATTTGAACATAAAATGAATATAGAATTGTTTTGTTTTAATTTTTTTATGTATTCTAGTAGCATGGAATGTTCTTTACCTATTAAAACCAAAGGGAACTGTTTTTGGGTCACTATTTTTGAAAAAATAATTTTAATTAAGAAAAGGTGTAGCTTCTAAAATACTCTAAAAATGCCATTTTCCCGAATTTAATTAAAAATTCATAATTAAAAAAGTAAATGAGATATTTCAATTTTTCTTTTTGATTTTGAAAGCATTAGTCAAGTTACATAAAGTAGTGCAAACAAATAAGGCTCAAATATGATTGCAAAGGTGGTTTCTAGAAAAGGTGTAAATTTATTTGTTGCAAAAGCCCTTACATCCACAAAAGGCGCGATATAAAAGATATAATAAAATAAATAGGAAGGCTTGAAAATTGTACCAAACCTATTCATCAACACTTTATCCAAACCCAAATTGAATCAAATCGAACCGGTAATACTTGCACAATTAAAACAAGAAGAGTCTTTCAAAAAGACACAGTTCACGGATCAGGTGTATAGTACTTTGTTCTAACTTTCCATTTTCATATCTAACCTACTCTGCACCAGTTGATTTTACAATAAATTAGTGATTTGAGGCATAATGATACCTACATCCTGAGTCTGACTTATATACTAGTAACTCTCCATCCAGCAAGAAACTCAAGAAATACAAACTTTCAAATCACTATCATAGGCCTATTGAAATCCAATTAATGTACCATGCAGATAATAACCTTGGCCTCATAATTATTATAGGGTTCCTATTAAGATAAGCAAACATTACTGGGTAGATAACAGGATCTAAATTTCGTCAGGTGGAAGTAATTGAGTAAATCGCCTGTATCAAAATAGCAGTGTATTTTTCATATATGCAGTAATGTGCTCAGCCTTATCACAAAATAAACAATAGCATTGACCTTACCCACCAATCAGTAAAGCATATTATAATCATGTGATGGCTCAATCCAACAGTAAACATTCTTAGAAAAATGGCAAAAAAATAGTCCTGGCTGCCATTGTCTCAATACAAGATAAGATGTGCTAAAAAGTCCTTGTCATGTGGGGCAGGATTAGATAAAGGGATACAAACCTGGGTATGAGACATTAGAAATTATTTCCTAGCCTCTTAACCACATGGTTGATGGGCTTCAATAGCTATTCAAGACACAGTGTATGTATGGGATAAACTGTGTATATGAGATATGGGTTCAAGTGGGGGAAATGTTCACTCCGTGAACAAAAAGCTGTTTTTCTCAAAAAGTCAAAAGTGGATGTAAGGGGTTTTGCAACAAAGCTCTTCAAATATAGGATGCTTCCATATGCTGGTCATTCTGTACACTGAAGCACAGCCTCCCATGTGGTTTATTCCGAGGAAAATACAAGGTGGGGTATCTCGCTCGATTCTAAACATGTGTTGGTAGTTGATATTATAATTATGTGTTCAACTAATTACATGTTCAACTAGATGGATTGGATAAACGCTAAAGCCTTCCCAGATGGGCTACAGAAGGGAGAGAGAAAAGAAACTAGGATTTTGGAGAAACATAGAGGATCATCGTCATCAGTCGGCTGCGGAGCAGGCGACTACAAGCTTTCTCCCATTGTTGCGATCTTGGGCTAGCGAAACAATTTTGATTGGCTGCAGCATCCCTTCAGTATCCCCAGGAGGTGCTGGACATACTGTTAGTACAGTGTGCGCGACCGTCCAGGTTTCCCTTTCCCTTGTGGTGGAATATAAAGGGCATGTTTTTCACAGGCTCGTCGTATATGGCCAAGAAATTTGAGTTTGAGTAGGGTGACGTTGGTCAGATTGTAGATTGTTTCATTTGGAATCCGATCCACACGCTTAATGTACATGATTCTGTAGCAAGATGTTGCTTTCCATATATTATATAAATTATGGACGGTCTCTTAAATAAGTTTTTCGAAATTTAATTTACTATCGCAGGAAATCAAAATCAAGAACTTTCTACTGGGCAGCTAATAAAAGCAGAGGAACGGGAAAAGGGCGCAGTATCCTACCGAGTGTATAAATACTTTCTGATGTCTATGGGCTGGCGTATTATCACACTTGTCTTATGTTTACGAGTGATACAAGAGATCGTAAGTCTGAGCAGGATATTTTGGTTAGCCAATTGGGCCGAAGCCGGTGACTTCTCCGCGAACATTACGACAAACTTGGTAAGTTAATTACCACGTTGGTAAATGTTATCACTTTATTTTTAGCAAATCCAACATGGGTATATTACAAGATATCGCAAATCTGGGCAGGGTATTTTGGTTAAGCCAATTAGGCTGAATAAATATGGTGACTTTTCCACGAACACAACGGCATACATAGAAGTTAAAGGCCCATTCAGTGATATGCTCACCCGACAGATCGTAAAAATAATCAAAATTCAGATTTTGGCACCTTTGTTATTGGCATAGATGTGCTAACATATCCTGTTAGTGGTTAAGCCGAAAGCCGCGTATTAAGGTTAGACAAAGAAACGTATAAAAACCGTATAAAGTTGTTCTCTAAAATCAAGTTTTCTCAGCAACTCGGACGGTAGATATCGCAGTGAGCATGGTGAGAGAAATGTTGGTGCGTTGGATGTAGCTTTACATTATTTTTGTGTGTTTATACAATTTTTTAGAATCGGTTTGAATCCTTCGTTTATATCCTTTTTACGCACCATGTAAACGAGGCCATTAACGCGTTCCATGTTTTTTTTTTTCAAATGTGTTCCCCGTATAAAACTACGCCGAGTGACTGCTTTCTCCGTTTTTGTATTGCGCTAAATAATGTCACCATTTATCAGAACCAAATATAGTACTGATTCAATTTTAGAAGCTCGTTGTTTTTTTTTTTTTTTTTGGGGGAGCATTTTGAAGAAACGTGTATGAGAAAAAACTGGTTTGTTGAATTGACGATATCTTAATTACGGCACGTTAATTAAAAAAAGTACCTACATTATTTCTAAAATTTCTGCTATTCCATTTTATTTACACTCGAAATTGAAGCTAGTTTTGCAAAAAACGAGGTTTTACGCCATCAAGTCGTCCAAAATTTTAGAGCCGACATGCGTGTTTATTCTAAGAGCCATTATGCGGACGCGATTGTAATCACCTAACTGCATCAAATTATAATTATATAGCCGCTTTGAGATCAAGTTAATTCGTGGTCGAGTGGTGAGGGTATTGGACTATGAATCTCCTATTATTCTTGTTTTTGTGGATTCGAGTCCCCGTGTGGTTCAATTTAATTTTTTCCTCTTTTTCTCAACTTTTTAAGAGTCAACGATCCAGTTCAACGAACTGTATCTTTCCGCTGAAGAAGGTTGTAGTCTTAACAATCGAAAATTTGAGGTGATCAACTTTATGTGTTGTGAACAAAAGTCCTTCATTTAGTTTCTCTGGTAGTTTCTGGAAGCCAGTCGTTACATCGGACAGACAATAATTGTCAAGATGTTTTTACTTGATTGACATTTTGAGATTCTTGGTTTTTGTGGGACAATGGACACATGATAATAAATCCATGCGGAGAGAGCCTCTCATGCAGATCTGTCTGTTGCAACCAGAATTGCAACTTTGTTTACTATTACTGTACAGCTGACTGTATGATAAAACACCGGTAAAAACAAAATGATACAAAATGATCCATCTCAGAATTACATTGTTATTTCTCACCAGACAAGGGAAGTTGACAATCGATATTATATTGCCGGTTATGGATGGTTGACCTTAGCGACTGTAGTTACCACGGCCATGTTTGTTTTCTGTGGTGTTTATGCAATGTATATGGCAGCTCGGAACATACACTTTGATATGATCAGGAATATCTTTGGATCCCCTTTACGGTGAAGTTCGGAATTTTGTGTTGAATCGTTTTGTCTGTCAATAGGCTATACATTCTATGTTCTGTTTAGCTGACTACGACACTCAGAAATAGTAGATTAAAGAGGGTTACGGAAGGTGAAGAAGAAGAATATGATGATGGTGATTCTGATGATGAAGAAGCAGAGGAAGAAAGGAAGTAGCAGAAGCAGAATAGGGCAAAAATAGGAAGAAGAAAGGTCAGATGTCAGATGTCAGATGATGGTGATGGTGATGATGATGATGATGATGATGATGATGATGATGATGATGATGATGATGATGATGATGATGATGATGATGATGATGATGATGATGATGATGATGATGATGATGATGACGACGACGACGACGACGATGATTATGACAATGATGGTGATAAGGACATAAATATGTCTCATAATGATTTTACTGCAAAAAAATAATTATTAAAAAAAAAAGGAAATAAAAATGAATTTGCCCTTTCAGCTGAAATGGACGCGCGAAAACAACTAACGTTTTTAGCCTAAGTAAACAAAACAATGTTAGACTTACGCTGCTGTAACATTTAAAAAGTAATAGTTAATACCGCTGACGGTCGACAGTCATCATAAATCATTATGGTTTTATCTTTTCAGATTTTTTGACACTACACCAGGAGGACGCATACTCAATAGATTATCAAGTGATACCCAAATTGTAGACTTTGTAAGATATATTTCCTAGAAAGTAAAAGAGCTTATTTTATACTGATACGTTATCCTTGTTTATATGGTTAAGTAGAAGCTTACCTGGGTTGACTTACACTCTGTACTCACCTAGTATAGGTATCTTCACTCAATATGGTACACTGGTTATTCTATCCGTTGCAGTACATCATCATGCGTTAACAATGCTGTATATTCCAATCCAATAGAGAATGCGGAAAAATACTCTCGCACCATCACATTCAATCATAGGAAAATTACATAATAAGTTGGTGGTTATAATAACTATACAAACGACCACCAAAATTAATAATCCTAACGTTACTTTATTGCACTACTAAAACAATACTACTCATTATTAATTAAAGCTGCATGGTTTTCTATTATCTATTTCTATTTTCTATTGCAGAAGTTGTTAGTGACCCTTATAAGTGTGCTGTACTTTGTGGTTGGTCTATTATTAGGTTTGATTGCTATAGTGATAGTCCAACCGATCTTCTTGTTGGAAATAGTGCCAGTAATTATTGGGTTTGTCTTTGTAGAAAGATACTTCATTGCATCGTCAAGGTATGCATCACGTTGCTTGTACCCATGACATTGTATTTCACGTAGCTTGTACCCGTGTCAGTTGCTCCAAGTCAGTCCTCCCGATCTTACATTTCATAGCTTGTACCCATGTGAGTTGCTCCCATCCCAAGTCAATCGTGTCAATCTCAAACAATAAACAATAAACGGAATTTGTAAGTATGAACAAAGCGCAAATCTCACACTTTGGTCCGTGGCAAATTGTTTGTTTCTTTATTGATATTCGTGACAGAATTTTAGGTGTCCCGTTTTATCTTTCATTTATTGGAATAATTCATTTGAATAATAATAATAATAATAATAATAATAATAATAATAATAATAATAATAATAATAATAATAAACAATTGGTAAGGATAAAGCTACAAATAATATAACTTTAATAATTGTTACCACGATGCAATAACATTGAACGATAATTTCATTACCCCCTTATGCATATCTAAAGGGAATTGAGACGACTCGACAGTATAACAAAGTCACCTGTATTCGCGCATTTTTCCGAAACATTGGGCGGTTTACCCACCATAAGAGCATACAAGTAAGAATTTAAGTTTGCATTTTGCTGTAACAATATACCACGGTACAACGTAATTTAATTTGAATTATCTTCAAAAAAGATGAATTAAATCCTTAAAGGTAATGCTATAACTATATTTCAATTCTAGAGCGCAGAATCGATTATTCGTCGAGCTTCTGAAGCGCATTGATACCAACAACACGGCATATCTTCATCTATCAGCATGTAATGGATGGGTTGGAACCATGTTGGTAAGAAATAAAACCGGAAGGGCAAATTATTTAATATTCTTCTTATAAGCAATGGTAGCAGCAGCATTTCTTCCCAGTGGTAGGGGGATTATCAGCCTCATAATGTATCAAAAATGTGTCGATATTTAAAGGGTTCGACAGGATTGTCAATAGATATCGTTTGTAGAACTTTCTTGTAAACAAATCCAAGTGAATAGTGGATAAACTGATGTTAAATATACCTACAATGACGTTTTGTGCTACTTCATAGCACTTTCTCAAATCGACTGACCAATTATCCTAATCCTCCTCGTCTGCCTTTTGTTGGAGCTTGGTGTTGGTGGAGCTAGACAAATTTGCATTACTAAAATGGGGTTCTTTTTGCTATTTCAGTTTTAAAATTGGATGTAGGTGTTTTACTTTATGTGGTATTCGTCCATATGATAGAATAAGGACGTAATATCTACCACGTTGTTTTCTGACAAATTCATTCTTGCAAATCCATATTTTGTTTTAGACATTTCTAGCTATCTTGATCAAGATAATGGCAAGTTTTACGGCAGTTATCTTAGCTGAGAGATCAGAACTGAGTTCCAGCTATGTAGGATTGGTTCTGGCATTTGCATTTTCGGTAATACTGTTAAGTACATTGTATCCTACTATTCTATACATCTTTAGTTTGTCTTATCACTATAGTTCGTGACATCATTTCCCATCTTGTTTTATCACTTCATATCTTTAGTTCGTCTTATCGCATAATTCTGCTTCTCTTAACTTAATTTGTCTTTAATATCACTTCACTGCTTTAGCTCGTTTTCCTCTTCACATCTTTAATTCTTCTGATCACTTTATATCTTTAATTTGCCTATATATTCTTCACAAATTTGTCGCAGTGTCACTTCACACATTTAAGTCATGCAGATGGTATATCTCACATGCAACCCAACAATTATTTTCTCGCAGGTTCCATATCTCCTACGGGAACTAGTGAAATTCTCAGCTGAGATTGAGATTCAAATGAATGCAGTCGAAAGAATACACCACTATACAGAATTGCCAAATGAAACCAAAGAAGGTAAGAATACACCACTACAAAGAACTACCAAATGAAACAAAATAAGGTGAGAATACATCATTGAACAGAACTACAAAATGAAATAAAATAAGGTGAGAATACATCATTGAACAGAACTACCAAATGACACAAAAGAAGGTAAGAATACACCACTACACATAACTACCAAATGAAACAAAAGAAGGTAAGAATATACCACTACACAGAACTACCAAATGAAATAAAAGAAGGTAAGAATACACCACTACACAGAACTACCAAATAAAACGAAAGAAGGCAAGAATACAGCACTACACAGAACAACCAAATGAAACAAAACAAGGTGAGAATACACCACTACACAGAACTACCAAATGAATAAAATAAGGTAAGAATACACCACTACACAGAACTACCAAATGAAATAAAATAAGGTAAGAATACACCACTACACATAACTACCAAATGAAATAAAATAAGGTAAGAATACACCACTACACAGAACTACCAAATGAAATAAAAGAAGGTGAGAATACACCACTACACAGAATACCAAATGAATAAAATAAGGTAAGAATACACCACTACACAGAACTACCAAATGAAATAAAAGAAGGTAAGAATACACCACTACACAGAACTACCAAATGAAATAAAAGAAGTTAAGAATACACCACTACACAGAACTACCAAATGAAATAAAAGAAGGTAAGAATACACCACTACACAGAACTACCAAATGAAACAAAACAAGGTGAGAATACACCACTACACAGAACTACCAAATGAATAAAATAAGGTAAGAATACACCACTACACAGAACTACCAAATGAAATAAAATAAGGTAAGAATACACCACTACACAGAACTACCAAATAAAACGAAAGAAGGCAAGAATACAGCACTACACAGAACAACCAAATGAAATAAAAGAAGGTAAGAATACAGCACTACACAGAACTACCAAATGAAATAAAAGAAGGTAAGAATACACCACTACACAGAACTACCAAATGAAACAAAATAAGATAAGATTACACCACTACACAGAACTACCAAATAAAACGAAAGAAGGCAAGAATACAGCACTACACAGAACTACCAAATGAAATAAAAGAAGGTAAGAATACACCTCTACACAGAACTACCAAATGAAACAAAATAAGATAAGATTGCACCACTACACAGAACTACTAAATGAAATAAAATAATGTGAGAATACATCATTGAACAGAACTACCAAATGACACAAAAGAAGGTAAGAATACACCACTACACATAACTACCAAATGAAACAAAAGAAGGTAAGAATATACCACTACACAGAACTACCAAATGAAATAAAAGAAGGTAAGAATACACCACTACACAGAACTACCAAATGAAATAAAAGAAGGTAAGAATACACCACTACACAGAACTACCAAATGAAACAAAAGAAGGTAAGAATACACCACTACACAGAACTACCAAATGAAACAAAAGAAGGTAAGAATACGCCACTACACAGAACTAGCAAATGAAATAAAAGAAGGTAAGAATACACCACTACACAGAACTACCAAATGAAACAAAAGAAGGTAAGAATACACCACTACACAGAACTACCAAATGAAATAAAAAAGAAGGTAAGAATACACCACTACACAGAACTACCAAATGAAATAAAATAATGTGAGAATACATCATTGAACAGAACTACCAAATGACACAAAAGAAGGTAAGAATACACCACTACACATAACTACCAAATGAAACAAAAGAAGGTAAGAATATACCACTACACAGAACTACCAAATGAAATAAAAGAAGGTAAGAATACACCACTACACAGAACTACCAAATGAAATAAAAGAAGGTAAGAATACACCACTACACAGAACTACCAAATGAAACAAAAGAAGGTAAGAATACACCACTACACAGAACTACCAAATGAAACAAAAGAAGGTAAGAATACGCCACTACACAGAACTAGCAAATGAAATAAAAGAAGGTAAGAATACACCACTACACAGAACTACCAAATGAAACAAAAGAAGGTAAGAATACACCACTACACAGAACTACCAAATGAAATAAAAGAAGGTAAGAATACACCACTACACAGAACTACCAAATGAAACAAAAGAAGGTAAGAATATACCACTACACAGAACTACCAAATGAAATAAAAGAAGGTAAGAATACACCACTACACAGAACTACCAAATGAAATAAAAGAAGGTAAGAATACACCACTACACAGAACTACCAAATGAAACAAAAGAAGGTAAGAATACACCACTACACAGAACTACCAAATGAAATAAAAGAAGGTAAGAATACACCACTACACAGAACTACCAAATGAAATAAAAAGAAGGTAAGAATACACCACTACACAGAACTACCAAATGAAACAAAACAAGGTGAGAATACACCTCTACACAGCACTAACAAATGAAACAAAAGAAGGTAAGAATACACCACTACACAGAACTACCAAATGAAATAAACTAAGATAAGAATACACCACTACACAGAACTACCAAATGAAACAAAACAAGGTGAGAATACACCTCTACACAGCACTAACAAATGAAACGAAAGAAGGCAAGAATACAGCACTACACAGAACTACCAAATGAAATAAAAAGAAGGTAAGAATACACCACTACACAGAACTACCAAATGAAACAAAAGAAGGTAAGAATACACCACTACACAGAACTACCAAATGAAATAAAAGAAGGTAAGAATACACCACTACACAGAACTACCAAATGAAATAAAAAGAAGGTAAGAATACACCACTACACAGAACTACCAAATGAAACAAAACAAGGTGAGAATACACCTCTACACAGCACTAACAAATGAAACAAAAGAAGGTAAGAATACACCACTACACAGAACTACCAAATGAAATAAAATAAGATAAGAATACACCACTACACAGAACTACCAAATGAAACAAAACAAGGTGAGAATACACCTCTACACAGCACTAACAAATGAAACGAAAGAAGGCAAGAATACAGCACTACACAGAACAACCAAATGAAATAAAAGAAGGTACGAATATATCACTACACTTCCCAATAAAACAAATTAATATTATTACATTTCTTTCGCCTTACGTTTGACCCATGTCAGCGCAAATTTCGATCGCCTATTGCTATTGATCAGTATGAATTTAATTCAAATATAGACTGAAACGCTATACGACACTCAATCTTGATACAAATCTAGCATCATTTGCTCAGCGACTGACTTCATTTGCACAATCGATTATAAATAGCATGCTCCATAATCCTTGCTAACAATGGTGGAAGTTCTTTCTTAAGGAGGTACTACACCCCTCAATAAATTTGTGTCTATTTTTGCATTTTTCTAAAAAACTAATGACACACTGGTAATTAAAGTTATGCATATTAAAGGGGCAAGGAATCCAATTACTACACTGGAATTTCAGTGACCCAAGACAAGCGGTTTGCTATTTATGATAAAAAATCAGGTACCGCAAGGATGTACCTAATTTTCTATCATATATACTGAACCGCTTGTCTTGAGTCACTGAAATGTCAGTGTAGTAATTGGATTCCTTGCCCCAATAATAAACATAACTTTTGTTACCAGTGTGTTATTATTTTTTGAGAAAAATGCAAAAATTGTCACAAATTTACCACAGGGGTGTAGTACCCCCTTAAGCTTAATATTTGTAATTAGCCCAATTTGGCCCAATAGAACGAAGAAACGATACAGTATTAAAATAAGACAATTTCGTCCTCGATATTGGGGATATTCAGTAGCGTAGTCAGGATTTTGGTGTGAAGGTGCTGAAGCCAAATTGTTGTCCCAATTTGTAATTTTTTGTCCCATTTTAATCATTTGAAGGACACTCTTTGCCGTTCCCATTTTATCCCTGAAAAATGTCTGTCCCCTCCACCCCTGGTTCCGCCACTGAGGATATTCCTAATGATATTTCAACTATATTGTGAGTTGGTTTCTTCTTTGCAGGTAAAGAACCGCCCCTTTCCTGGCCTCAAAAAGGAGAGATTAAGATAGAAGATATTCATGCGCGATACGCGGCCAGTTTACCGTGCATTTTGAAATCGGTTAATTTGAACATTAAACCCGGAGAAAAGGTATGTGAGTTACATTAAATCATTTAGAGTGAATTGCAGTTTTTTATTCTCTCTCTCTCTCTTCTTTTTTCCTTCTTTCGCTCTTTCTTTTTTCTTTCTTTCACTTTCGTATTTCTTTCTTTCACTTTCACTTTCACTTTCACTTTCACTTTCACTTTCTTTCTTTACTTCACTTTCTCATTCTTTCCCTTTTCTTTCTCCAATTTTTTGTTTCTTTGTTTCTTTAATTAATTAACTATTAATGTATTTATTCATTTCAGTTCAGTTCAAAATTATATAAAATGCTTTAAAATTGGAAACTCAATAAAACTCTTTTCCATCTTTTTCTTTCTTTAAAAGCTCCATGAATTCAAAAATATCAAAAAGGTCACAAAACATGATTTCTGTTTTGGTCATTCTAGATTGGAGTATGTGGACGCACCGGTAGCGGCAAGTCATCTCTTACATTGGCCTTACTGCGAATGATTGACACCTACAAAGGTATTAAGAATCAGGAAGGGAAAGGGAACTCCAAATAAAATATGTTTAACAAACTAAAAGTACTTTCTCATAGCTGTTATAAAGAAAGTTGGGTTTTTCGAGGAAAAAGGAACCACGAATGATTATGTTAGGCCTGTATATACTTTTTATAAAAGGAACCACGAATGATTATGTTAGACCTGTATATACTTTTTATAAAAGGAACCACGAATGATTATGTTATAGGCCTGTATATACTTTTTCATAACTAAAATGCCACATTAAATCATGTAATTGTTTCACAGATTTGGAAGTATCTTTAATACGCTACGGCAAATAATACTTAGAGGGCAGGGCCTGAAGAATGAGGGAAAGTAAAAAGTATCAACAAAAAACATCAAGGCCTCATAATAATACTTCATACTTTATTATTATTATTATTATTATTATTATTATTATTATTATTATTATTATTATTATTATTATTATACTTAACCCTAGAACTACGAAGGGGGGGGGGTGTCCCCCTAAGAATTTTATTCGTCAAAAAAAAGGCACGTATTTACGCCCAAACGACCTAAGCTAATCGTAGATCCATCCTTTTCGCTCATTTTAGTGATAAAATGTTTACCCCCGCACCTGACCCGGGGGTAGTACCGGCTGTAAAAGATGACCATAGAGGGGGTTGGTGAGGTCCACCATTGCTTTCTTCAGTAAAATCAATGATTTTCATTTCACTCTTGTAAAATTATTCCAAGGGCTACTAACTTTTTACTTGTTAGTTAGGTGAAATAGTCATTTCAGTTTATATTGAGTTGAAAATTTGGGCAAAATCGTATTTTTGTAGAATTTTTAGCCTAAAGTCAATTTTGCCTATAATTTTGTACATAGCCGGAATTTCCCAAATTTGCATGGGCGCCCTCACATTATGACGTCATAGTGACATTATGTAGGGAATGTTTGTACTTATCTTGGTATCACTGGATAAAAGATATCCATAGCTATACATTGGTACCAAATAAAATAAAGTATATGACGTTTTTAATTGAAAATTAGGCCCCTTCATAGTCTGTGTATTATGGTTCAGTAGTCCAGAAAGAAGAGTTTCAGGTATTTCAGTACTATTCATTCCCCCAATGTTTTAATTTAAAACTGTTTTATCTACTGTATCCAAACTATGCATATTGGAACAAGTATGTTTTTGCCTATCGTGTATAAAATAACTATATCCAACATAATTCGTACCACAAACAGACATAAAAAAAAAAATTCATAATAATATTAAGATAATATGGTATCCATATTTACATAATTATAGGACGCATTGTGATAGATGGAGAAGATATTGCTGAGTTGCCTCTCAGAACTCTACGTAGACGTCTCTCCATCATTGCCCAGGAACCGATTCTTTTCACGGGGACTATAAGGTACCGTAATGCTGAGCAAATAGGCCGCGTGATTTGAAAATGAAACACGTGTTATGTACGTTGAATTAAAATTGAAATTATAGCGTATAAGCTTTCAATTGGTTGTAATTTCATACCAAAAGTATTTGACCCTTTTAAGAACTTGCAAGTGAAGGCCATTCTCATGGGAACTACAGCATTGGAATTTAAGCATAAACTTAAATTCACAGCAGATAATTATATTGTATACAATTTAAGGTATACTGTAATGCTGAACAAATAAGCCGCGTGATTTGTAAATGAAACACGTTTTATGTACGTTGAATTAACATTAAAATTATAGCACATAAGCTTTCAAGTGGTTGTAAATTTTGAGGGTTTTGACCAAAATTATATGTCCTTTTTTTAAAAACTTTTAAAAAGTGAAGATGATCCTCATCGGAACTAAAACAGTATCGGAACTACATTAAGCATATCCTTAAATTCATACCCAGAAGTAAAGTACCAAGTTCATTACTAACAGTTTGCATAATCATTTGCTATGCTTTTAAGTCGGATTTCTTCATTTGCGACTGAACGCAGCCAATGAGAAAAGTTGTGGAGCGATTTTATTTTATGTATACATTATTATTTTCAATTTCTCAATCTCAGGGACAATATTGACCCGGAAGGTGTCAAATCGGACACAGAATTATGGGACGCATTAGAAATGGCGCAACTTAAAGGAGTGGTAACAGAATTAGACGAGGGTCTCGGTAAGTAGAACCAACACAACAATACATCTATTGCACATTTTCTTGCGTATTTTTTTATGTAACTGTAATAATTGATAAACACTTATCTATTGCGATAAATGATGATGAAAGATAAGGATGATGCTGTTTTTGTTGTTGTTGTTGGTATTGATAATGATGATGATGATAATAATGATGATGATGATGATGTTGATGATGGTGATGATGATGATGATGATGATGATGATGATGATGATGATGATGATGATGATGATGTTAATGATGGTTGTGATGTCATGACATTTTTTTCTCGTCAAATAAATGCCAGATTACGAAGTCTCAGAAGGCGGGGAGAATTTTAGTGTAGGTCAGCGTCAATTGTTCTGTTTTGTGAGAGCGTTTTTACGTAACTCGCGTATCCTGATAATGGACGAGGCTACGGCTTCTATTGACTATGACACGGTAAGCATATCCGCACCACTTGTTTCTCTTTATTCATGTTATTAACCCCAGTAATTTTAGGCCTTAAGTAATTTGCTATTTTGCCTTCCCTCAATAAGCACCAACTAAACCTTACTGGGCATTTCGGAAAACCTGGAGAAACTTTTAAAAATGAATCGTATGAAAAAAAAGTATAAAGTTGGGAAAGCTAAATCACAGAAAACAATATTAAGAAAAATAAACCGGAATGACACCAGTACATCGTATTATCTTTTTTACTTCTTCAAATAATAAGCTTATTTTATACGTTGCAGGAATTGATACTTCAAGAACTGGTCAAGTCTCATTTTGTTGACAAAACTGTCATTACTATAGCAGTAAGTACAAGCTTCAAAAATAGTTGTATTTAGTCACAGTCTGTAGCTCTACACTTAGCTTGCGCCGAGCGCAAGGGGAGCGCGAGGGCGCTCTCCAAATAGTATATTTAGTATTTAGTATTTAGTATATAGTATATTTCATTTAATGGTTCTGTGTAGTGGTGTATCAACAGATAAAGGCCACTACTCTTAATAAACCGGCAACACTTTCCTAGGAAGATATTTAATGAACTAATGTTTAATTGATTTCATGCTGATTTTTTTTCAGCATCGTGTTTCTACCATCTTGAAGTCTGATAGCGTGGTTGTTTTAAGTGAAGGTGAAATAGTTGAACATGACACACCGGCAAACTTGCTCGCAAACCAATCCACGATATTTGCATCTCTTGTTCAAGCCAATCAGTGACTTGCAAACTTAACTCCCTATTTGCATATACAAGTCAAGAAGGCTATAGGCTAATGATAATCAGATAACACCTTCTGCACAATCGAATAAACACTTTTCGAATTTAGAGTATGTATCATTTGTCAAAAGAAGAGCAAGAAATCACAGTCACTTCAGAGTGGTGAAACGGGTAGGAAACGTGTACGAGCAGTGACGAGAGGTAGCTGAACTCAAAGATGATGATGTTCACAAAAAGCTTAAGGTTCTTGGACCTGATTATACATTCAAGTACCATAACATGATTGCATGTTATAAAAGGTATATACAAATACACGAAACGTCCACATACCACCAGAGGAACCGCAGGTATAGATGAAGGTCCTTAAGCCCACCTCATATGCCAGTCACGCGCAGCACCGCCGTTCCCCGTCCAGGGACTAGTAGCCAAACCAAAGCTATTTATATATACTGTGCGATATGTTGCTCTGATAGGGTACGGGTAAAAGAAACAAGGGTGCGGGAAAATTTTCGAATTTGTAATAGAAATATTGCATTGAAGTTTTTAGAAGCAATGAAATCTAGGAAAGATGACGTCTTTGTCAGATGCGCAGACCTGGCTACTCCTGAAGATGTACAATACTGCTGACATTTATTGTCATAATAAATGTTTTAAACAATATGTTACTTTATCAAATCAGAAAGAAAATGATGCAGGTCAAAATTCCCAACCTAACTCTAAACGAAATTCGTTCGTGGAAGCTTTGTCTCACTTAGATCCACTTATTAAAGATGGGTATGGGTTTACCATTTCTGAAATAAAGAGATTTCATGTTGCATTTAGGAAAGCATGATATCGTACAGATATACACTAGAGATGTTAAGAAATTTCTTGTGGACCACTATGGTGACAAGATAAGGTTCTGTCCTAGTCACCGTGTCAATGAACATGAAATGTGTTTTTCATCAGATATTAGCGTATTAGAAATTGCTGCCAAAATGAGAGACATGAATGTTGTTAAGTCGTGTGGGGAAATTCTCCGAGACGCATAGACACTTCCTCTATTACAAATTCGATTTTTTTCTCGCACCCTTGTTTCTTTTATTCGTACCCTATCAGAGCAACATATCACACAGTTAATATAAATAGGTTTGGTTTGGCTACTAGGCCCTGGACGGGGAACGACAGTGCTGCGCGTGAGGTGGGCTTAAGGACCCTCATCTACCTGATGTTCCTCTGGTGGTATGTGGACGTTTCGTGTATTTGTATATACCTTTTATAACATGCAATCATGTTATTGTACTTGAATGTATAATCAGGTCTAAGAACCTTAAGCTTTTTGTGAACATCATCATCTTTGAGTTTAGCCACCTCTCGTCACTGCTCGTACACGTTTCCTACCACTTTCACCACTCTGAAGTGACTGTGATTTCTGGAGGAGCATGAGCAGGCATGGGAATAAGGAGAGTAAGTCCATCGATCTCATATGTACTTTCTTCCTTTTTCTCTGTCATGTCTGTCAATCTCTACTCACCTTGTAACATTAACAAACAAAATTAACAATCAATAACGCATAACATTGGTTAAGTGGGCAACATTTCATGCACCTATACCCCGAGTCAAGTCATTTGCAAGAGTTATAACTGGAAATATGCATGTGGTTGCTATGGGTAGCCATCTTGTATTTTAGGTGTCCAAGACCTCAGATAACTATGGAAACTAGCCTTGATTTGCATAGGTACATTGGTTCTAATTGATGACATTTCATTTGGTTTATAGTGGTTGCTATGACTGCCATCTGGATTTGGTGTGATTTAGCGAAGTTACACACCTTAATTGCTCTTCTATAGATTAAATAGTTACCGAGATATTGTCATTTCACCTGGTTAATGTGAATATTATATGGTTACTGTGGGCGGCCATCTTAGATTGTGGGTGTCCTAGACATCAGACAACCACGACACCCTCTTCATTCAATTAGACAGTCTTGATTTAGTAGGGATATAGACCTCAATGACCCTTGTAAGTCAAGCAGATTCCAAATTATTGTCATTTCATCAGGCTAATATGATGATTATGGTTGCTACGGGCGGCCATCTTGGATTTCAGGTGTCCTAGACCTCAAACATCCATGAAATCCCCCTTCATTCACTCAGCCAGCCTTGATTTAGTGGGGATATACACCTCAATGACCCTTATAGGTCAAGCAGATTCCGAATTATTGTCATTTCACCTGGCTAATATGATGATTTATGGTTGCTATGGGCGGCCATCTTGGATTTCAGGTGTCCGGGACCTCAGACATCCATGAAAACCCCTTCATTCACTCAGCCAGTCTTAATTTAGTGGGGATAGACACCTCAAAGACCCTTGTAGGTCAGGCAGATTCCGAATTATTGTCATATCATCTGGCTAATATGATGATTATGGTTGCTACGGGCGGCCATCTTAGATTCCAGGTGTCCTGGACCTCAGACATCCATGAAACCCCCTTCATTCAATCAGACAGCCTTGATTTAGTGGGGATATACATACACCTCAATCACCCCTCTAGGTCAAGTAGTTTCAGAGTTATTGTCATTTTACCTGGTTCATAAGTACATTTTGGCGGCCATTTTGAAAAATGGCTATATACAGAGTTTGCCCGGGTTTGGAATTTAGACCTATGCATACCCTACTCGAATCAACTTTCAAACTTTCCTCTTTGAAAAATGTATACGGGTCTGTAGGACAGGGCCAGGACTATTAAACACGTGTCATATTTTTACGGCATGATGCAGTCATGTCTACAGTAGAATTCAACTCGACCTTTGCAGGACTTAAACCCCATTAAAAGCTATTAAACCAAGATAACACTCATTGAAAACAGCTCAACTGATTAAATCATATCTTCTCTGGTTAAATACACACAACATATGTGTCTGCTTTACACGTACAATGGAGCAATGAGCTAGAGAACAATTGTGTGTGGTCTTTGTTTACGAAATGAGACAATACGTGCTTATTGTTAACCAGCGTTCTTGAAAATGAGAAACATTGTGGTTTGCAGACTTAACACGGTTTGGAAATAATTTCTTCATATTGTTTGGTGTTATCTGTCCTTTACATATCCTTCCTAAAACACCAAAGTACGCATATTTCCAAACATCTAAATTAGCTAAAAATTTAGGACATGTTACAAAACTATATTGTCTAGAATTTTAGAAGAGTACTTTTAATATTGGCCGGTTATTTTTCACACAGCGACGTTAACTAGGCAATGTACTATTACCTATAACATTAACTAAAACACCAAAGTACGCATATTTCCAAAAAATCTAAATTAGCTAAAAATTTAGGACATGTTACAAAACTATATTTTCTAGAACTTTAGAAGAGTACTTTTAATATTGGCCGGTTATTTTTCACACAGCGACGTTAACTAGGCATATCCCCATACTTTTAACGTAGGCTATTTGTAGAGGTCACGCGTCAATGGGAAAGAGCACTGTGTATTGTGTATAGGAAAACGGACAGTAACTGCAGTATGGTTCTATTCGAATCATAAAACTAAACAGAACGTCAGAAAGTGGGTCAAATCTTGGCATCAACTCGCCTTTAAAGTTTGAACAGTCTGTTCCATACATACTTTAAAAGTTTTGGGACAGACTTTCAGTTGGAATAAAAATTAGAATTATTATCTTTAAAATGATAGTTTGTTTTGTGTATTTTAAATTTTATTTTAATTCGTATTATCATAAAACATGATTTTATAGGCTATATAGCTAACCTGGCTTGCGCATTTTGCATAGAAGAGAGGGAGAAGGAAAGCAAGGGTGTAACTGTCCCCTTAAAGTGTAGGCATAAGAAAAAATAAGTGCAGAGAAAGTAAAAGAAGTCATGAATAAAGACCCGTCCCAGAATCCTTTGCAACATGATACATCCCCTCATTTCAACAAACGACGCTCCCATTATTTTGTACATGTTTCCTTTGTTTTCATTTTGGGAATAGACTTGCTGAACATGCATGGGTCGCTAGTCATGAAATAAACATATATTGCAAGATCTGGATGTGCTCTGTTCAATGAGGTATATTTCGTCACTATCGAACCATGTGGCACAACGTAGCAAATCAGCACAGGAAATTGAAATGGAAGAAATGCATTATGGAAGTACGATACGTTCTCTGCTCCAAAACCACAACTTATTAAAGCTGTTCCTTGTTATGCAAATAAGACATTTTACGCAGAGCTTTTTAACTCAGAGATTTCGGATCTTGCTTTTGTTATATTCCTATATTCGTTTCCACACAGGTGAACGGTACATCATGCAGTTATTGGGCTATTCCAGAAAATAGAGGCACACCCCCTATAGAGGAGTTCGGATATCCGGACTTTTTGTCCAGTCGTGACTGTTGGAAATCCGGACTTTTTAAGTGCCCAAAGGCAAACAAATCCAGCAGAAAAATAGTTTAAAATCAGAAATCCTCAATTTGAGAGCTCATTTTCAACATTTCCGTGATTTTTCCTTCAATTGATTGGATTTCCAAGCTTTTTCCAGTAATATTGGCAACTGGAAATCCAGTCGTTTTCTGAAAGCAGACTTGGAAATCCGGATATTTCTTTGATTGAAAATTTACTCCTCTATAGGGGGTGTGCACCTATTTTCTGGAATAGCCCATTGTTGCCTACATGTATGCACACAACACAGGAGCACTCACAATAGGCAATTGACCCCTACTGTTAGCGCTGTGTTATAGATATAGGAGATAAACTAGTTAGCGCCATATATCCAAAAGTATTAAAGCTATGATTTTAGTACTTGTTCTATGTTTCACTTGCTTATTCTTTTCAAAATATCTGAATTTTCAACCCGGTACAAGCTTTAATAACGGGGGACCATACATTTGTATAAGAAAGAAATCCTACCATCTATCCAAATTCCCGTGTTATTCCAATGCACATTTTGCTTCACCGGGCAGCCCTGACTTATTCGTATTTGGAAGATTGGTGTCACAAAACCGTAATAGGGACAAATGTAGTACTTTCTGTCAATCAAGTATAGTTTATTCTCTACATGTCAATCTTTAAATCATTAGCATAGTCCTTATAATAACGGGTGACCGCCTTGATGAGTAAATGACAGCAAACCAGTGAAAAATACCCCAAAACTCGGTCAGTGGAGCTCCGCCCGTACATGTCAATAGCGTCATTACCGATTGAATTAGTCGACCATAGCGGACAATTCGATCGCTCATTGGATTAATTTTATCACGTGGTAATAAATTTTCATTGGACAATAGATTACTATAATGGTTTAGTACTGCATATATCGGTTTAATCTTCACTAAGCGGGTTTATGGCTGGAAAGGTCACGGTGAATTTGCCGTGGACATAACTGCACTATGATCGGCATGAAGAGTATCAGCGTTGTGCAATTAATTGGAGGTTCACGCCACGTGAATAAAACGGGCGATAAAATTACTGTTTGTAATAACTCACATAGTATCAGAAAGACAACAATGCCACTCGTTTTCAATATTTTTACACTTTTAAACCAGACCCAGTTAACAAGTGTAGCACTATCCCCAGAAATTCACTTCGTGAGTTCGAATTTATGAGGTTTATGAATGAATAAAAAGGTATTTTGACCCTTATTTTCGCCACTGTTTCTGTGCCGAATTGAACCTTTTGTGTACAAAACGTATTAGCATGCATAGACGCTCGCTGTGTTGCCCATTGAGATCGAATTTACCATAGCGATAGTAAAAAGTGCTTCTCTTTCGTCCACAAATACGTGTCCTATAATTTTATGAGAAAACAGCTCAACCTAAATCTGAAATTTGGAGGTTTATGTTTTTGGGCTGTATGAGCGTTTTTATAGTGAGTCAGCTTATCCGTTATTTAGCGTATATTAGCGTATAAGTACTGCGAAATAAATGCAGTATATTCTTTCCGTATACATCCACTATAAACACGCTCTATGAGAGCAAAAGGTGCCAATCGCTCATGTAGGCGCTTTCACATAACTTTTGATCACTTATTAACGGTCGCCTGCCCTTTTAAGCATTTTAAAATACGCTCTTAAGTCGGTTACCAATTTAATGGCAGAACCCTTTTGACTTGAACAAAAGGTAGGCCTGCTACTTGATGAAAATCAAATCGGCACAATGGAAAAATGCGTTACGTAATCTATTGTCCCTCCATTCTTATTCAAACCTCCTTGGGATAAACATTTCCCGTAAGGCGACGAAGCAAACTCCTGTTTTACGGGCGGACGGACTTTTCAAGTAGAGTCGGTCGGTACTATATTTTTTAGTAAATAACAAATTGATGATGAATTATGAATTAAAGAGTAGTCGTTTAATTCGTCATTAAATTTGCCATCCACTAAAAATATTTGTCATACTACATAGTTGTCATTCATTCATTCATTTGTCATTTTACAAATTATTCATTAATTCATCATTCAAATAATGAGTATTTTTAAGTCGTAGAAATATCTGAAACGATGAAAATAATTTGAAATTCTATATATTATTTTTTCAACATCCCAAGCACATTTTCAGCATTTAAAAAAAAATCTTTAATGATAAACATTTCACTTTTTTGACGAATTAATCTTTTCTGTGCAGGGAACAACATTTTCCCGGAAAAAATCACCTCAGCTATAACCTAGCTCAACATAGCCAAGACGAAATAATGAAATACACATATGATTGAGGTCTACCAGTATTTTAGTGAATCAAAGTAACAGTAGCCGATTTAACCAAATCCATTAATGCTATTTTATTTTACAAATATCACTCTTTAACACGGATTATAGACACGTCATGGGATTTCATTTTCAAATCATTCTGAGAAAAGCCACTAGGAGCAGTTACCAACAAATATAGATTTGTCTCATGTTCCATGGGAGTTTGAAATCTAATGCGGTATGTGGTTTTTTATTTTATTTTCTTAAATTGAACAACGCCAATTTTTGGCATTTTATAATATCAAAATAAAATTGAAATTGTACATTGATTTTACAGAAATTTCGTTAAAATGTAAAAAAAAATAAAAATACAAAATACAAAATAAAATTCTGCTTTTGCAATTTTGCTCGAGCAAACGCGCAGCATTAATCAAATGCGCGCAGGGAACATGGTCGAGACAAATCTGTTATTTTTTTGGCCTCAGCTGATTTATCTAAAAGAGATTAAAGGCACATTCAGTGATTTGCTCATCGGGAGGATCGTAAAATTCATCAAAATTCAAGTTTTGGCACCTTTGTTACTGCCAAAGATATGCTAACATAGCCTGTAACACGAATCTAAAATGTTTCTACTTAAGTAGAGAAATAGCTACATGTATTTGAATGGGGCTTCAATCCCAAAATATATACCCTAACAACACTTTGAACGACTAATCCTTCACTTTAGGCAATTTTTAAAGAATTTAAATTTTGTTACACTTACATTTGTGACATGTCATGTCAAAAGGAGACACTTTTGGGCAGATTATCAATTTTAAGGTTTTAACATATCTTAAATAAAGAGCTATTTTGCTCCACAACGCCGTTTTCCCCAATAAAATCGGACATTCCGAAGCGAAGATATTAAGTTCGTAAGTTATGGTATTATAAAATTGAAAATTGAGATATCGGCCTTTCAAAATATTATTGACAATGTTGAGAGTAGGAATTACCTTGAAAAATATCTCAAAAAATACAAAATGCCAGTTATATTCCGGTCTGAAATTATCAGACAATATTTTTTTAACATAAATAACACCACAAATTCACAACAAACCCAAATTGTGAAAAAATCACCACATGTCAGATTTTTGGCTATTTGTCCATTTGCGATCCTGCCCAAAAGTGTCTCCTTTTGACATGACACGTCACATTTTATTTCGAATGTTTGGAATATATATGGCCATTAACTGACTTTCTTATGTGCGATATTGTTTTGTGATGTTTCATTGTATTGCTTTAAAAAACGGTTCTTATGTATTATTTGTGATGTTTCATTTCATCACTTTAAAAAGTTTTGGTGTTTTGTTGGAACTGTTGTTTAATTATTTTTGTGAGCAAATTTATGATGAGTGTATCTCCAAGAAAGCTCTTCTACTTTATTCTATTTCCGTGTTTACAATGAACTTTAAAACTCGAAACAGATATTATTCCGGGATTTTATCATCGTCACCAAGTGAGAATTTAATTCAGGTAACCTACCGTAGACTATAGCTTTATAAATATGAGCATATTTCACAGAACTTGCTTGTCAGTATATGATCGAAGTTATGAGTTTTGAAAATAAATATTTTGTACCATCATCACTTCAAGTTGAACTCGGGTCAAAATTGAGTACAGATAAAAAGGAATTCTGAACTAATCTGCGCAAGACGCATACCTGTGTACTAGCATGACGTCATTATCCACAACCAAAGTTTTGGGTATATTAATAAGGTGGAACCATACCAGTACACACTTGTTTCATTCAATTCGGACTGATTACTTCTACCCTGGATATTATTCTTGGCCAACTTTTGTTTTGGTATGCACAAATCCTAGAGAAAAAGATGCTGTATACGTTAGATCTGGCTAGCGGATTGTTTGCTATGGTACTTATTGAAGGTAAGCAGGGTGGATTCCTTGGGTTTTTTTGTGGAACCTTTTAAACATGAGTCCGATAATACTACTGTTCACGGGCTATGAAGCTAATGTAATATATAGACACAACATGTCTTATGTTTATTATATCCATGAGTTCATGAAAAATTCAAGACATTTTCATACCCATGTGTAGATTAAACTCTAAACAGAGGCTCAGGAAGATTTTTATTAGGGGTACAATGAAAATGCATGAATTTTAACATTATGAATTATACCCTCAAGTTATGATTTTATTTACCTTCAAATTATGAATTTTACCTTATAAGTTTGTGAACCGGGCCCCATCAAAATGATATGTGGTATTGGGCTCCCAGGTCCCAAGTTCCGGAGCCACTGCTAAATAAAGTCGGGCATGCATTGGTTCAAACAAAAGTTCTTTAAACAGGTGTTTAAAAAATCTCGTGATTTGATTTTTCAAGTAACTACAGACTTGACATTTAATATGGAATATTTTTTTGCAAAATTCCAAGACTGGTCTGGGTGGGGTCTGCATAAACCGCAGGGGCTAAATATTAATTGGGGTTTGTCGAGAGAATGGTGTAAAATATATGTTTGATAGAAAATGTGCTTTCCATGACTTTACATAATAGTGATTATAATGTATCGAATTTGCCTAAAATGGCGGATTTAGGGAGGTTGAATTTTAGCTTTGCAGGAGACACAATTTCGGACTTTGTGCAACATTGTTCTGATATTATGAACTTTATAGTGGTTTGAAGTGATATTTCTTAAACTTCGTCAGCAATTGGCATTCATTACAGCTGAAATACACGTGCAATGTAGGAATTTTTTGAACATGGGAGGAGCTTAAAATATGGCTCTTAAAAGTTGTACGTACTCAGAAAGTTTGAATGGCCCCACTGAGGTCAAATGTTACAAACTTACGGTAAAAAACAACTACGCGGATTCTTGGTTGTCCAATGAACTCACGCTGTTTCTTTGTGTTCAGTAAGATTATAACATTTGGCCCCAGGGGGTCATTCAAATTTTCTGAGTGCATACCACTTTTCAGAGCCATATCTTTAAAGCCCCTCCCACTTTCAAAACTGGTAGATTACAAGTGAATTTCAGTTTTGACGAACACTTGTTGGTCTTTATAGGTTCAGTAAATATCACCTCAGACCTCAATAAGTTTGATAATATCAGAATTATGTTGTTCAAATTCAGAAATTTTGCTCCCATAAAAATTAAATTCAGTCTCCAAAAAATTCGCCATTTTAAGCTAATTCACTACAGTATGAGCGCCATAATGTTAGGTAATGGAAAGCACATTTTCTGTCAAACAATTATTTTACACCATCTCCCGACATACCCCCATTAATATTTACCCCGTGCGGTTTATGCAGACCCCTTCAAGACCAGTCTTGGAATTTTGAGAAAAATATTCCATTCTAAATGTCAAGTCTGTAGCTACGTTTAGATAAGATAAAGTATTTTATTTCCCATCAAACAACAAGCGACAAGAAAATATGCACACAAAACTAGATGGAAGATGTGCAACTAAAAGCTAAAGCCTGATACGTTTGTCCAGTGAATGTGCATTCTAGATGTTGCTCCTTTCGAGATTGAGGTTTGTTTTGATGATAAGTATGTACTTTGTATTGGTTTTTTTGTTGTGAATGAAAATACAGAAGAAACACATAGATATATACACACGTATACACATACAACAAGTATTGCAACTTTACTGAAAAAGAATTCCGCATACAGTAAGTTGAACATTGATCAAATCTTTAAATGGCGTTCTGCATGGAAACGTTCTTTGCATGAAATAAGTAAGATTAGGCTATTAAATGGGATGGGAGGTGTCATTTATGGTGACATCATGCGTCTATTACAGTGCTTACAATGGCGGCAAAAATGAATCTGTCAAACTTTGAAAGCAGAGACGAAGAAACTTTAATCCACAACATATCCACTTTTTTTATGCCTTCGGAATGGTCACCAAATGTTTTGATTGGTTTCAAGTATCAGGAAAATGGTTACCGAAGAAATTTGCACGAAAGTGGCAATTGGATGAAAATAGGCTAATAGTCGAAGATGGCCGACGTCTTGCTAGGGTTGGGGATTTCAGAATTTCAATTGCAAAATAATATGGTCACGTGGTAACTCCATACTGGTATTTAAACACTTAAAGACCGGTGTTTTATTGGATGGACACGAGACCCCAGACCTTGAACATGTTGAAGGAGCTTTGTTTTCTAAGGCTGGTAACTTCTTCCAACCGTCACATCCATGGATCATTTCCCCTCACCATATTCTGATACCTTGCACAAAAGCAATTAAACTATTTTGGAGACCATTGTAAAGGCATTTGAACATGTTGTATACTTAAGTTCTTCGTCTCTGCATTCTAACGGATTTCCGTCTTTTCGCCATTGTAAGCACTGTAATAGACGCATGATGTCACCGCAAGTTACACCTCCCATCCCATTTAATAGCCTTATCTTACTTATTTCATGCAAAGAACGTTTCCATCCAGTATGTCAAAATCGACAGAATATTAGATCAATGTTCAACTTTATACTGTATGCGGAATTCGTCTTTTTTCAGTAAAGTTGCAATACTTTTGTCTCGTATGTGTATGTGTGTATAAGCCAAAAAATTAAGTTACCAGTTATGTTCATCTCCTGTATATCCACAATTGGCATGGACACAATTACGTTTCTGGGACAAACAAACCTTCATCACAGCTTAGGCCTAATTCTGATCTTTTATTACCACGTCTATGTATTCGATATTTTAAATAAAAACATAAAAAGCATCTAATAATCTCTATCAATATTCACAAAATATGTATAAAACATGGAGAAACAATAAGCCTAAAATGTAAGGCAAATGTTCACCTAAATTCAATACAAGTTAACCTAAATTATGTGAATCATAAATCAGTTCTATTTATATTTTACCTTTTGACCGAGTTGAGAAGGAGTTGGTGAAGATTATGCGAAGGAATGTTTATAATATATTATAGTACATCCATTCAAGCGATTTATGTTGGATAATAATATCTACTAGTAGATCAAATACATGCTTGTGTATGATCTCGTTTTTTACTCATTTCATACCTCCTAATGCGAATGTTGTCTATTTCAGACAAATTATTATGATAGAGGCAAATGACCTACATGTACGTCTGGCAATAATGCGATTATTTGCGAATTCCCCGGGCGAATTCCTCGGGGAATTCCTTACTGTCGTAGAAGTGATGATATAACAGAGTTAAATACCACAGCAATTATTGGTCAAAACAATTTTTGAATATATCGCCCTGGGCTACGTCAGGTTGCACCCATCACCTATGTATGTTTGCAATCACAGATTGAATACAACACCAGGCTGCTATTATCATAGATACTCATCTTACAGGTGCGAGTGATCAGCATGATATGAATATACTATATGATTACGATCATTTACCCCTGTTCTTTGACATCAATGGTTCAATGCAGAGGTACCGCGTGAACGTACTAGTGCAGTGCGATATATCAAATATTTTTTGGACCTATTGCTATGGTAGTTAATACTGTTCACTTGTACGGCGAATACCATAATTAATATTTTGAACCGTATATACCGCAGGTCAAACATAAAGTACAAATGAAACTAGATATTTTGTCAATAATAATCAAAATAGCATTCCTCCTAAAATATGAAGTGTTTTCATTTCCTCATCCTCGAATCCTCTGTTATTTATTATTATTATTAAAGCACATTTCTATAGCGCTCTACAAATAACACAGCGCTTTTGCTCCAAAACAAAATACACAAGAAAAACAAAATAAAAACAACAACAACAAGAAATTACTCATTTGGAAAAAGGTACGTCTTCAGAAGACGTTTAAAAGCAGCCACAGATTCCGCTTCTCTGACATAAACAGGGAGCTTGTTCCAGTGCTGGGGCCCGAAAACGGTGAAACAGCAATCCCCGGCTCTTTTACTGGAGCGAACTGTATAGAGCCTTGTTTTGTCAGATGATGAGCGGAGCGTGCGACTGCTTCTGGATGAATCTGGATGATTATAAAATGTGACAAGATCTTGTAAATATGCCGGAGCAGTACCTTATATGCAGTTGTATATGTGCAACATGAAGTTAATTCTTTCTTTCACCTGGAGCCAATGGAGGGTATTCAACAAATCGGCAGAGCATCTGTCTCGTCCACATGCAAAGATCAGCCTGGCTGCCTTATTTTGGAGACGCTGCAGCCGTTTTAGGTCCATTTCACGGGCACCATACATGAGGGAGTTGGCATAATCTATGCGAGACAAGACAAGTGCTCGGACGGCATGATGACACCCCGGGGGATGACACGCATCCTGACTGAGAAAACGTCGTATGCGCCATAAGTTACGGATGTGAAAGTTTTACAAAGATTGCTAATATCAGATATGGGAAGACATATTAAGAGCTCCATCAAAAACAACACCTACGTTTTTAACATTGGCAGATGGTTTGATTGAGTGGTTGCCCAAGCTCAGCTCAATGACGGGATGCGTATTGAGAGCTCTATTGGTGGCAATGATGAAAAATTCCGTTTTGTCCTGATTGAGATTGTTATTAACCGTCCAAGAGTTAATATCAGAAATACAAGCAGACATGTTATTGAGCACACGCTCACGGTCACCGCTGACTTTGGGTTCAAAGGCAGCATAAACATGATAAAGCTGTATATCGTCAGCATAACAATGAAAGCATAATTATGTTGTAACGACGAATGATTTCACCAACGGGAATGGTATACATGATGAAACACTGAGGTCCAATGATGGTACCCTGGGGTAATGAGTAAGGGAGCGTATGTTCATTAGACATGTCGTTGTTAATTACCACTCTGACGTTACGTTGATTCAAATATGACCTATACCAGGAATGGACTGTGCTATCGATATTGAAATCTGATTTGAGTCTATTCAACAGGAGATGGTGACCCACCGTATCAAAGGCTGCTGACATGTCAAGCAGCACCAGGAAGACAACTTTACCATGGTCCACGTACTGGAGGATGTCGTTTTTACCTTTAGTTCTGTGAGACCTCTTATCATTCACCCAGGTTGTAGTTGTTAACATGTGTGACTACCTGACATGACGCATGCAGCCTTTTCAATAACCTTACACATGAATTTCATGTTTGCCACTGGCCTATAGTTCTTTAGGATATTGTTGTCAAGATTGGATTTCTTGATCACTGGAGTGATAATAGACTCTTTGAGTGCATTTGGAAAAATACCAGACATTAACGAACTGTTGACAATTTTTGTGAAAATCGGCAACAAGATCGGAAGATTATCCTTTACAAGCCAAGTCGGCAGAGTATCTAGTTTTACTAGGAAACCTTTTTATGATCTTCTCAATATCTGTCTCAGATAGCGGAGTGAATGTGTTTAAACAACAGTTAATGTTAGCATCAAGATTACTGGGTTCTACAGAGTCAGAATCCGCAATACTATCATCAGTAGAACTAGGAGAAACATTAACATTGGTCCTGATCTTCTCAACTTTTTTCGATAAAAAAGGAAAGAAACTTGTTGACAAGAGCTTGATCAGGACAATCAAGAACAGGTAGTATTTTTTGAGATTTGTTAAGCAACCCATTTAATTGTAGCATACATATCTTTGACATTTGATTCCGGTTCATCACCATGATCACCTTAATTAAACTTCGCTCCATACTTTTTTTTATTGGACGTATTATGATTATAGAATATTCAACGTTTAATAATCTATTTTTTGATGTCGTAAAATCGATAATTATATTTCCACCGTCAAATATAATATTTTCGGTCAACAAACATTCGTTAAAAGATCAAAATAGATTGAAATATATTGAATAACGAATACTTGTTGAACGAATATTCTACTTCGAATATTTGGAGTATACGAGGCCCTTAACACGGTCATGTTGTCAAAACAATCTTAGGATAAAAATAGGGGGGCTACATTCCCTGGGATACATTCATACAGATCATTTAAAGCTTTCTTTTTCTTTACTCTTGGTATCATATTTTTTCAGTGGCATACGGATATTTCACTTGTAATTTTGAGAATTCTGCGGATAGATCCTGTGGGTTTTACAATGATACCGCCAATGGATTCAACTGGAAATTGGATACGGCGTACATCCAGAAAAAGCTTTACGCGACCAATTGCCGACCATTCGTATTCTAACAAATCAGGTAGGTACCCGGAATGAGCCAAAATGAACCTCAATTCCAATGACAAAATATATATACTGCGCCAATAAAGTATCCTTACACTTGGAAAAATAATCACAATTTCCAAACTAAACAATAGTGGTGTAATTTAGTTGTTTTAATAGATGCACTATCTCATCCTGCACATTTTGACACCACATTGAATCAAATGTGACTTCAAGAAGCAAAGTTACAAGCATTTGATTAGCCGAAGGTTCGGTTTTAAAAGCGACAAACTGGCCTATTCAAAAATCCACAGACTAGACATCTGGTTTGAGAGTACTGAATGGCTAATTTATGCGTTTGACTTCAATTTAAAACAAAAGGAACAAAAGAAAACTGAAACAAAAGAACTGACAAATAAAATGAAAGTTATGAAAAGTATAGAGAAGTAAAAACTAAAATAAAAACTGCTTTAAATAACGCTTCATTGAAGAAACTGGGTTGTCTCTTTGTTGCGCTTGTTGGAATCTTTTTGCGCCTTGTATAGGCCGGTTTGTCACTTTTAAAACTGGACCTTCGACTATTCAATTGCTTGTAACTTTACTTCTTGAGGTCACATTGGATTTAATGTGGTGCCATAATGTGCAGGATTAGATCCATTAAAAATACAAATTAACCTCAATATGGTTCAGTTTTGAAATTGTGATTATTTTTCCGAGTGTAAGGATACTTTATTGGCGCAGTATAGTTTTTTATTCTGGAAAATGAGTATTTGTACCCAACACATCCCAAGTTTATCTCGTGAATGTGCAAACATATATGTTTTCACTTTTAATATGATAAGCATGCTTGACTAATGATTGGCCAATTTTGGCCACAAATCTCATTAACACAAGTTTTTTTCCCTTGGAAGTTTTATTTTCAAAAAGCATTAGGTCATCAGATCGATACAACAAAAACCTAAAAATGTTATTAAAATTGATTTGTATTAGGCTATGCCCTAATCTATGCCACTTTTTGGTATCTTTTGTTTCAATATTAGGCTTACATATTTTTACGCAATAGTTGGGTTGTTCAATCACTTAAACCAACATTGAGTATAACAACTTTTTAACAGTGTAATATGTGTATACAGTGTAAACAAATCCTGATTTGTGTGGGGCTTTGAAACAAAACCTTTTCCAAGAAGCTTTGCGATAAGTTTACATAATTTGGTATGGGATAAATATAAACAGCCAATACATCATTTTGATGATGATAAATCCAAATGTCAAGGGTTTCCCTCAAATGGGTTGAGTACTGTTATGTGAGAAGGAAGATGTCACGCTATGGGTCAGTTGAATTCCCCGTAGGATTGTCGACCCATGCGGAGCAATCTTAAGGGACATGCTGGCACGCGTACAAATTTAATGCGTGTTTGTTCAAAAGCATATATTTACATAAAAACATTCAATATTGTGTTGCATGTATCGTCCTTTTTAATACAATGGAAAGTAATCGTAACTGTCAATGGGTTGCCACCAGGAAGATGTTCAACTTGATTCAAAATTGTGAAACGCGGGTCTTTTTCGTGGAAAACGGAATAAACAGTTCAGGTTTTGTATATGTTTAAGTATTTGTTGACAACTTATTTTAAATCCAGACGGTTAATGTCAAATGAAAATTTCTTCATTGCGTTTTTTTGCATAGTTCCGCTGACACGCTGACAGTTTTAAACTAGATTTGTCGAAACGTATCTTCTACACAACCAATTATTATTGTAAAATCCATCATTTGTAAATATTAATGTCATTAGGCAGAATACTAACTTGTATTGATATAAAAAGAACACTATTTTTTTTATATACTATGATATTGCTGTTGCCTATCTCAGAACTTCAGCTGTGTAACTTACAAAAATTCTTACACAAAGGGGTTCTTATAGCAGCCAAGTTAGCTCAATGGGTAAGAGGGGTTGCGGGTTCGAACCCGGTGGTTAGTACGCTTTCGTGTTAAAAATTAGGTTAGTTTGAAATTCCCTTAGGGACGTATTGCTACAGACTTGACATTTAGTATGGAATGTTTGCGCCACGGAAAAGGTTGTCTAGATAGATGGCGTATTATAAATGCATTATTATATTACATGTATTATTAATATTTTTTCGCAAAATTCCACAACTGGTCTGGATGGAATCTGCATAAACCGCACGGGCTAAATATCAATTGGGGTATGTCGGGAGATGGTGTAAAATATTTGTTTGAAAGAAAATGTACTTTCCATTAGTTTACATTATGGCGCTCATAATGTAGTGAATTAGCCTAAAAGGAGATTCTACCCACTCAGAGTAAGCTATGTATTTTTGTACGTCACTCTTTGGTTCCTACAAGAAAGGAAGTCCACCACTCACTGCACAAGTGAAGGAGAAACACCAAGCTTTATGACTGTGGTCTTGTAGAGCGTGTTTATAGTGAGCCAGATTATGCGGTATTTAGCTGGACTGCCACGCAGGCTATATTTGTTTATGGTTTACTAACCATTGCAAATCTAGACTACGCGGTAGTTTAGCTAAATAATGGAAAGATTTTCTCACTATAAACACGCTCATAGTCCTTCAAGAATGACTGCGGCTAGGGAGGGGGGGGGGGGGGCGGGCGAAGCCGAACAACGAGGCCGAAGGCCGAGCTTCGCCTCGCCTCGCTATAGACAGTTTTAAAAGTCGGCCGAGAGTCATTCTTGAAGGACTATGATCTTATGGTCAATCAAGTCAAAAGCCTTCGAAAATCTGTTAGCACAGAGTGCCAACATTTCTTGATTTCTTTATCCACCCCTGACATAGACATCAATAAGGCAGTGGGTGGTACACAATCCCTTCTGCTTACAAAATTGTCTTTGTTCAACATGGGGATCAATTTGCACACTCTTTCAACCAATTATGGAATGTCTATAGTGCGCGCTTCTTAGCTACGAGTCCACGTATTGTTGGTTTTATGGTTTATAGAATGATGGGATCGTACTAGTACATGTAGTGGTCAGAGACAACCTGTTAAAAGGGCATTTTGTGATCCACAGCCTCATCCCCCCACTTTTCTCAAAAGGAGTTGAGATTTTTATATCACTGGAAACCTCTGGCTACATAATGTTTATGTACAAAAATATTCTTACAGATTAATTCGTTCAGCAAATGAAGATATCGTGAAATAACAACACATATATTGTCTATGGAGCAGTGTAATACACGTAATCATGCATAACTCGCAAACGCAAAATCGGAATCAACTGAAATTTTGGGAATAAGCTTATTTCGTGGATATCTACTGAAAATGTCATAAAAGGTGGATGCTAGGATCACGAAATACTCCTTTAAGTGTGCTGAGGCTTGTGGATCAACGTCTAGGATATAGCGCACTATAAATCAATGCGCCTTTTATTTATTTATTTTCTTGACTTTTTAAATTAAAAATCGCATAAAATAAATCATTTGACTCGGCACACGAGTATCATTAAGTGATTAAAAGGAAGTCGTGTGTAAGCGCCTACTTGAAAAGTGGTACCTTTTGTTCCGAGCTACTGCAGAAGTATGTTTGAGCGGTCTCAAGCGCACAAAGGACGCTTTAGTAGTCGGTGTACAGTAGTCTACCTCCCACCTGATTTTAGGCGCATCATTTAAATAAATTGAATAGACTTGGTGATCGCCTATACATCACAATGTGACAAGGCTCCCAGGTATCGGTCCCCATCACTCAGAACGCTACTGACCACTCTTGTTATGCTCGTGCTGCAAGTCGATCGATACATGTTGAAATCAACATAAATTCTTTTTGCCTTGAAATTAATTTTCACAATCATCTATTCAGTTAAATTTCCTTTTCATACCTATTTTCAGGACACTACGCATTTATAGAATCTTCCTTCCCCTCATCGCAGGGTAGGATATCTCGCCTCTTATCACCTAGAGTCGTTTTGCCGCCATCTACCAATAATGCAACTTCCACTGATTTTTGTCTCAAATTCTACTATCATATGTATGGACCACCTGATCAAGATCTGCACGTATTTGTACGGGAACACGGGGAAGAGGTTCCACAATATTCTCATTGGAATGTATCAGGCAATTTAGGGGACACGTGGCATGAACATAGCATAGATATGTCTATTGATCTTGGATTCCAGGTAAGAATTTGTTGTACAGACAGTATACATACAGCAAAGTAATTAAGGTACTAGTTACTTTCACCCCTGTATACTAGTATTCTAAAGCAAGACAGATATTCCATAATTAGAACCAGCAGCCAATAGCTGTCTTTTAGCTCAGCGGATTTAAGACATGCGGAATCGTTGAAATCGGTTATGAATCAAGATTCGGTGATTCAAAATACCAACGAAGATATACGAGTGGATATTCATACGTAGTGGTAGATAAAATGAATGAAAAGTTTTAACTTCAACACTACACTCGCCTGGAACGTTTTCACTAGTCCGACTAGCGTCTTCAGCAGATGGTGATGCTGTGATGATATCTTGTCTACAATCTACAAAACAACGTATTTAAAATGTTGTCAAATTGTTTTTGCAGTAAGTTTTCAAAAAAATGTGTTTGAATGTTAGAAAGCGTTTTACACCCTTTATATACTCTTTATATAACTTGATATTCAAGCCGTTTTGGCAATCTTTTCTAACCTTTTGCGATTAATGCTTCATAACGTTTTGTGCTTGGTGGGTCCCAGTGTGGAAGATTAAGGTCAAGTCTTTCAAAGGGGGTATATGGATTTCAACGGGAATAGATGATACATTGGGATGATCGGGAAATGAAGCGTCGTTTCCATAAATATTGGTAAACTACGTGGATAATTATTTTGAAAAATAAAACGGGTTTTCTGTATAATAATAGATTGAGGTATACAGGGTGTAACAATAAAATTTATACAATTACATTTTGACTTCTCAGAAAAAAACAAAAAAAGTTATGGCCCACATGTTATATGCAATACTATTAGTAATATCTTGGCTAAAAGAAGACGTTTAGGGTTTTTTTACAAAAGGATTATAAGCGCTAGCGCCCTAAAAGCAACACATTTTGATGTATAGTACAATTTTTTTCACAATTTTTTTATACTTATCAACATTTTCCCGCCCTGTTTTCTTTACTAATTCTTTTTGCCGCCCCTTCTTCTTCCGCCGCCCCTTTTTTGCCGCCCTTCTTCTTCCGCCGCCCTTCGTTTTGGCCGCCCCTACTTTTACCCCGGGGCTGGCCCCCAAAGCTCACCCCCCCCCCCCTGAAATACACGCATGGCCAGCATAACCTCGGTAGCTACAGGTCGGTGATCGTGTGCGTGGCATGCGAGGGGTCCCGGGTTCGAATCCCGGGGTACCAAGTGATTTCTTTCTTCACCTTCTCTCCGTTCCGATAGCATAAAAATCACGGGTATGGTTGGGGTTAGTTAACATGTTTTTCCTAGATTTAAGCCTCCTTAAACATCAAAAAACTGACACCAAAGAATTAGAAGTGGTTTTTCTTCATATAATTAACATATACTAAATAATAATATGATATTTCTTTAGAATTTATAAATGAAGTTATAATATTTCTTTCAAATTATCTTATAAAGAAAGTAATTTCTACAAACAATCTTATGGTTTCTGCTTGACTCAATGTACTGCAGTATTATTTGATGATTTATCTTTGTTTACAAAGCTACATGAGTGAGACATTTTAGGGATTCCCCTTTCTTGCATCAACTTGATCAAAACAAATTGAATCATTTCTAATTTGGAATATTTGGAAATCCCCTGAGGTTATAAAAGGAAAATGATGTAATGGAATTCCCCTCAGGAAGTGATGTAATGAGAACGGTTAATGTTATAATTAAGGCTTGGGAATTTCCAAGTTCTCATCATGTGTATTAATACTTGGGATTTCCCAGGGCCTGATATATAAGAAAAGGTAAACATATTTCTTCACAGTTGATAGTGTTGATCTGGGCTAGCTAGCTAATATGCTTACAGTCCAATTCCTTCAAAGAAAGGAAATTGCAAACCAGAAATATTTTATGTAGTCAAAGTACTACTATTTGCCAGTGTTGTCGGAGAAGAGCTAGAATACGTCAAAGAACGTACTTCTTCCAAGAAAGGAAATATATTCTTCTGTCGACTTGCTGAAGTCTGGTATTTTGATTCAACGCAACTGTCAATATAAGTCGGACAACTGCATCGCAGTCCTGCTTCCTGAAGATATAGTGTGAAAGGTGGAAATAGCACCAAGTTTGGAGAAAGCAGCGCAAGGAGTTGAGTTTGGAGCAAGCAGCGCAAGGAGTTCAGTTTGGAGGAGAAAGCAACGCAAGGAGAAAACAACGCCATTTTTGTGTGAGGATTTCATACGCAAGGATATTCATAAACTCAAGTGTTCACTGGACTTCGCTGATTTTCGCAGGACAAGTGAATAAGGATATATTACATCAGTCGTCCAGAACATTGCAAGAACTTTATGATCACCAAGAAGAAGAATGCTGGCTAAGTACAAAATAGATAAAGAGTAACTATATTTGATTATTGTGTATGTGCATTTGTTGTCATATATTGTACCAATAATAACGTGCTTTCAATTAAAGACTTAGATTTTGTTAGCTTAATCAAACAGTGTATTTGTGTTGTGCATTCGTGTGAGTTCGGGTAAGGGACCGTTCATAAATACTTTGGTGGGGGGACTGGGCAAAGTGTGGGGGACACAAAAGTTTTAAGTTGCACAAAGGGGGGGGACCAAAAGTTTTGGTTACTAAAGGAGGGGGGTCAAAAAGTTTTCAACAAGAAAATACCAAAAGAACAAGAGCATACAAAATTTTTGCGCGCTACGCGCGCATATGTACATAAAGCCCTTTTTTACCTTGATTATAGCCAAAAATAGTGTAAAATACATTTTTGGCGCGCTACGCACGCTCATTACCGGTATCCCAAAGCCTTTTTGGAATCTCAAAGACTTTACATGTATTCTACATTCGCTATAAGAAAAGGGAATATATATGTATGTCATTGTATGTATCCCACTGATAATACCGGGTCAAAATGATGCAAACAGCATTTTTGTTTTGTATTTGCCCCGAAATTTATTCCCCCCCCCCCCTGACCAAGAAAGCTGGCTACACCCCTGATAAACAAGTCGTAAGTATTAAATATCTTGAGTATGTGCCCAGATGTTGCTCTCAATTTCCAGTAGCATAGCGACGGGGGGCAGGTGGGGGCCGGCATGTGCCCTGGGCGCCACTCTTAGGGAGCGCCGAATTGACCAATTCAGCTTCGATTCTGCGCCCCTCTAAGCGATGAAAGTCAAAATTTTCACGCGCTTCACGCACATTTCAGGACAAAGTCAATTGAAAGATCAATTTAAGACTGATATTCAACTTCATTATAACCAAAATTAATTAGTGATAGGCCCTATTTGTGCTCCGCGCGCAATAATTTTTTCAAGAATCGGGAGCGACACCTATCCTTAGCCCTGAGTGTCACAAGCCCTAGCTACCCACTGTCAATTTCCCTTTTTTGTGTTCCTTTTATGTATTCAATTATTGGTTATAAGAATGAAACATAATTGTATTTTCAAAAAATTTATAGAATGCATAAATTGAAATTAAACTTCATACAAGTCACAGCATGTGAAAAACACCTTCAACTTTCATGTTTTTAGGAAACAGACTTATTATAAATAAATGTATGAGCAAACATGTAGGCCTATAATTGCCAGGTATAATTGTGACTGAGTTGCACAAATGGAGTAGCCCCCCTCCCCAGACTGTTTTTAACCTCTTGGAAGGGGGGGGGTCAAAAAAGTTTTGTATGTCTAAAGAGGGGGGTCAAAAAAGTTTTAGGTTCTCTGGAGGGGGGGGCAAAAAAGTTTTGACTCCAAAATTTCCAATGCCCAGCCCCCCCCACCAAAGTATTTATGAACGGTCCCTAAAAGGTGATTTTGGCCTTGAGTCAAGTACGACTTGTAACAACAACCATAAAAATACGCTCTTCCAATGTGAATTATTAGGGTTGTCGTGGTGGAGATGCAGCCATGATTCCTAGTAAATGAGGTTGCCATGCTTAGTTGTGAGTTTCAAAAACTCAAGGAGATACTATATTATGTAATCATTTCTACCACTTCAAATACCCCATTGTTTAAAACTATAAGAGCATCAACCAACTGGTCCATGGTTCAACTCTATTCAGTCACTTTTGTCACACACAGACAAAAGTGGCCCAAGCGGTTTTAAGACTAGGTTACATAATTGGCCTTATCTTCACTTGAATATCGTCGATTTTATTGGAACAAGCTTATCTGGTGGCTATAGAAATTATCTTGATAGGCATATAATTATTAAACCACCGCATGTATGTGTAATTTTATTTTCCAAATTGTATAAATCTTATTGTTACACCCTGTATGACCTTATAAGTTTACACGTAGCTTCATGTAGGAAGTCATTGATAGGTATTTAAAATATCCTCTCTGTCACAATTTAGGCATTTGGCCAAAATTTGACTTAAACAACATTGCCCAACCTTGATATCTCTGAAAAGAATTAAAACAATAGATGTCAGTGGGTACATATAATTATCACTGATCAAGTCCTCTATCTCGTACTCCACAGAGAATAATATGACATTGATGACAAATTTCCACTGTAGGCGGTTTATTGTTTCCATTGTATGTCGTTTGCGGTTTTTTTCCATCGCGAACATTCTATGTCTATTTCTTTCTATAAAATAAGCAGGAACACAATGAAAGTCTAGACTGAGCTGCATAACAAGAAGAACTTCACAATCATACTGCAGTTACTGTCCGTTTTCCTATACACACAGTGCTCTTACCATTGACGCGTGACCTCTACAAATAGCGTACGTTAGAAGTATGGGGATTTGCCTAGTTAACGTCGCTGTGTGAAAAATAACCGGCCAATATTAAAAGTACTCTTCTAAAATTCTAGAAAATATAGTTTTGTAACATGTCCTAAATTTTTAGCTAATTTAGATGTTTGGAAATATTCGTACTTTGGTGTTTTAGGAAGGATATGTAAACGATAGATAACACCAAAAAATATGAAGAAATTATTTCCAAACCGTGTTAAGTCTGCAAACCACCATGCTTCTCATTTTCAAGAACGCTGGTTAACAATAAGCACGTATTGTCTCATTTCGTAAACAAAAGCCCACGCAGAATTGTTCTCTTGCGTTCGCTTTATAATTGTTCACCCAACTGAAACTAAAATACCAGCTCATTGCTCCATTGTACGTGTAAAGCAGAAACATATGTTGTGTGTATTTAACTAGAGAAGATATGATTTAATCAATTGAGCTGTTTTCAATGAGTGTTATCTTGGTTTAAGGGGGTACTACACCCCTCGATAAATATGTGTCTATTTTTGCATTTTTCTCAAAAACTAATAACACAGTGGTAACAAAAGTTATGTATATGATAGGGGCAAGGAATCCAATTACTACAGTGGAATTTCAGTGACCCAAGACAAGCGGTTCGTTATTTATGATAAGAAATAAGGTACCGCTAGGATGTACCTCATTTCCTATCATATATACTAAACCGCATGTCTTGAGTCACTGAAACTTCACTTTAGTAATTTGATTCCTTGCCCCAATAATATACATAACTTTTGTTACCAGTGTGTTATTATTTTTGAGAAAAATGCAAAAATAGTCACAAATTTACCACAGGGGTGTAGTACCCCTTAATAGCTTTTAATGGGGTTTAAGTCCTGCAAAGGTCGTGGTGAATTCTACTGTAGACATGACTGCATCATGTAGCATACACTATAGCAATAAGAAATATCCTGAAAACTATTATGCAAATTAACCAGCAGTAGTAAAGTCCTAGTTACCAAGACCCCACTTCAATAACCCCCTCCCAGTGGGCATAGGTGACAAGTCCACATCTTAGCCCCAAAATGTGATGAAGCTGATGTTTGGTATGGGCAAGTCGACAAATTTGAAAACGGGGTTCCCCTGATAGGAACCAATGATAAATAGGCACGGGTTTTGCTAAATTGATTATTTGCATTATTTATACTATTTCAGATCGTCTTCCAGGGCACAAAAGGATCACAATACCATGGTGACATTTCATTAGACGATATCTCGGTTACAAAAGGTCAATGCATTACACAAGGTAATTTTTATTGATTTAGTTGTGTTTGGTGCATGATATGTTTTGAAACAAGCAAAGTGGACCTTCTCATAATTTCCTTTCCTTTCTCCTCTTCCGGTGGAACAAAGGGAAAAGCCAGAACTCCTCCATTTTGTTGAAATGTTATCTTGGTAGTATGTATTTGGGACAAAATATTAACCAAGATAATTACAGTGCTACATATAGACCATTCCAATAATTGACACCTTCCTATCGTTGATGGGGTAAACATCGATATCACATTGATTAGACAATAACGAAAGCGAAGTCAAGAAGGGTATTTATATAGGTGACTATTTAGTTATTTCATAATCACGTCATACCATTCTTGACCTTGTTTTGGTCTCATTATAATACGTCATTATCATGATGTTCACCCCATCAACGCCAGTGCCAATTATAGGAACGGTCTATAGGAAACAGTCAATAATCATGACAATAATATTTGATCTCTATCGAGTATGAGTACTGGCAAAATAACCTACCTACCTACATATCCTCTTCGGGCCCTGTGGCCCATAAGGCTGCAAATCTCCTCCTCCAGATGTCTCTTTCTCTAGCTATTGGCTTGGTGTCGCTCCATGACCTCCACCCTAATATCTCAACTCTTCTCATTAATCCGCTCAGCTCTTTTTAAGTTCAAAAGTATCGTTTTTCTTACGTTAGCTTAACAGACCTATATATTTTCTTATTCACTAAAACGTAGACAACAATGCAACAGTAAATGCAACAACGACTCCAGCAACTAGCACTGTAGCACAGGATTCATCAGCCTTGAATGAGTTTGTTTGTAACTTACAGTACAATGACATCTGCGGATTTACCCAAGACACAAGGAATGCATTTGAGTGGCAATGGCGAGGTAATTCGGGACAGCCGGCTAAGGGACCTCTTGGTGATCATACACTGGGATCATCTACAGGTAAGCCAAACAACAGCAATAACACCACTAACACCACAGCCGACTAGGGGACCCTTCTTCTTCTTCATACATGACGACGGACTAAATTAGTCCATGCATATGGAGAGGGATATGGTAGAGGTATACGTGACTAGGTTGGGCTCTTTGACGGATGTGATCTATGACTTGGGTGTTGAAAGTGTTGATTGAACTGCTGTTGATGTTGTTGTCAGGTAGTCGGCTCCAGTCTTTGGTGAACCGAAGAAGCAAAATCTTTTATGCGTCTGCCCTGCAGCAGGTCTGGTTTAGTTACTGATTTTTGAAGGCGCGATCTTCTTACAGCAGGTGGTGTTTGACTTTGATCTTTGGGGGTCATACACTGGGATCATCGCCGGGGGATCATTGTCACAACACCACTAACACCACAGCCGACTAAGGGACACCTTGGGGACCATACACTAGTATCATTGTCAAGTAAGCAGCAGCAACAACACCCACAACATAAACACCACAGCCGATTATTATCACTATAACGTAATACATCTCCTGGTGCTGTACGTTCCAGATGTGTTGCAAAGAAAAAATGCCGGGTTACCTTTACAACTATAGCTTTATCATGTCTATAAATGAGCATAAAATATCTTCACGTACATTACTTATTCAATAAACTCACCGAAAAGAAAATAGACTGACGCATTTTCGTTTATTTTCGTCCAGGTTTCTACCTATTCGTTTCCACGGATCCCAATGGTCAGCAAGAACAAAAGCAGAGTTCACGAATTGTATCTCCACTTTTCTCGAGAAATTCTGCACGAAGATGCTTGCAATTTTACTTCTACACGCGAGGAAGCGACTTGGGTCAACTGAATGGTTATGTAATACAGGATAACTATACCCCTCCACTGGTGCCAAATTGGTCTTTTAGTATGTCTACTGGAAATGTGTGGCAACAAGCATTTATGGATATACCGCGACAGCAGTCTAACTACAGAGTGAGCACACGATAACTATTAATAATTTAGGCACATCCTTTTTGGTCCTATAGCGCTATCGGTGCACAAATAGGTACGATGGCACTTTTACCCTGAACATTTGTACAGTGCATTCCTTTTTTATTTAAATGAAAAACAACACTATGCAACTGTTAATTATTATGCTTGATGCAATTTATTACAGAGCCATCGGTTCCTAACCGGTCACCGATAGTTCTATAGGACCAAATTTGATGTGGTGCCATACCATAATTACTTGGCAATGAAATGTGTAGTTCAATTGGATCCCGAATGATGCACAGCCCTTTTTAGCGCTTTTTGGTCATTTAGAGAAAATAAACACCAACTCCTACAGATTCTTAAAACCTCAAAGCTTTAACCCATAAAGCTTTAAACCAATCAAACTTCATGTTGCAGATATAGCTAAATTATACGTATCCACATCTCAATAGAGCAAATTGCAGTTTGACCAGAAAGCCTCAAATCAGAAGTTGGTTCAAACACTAAGATATGGCTTTCTGCCCTGCACAATGTCTATAGTACCTCTATTATTGTACCCCATAAAAGACAGTTTGTCCTAATTTGAACTTATTAATGTTCCAAAGCAACACCTCTAGCAAAATTCATGCCACTTGAGGTTAACAATAGAGGTTGTGCATATGACGTATCATTGCAATCTACCGCGACAGTTTGTCTCACACACATAACGAATGTACTACGATCAAATAGGTTGATGACAACATTTGATTGAATGGACTGCACTGCGCCATGATTACGGTGAAGGACGCCGGTTCAAATCCTTTGTTTGGAGCACATGCATAACAACTATTGGAAGTATGAAGCCGTAATTGGGAGATTATAGATTTCAGTTTGCGCCAGACAGACGTAATCCAGTAATTAAAAGAATACTATTAGAATATCTTAAATTCCACCAATTGTAAATCATTACTGACATTTGTTATAAGGAATAGGATATACCTTTCGGTTATTGGACCAAATTTGAGTTAAATTAGATGCTTATATTGTGATTTGTGAATAGATTTAGTTCACAAAAATATTAAAACTTGTTTTTCTCTAAATGGCTTTCTGGCTCTCAACCATTGTCCTGTTGCTCTTGGGCAAATTGGCAATAGTGACTAAGGCGCAACGTGACCGTGTCAACTTACGAAAAGACACTTTTTCAGTCTGCATAAACGTAATGAAAGGAAACAGACTATGCATGTTTTTTGGTCATCGGGCAAACAGACTCGATTGAAGACCTCTGCTCTTACTTTGTATATTTGTTTTCGCAGGTGATGTTTGAAGTCATTCGGGGAAGAATTTTGATGGTACCGTCGCTATTGATGACTTAATATTAACCAATGGCGTGTGTCCAGTAATAAACGCATCGTGTGATTTTGAAAATGGTTTGGGAAATTTTATTCAGGATACTTCCGATGATAAGAATTGGTATCTGCGTAACTATGGCACACCGTCACATGGCACAGGACCTAAAAATGATCACACGCTGGACACGTATTTGGGTAAATAAACAATTCTTGTTGAAGCCTTTCCACATTACAATTAGATCATGTAGATTGCTTTTAACCATCCAGCTATTCGATGCCGATTGTACCGCATATTTCAGACGTTGAGACGTTCTTACACCCACGCCAACTTCATGACGAGCATTAGGTAAATAATCGGTTATCACTGGTTATACGTCGATAGTCCGAAGAGACATAAGTCGGAAAACACAATTGCTTATATAAAGCTCTAATCCTGATTCTAACCCTAAATTTTGTCCTAACCCAAAAACTAAGTCCTAATATTAATTCTCATTCTAAACCTGACCATAACCCTTTCCATTATCATAACCCTAACCTTATCCCTAACTATGCTAACCCTAGTCCTCTCCACACCCTGTGTTTCCGGTTTATGGTTGGGTTCAGGGCTAAGGCTAGCGTTTATGGTTAAGGTTTAGGGTTTGGGTGTTAAGCTGTTTACTGTAACAGTCTAAAGCCATGTACGTGACTATCATAATGTCATGGAAATTTATATTTTACATCTAGGTAGCTTTTTGTTTCTCGAGACTAGTTATGGGCGTCCAGGTCACGTGGCTCGTCTGCTATCTCCAGTATTAGTAGCAACTACAAAGTACCCTCGATGTCTAACATTTCATTATCACATGTAAGTTAAATAAGATAACAGAACAAAGTCCTTGACAGAAAGGTACATTATGTAAGAAATATTGTCAGCCAGCTTCAGAATTGAGGTGTTAAAAAGTGCTTCAAAATGCTGAAAATCTTTTGTACATCACTAATTGGGAAGTATTGTTTTTTGATATACGCTAATACTAATAGTTTTGGGGTACATCATACATTTTTAGTGGGTATGCTCCCCCGGTATTTTCAGGTGGTGGGTCTTTGGGAGCTGGCTGCGTGGGTCTTTCGGAGCTGCGAACAAGTAAAAGGCCCAGGTTGCTGTTGAAACTACGAACAGTCAAAATCAAGGGTATTTTTTGTCTTTCTGGTTGAAAAAAAAACCCATTATGAGGAATGAGCAATTTAGGAATCTTTTAGTTCTGAAATTATCAAACTCAAGGGTCTTTCGGAGCTCTATTCTGGTCACGTTCAGGTTTTTTTCGGAGCTGCGCAACCTGGACTCTTCCAGGTTGAATTTAATCTCGCAATTCAGGGCACTTGTGTACTATACATTTTGATATATAAAATAGTGTAGTTAGGATTTTAGTGTGAGGGGCAGAGTTTAAGTTTAGTTCTAGTGTTACTAGAACTATTATAACTAGTTATACTAATTAACGTGGTTAAGTACGAGAATTCGTGAAATCCCTGATTTACATGTTTCTTATCATTATTTTTATTCAACACTTTGGGAATTTTACTGATTGTGAGGGTCATTGGTTCTGATTCTAGTATTAAATAGGTTACTTCCTTTGTTAAAACTTTTGTGTCACATTGTGCTTCTATAATTTTATTTTCTTGTGATAGGTTTGGGGAAAATGTAGCAACATTAAATGTATATATAGTCAATGGAACCGATTCCAATACACATGAAATTCTCTGGTCAATGTCTGGGAACAGAGGGTATAAATGGCGTGCGGCTGAGGTGCACCTTGACAGTGCCGTGGACTTTCAGGTATGTGTGACTGTATGGTAGGCCGTTCGTATCATAACATGTGGATAGCTTCACGCAAAAACACGCGAGAGGCTTTCATATTTGTGGGGTTTGCAGCACACAGGATTGGAATAGGTGATTCCAGATAATTCGTAAAACAATAAAGGCAACAATTTCGCTTGGTATAATGTGATGCGATAAAGCAATTGGGTTTTCTGCAAAATGTAGCTTTGCAAATGCTTGTTACAATCTAATAAGAAACTGAAAATTGAATATGACCGACTTCAGATGTGTGTGCAGCGTATTGGTTGCGTTTTCTTTATATAAAACATAATTATACCTTGAGATATCTTTCACAGTAATGGTTTTTTTTTTTGTATTTTCACGAATTTATTCTATAAAGGATCTATAATTGCAGTTTATACGATATTATATCGAATATTGTTCAAATTATTTTCAAACTGTACACATTTTGTCACAAACGGTACATAAAAATATAAAAACGTAAATCCTGTCCAGCATAAACGTGATAAAGTGGTATTTTGTATTTTAGGTTGTGTTTGAGGCAATGCAAGGCGACGGATACAGGGGAGACATTGCCATAGATGACATCAAAATTGTAGCCGATGTTTGTCCTGGAGAACGTAAGTTGTTTACCAATTGTGGTATGGAAAAATGTGTGATCCTAAAAATGCCTTTCATCTAAACTTATTACAAGACCTCTTTTTCATGGTTTTCCTTTTAAAGGGAACTTTTCTTTATTTCAGTGTGGTTGGACAATGGTTATTTGTATACCTCGACAGAAACTATTTTGTGTGGTTTCAATGTTATTTTCCGATTTCAGCGTGATGTTTAGTACTTTAGTTTCATAGTGAATATGTCTGTCAATTCATCATAAGAAATCCATGTCTTTAGAAGTTCAAGAAAGTTATATACAAATTAATATTAACATAATATTGACAGGGTTTTGCGGATTATTCTTGCAGATCACTTTCACAACTACTCTAGTATTACTTGTAATTTTGAGGAAGCAGAAATGTGCTATTATGAGCAGGAGAAGACTGCAGATGACATTGACTGGGCGTGGATAAATAGCGACTCCGCATCTCATCGAATACCGGTAGGGCCATCCACGGATCACACACTGAAAAATGAACTCGGTAAGATATGCCCACCCCTTCGTATTTGGGGTAACTTTGACAGGTTATTAAAAGTGAATAAGAAAAAGTCACTCGTTCTCATTAAAAGGAATTCTGTCCACCAAGAGGCTTCCACGGGACAATTCGCATGATAATACAATAAAACAGTAGATAAATATAAATGATTGTGGAATCGAATTAGAGACATGTCCCACTGACACAGAACTGTCCACCACGTGACTGCCATTTTAAGTGTTACGTACCACAATTTCATCAAAATTATGCGTTTCCATCTCATTGCAACTGGTTTCATCGATAAAATGAAAATTGAGTTTTGTTTAATAGCATCGTTCCTTCCAAAATGTGACTTAACAAGAATTGTTATCTGTAACCTCCGTCATTTTTAGCTATTTTTTTAAATAATATTTTCTTGTACAAGTTCTTTTGTATCCAAATATTCTTCTCACAGTTTGTATTCAACAAGCAAAACGAAATAACAAATTGAAAATAAATGTTTAGTTTTATAATATTTAAGCCAGTCAAGGATAACATACGAAGGAAAGTCTAACTATTATTATGATCCTTTGCAACAGTGAAGTGTGAACATTTTACTTCATTCATACGCGCGGTTCAGGCGTACAGATTGTCCATTGAAATGTCGTGTGAGATCGGCCGTATCAAAAAGAGATTGCGATTTGCCTTTTTGATACAAACGCACGTTGTATACGAACGGTTCACGTCGTCACGACAGTTCATGCAATGACTAGTTTTCCCCACACAAAAAAGTACCCTTAACCCTTACTACCTTGTTTTCAAATCAAATGAAACTGAATTAACATTACTAGTATAGAGACCATGAGAGACGCCGTTAAAAAACTAGTCAACCACCCTCCAGAATTGACCAGATTTTGTTCACAAGCATTTTCGAAATTAGAATGCAACCTTCTCAATATACTCCTGTGTACCAGAGATACCCCATTTTACAGTACTCTTCGAATAATGATCCATAATGATATAATTATTAAAATGATATTATACAACAAAGAAGTTCTTATTCCGTTAAAACTAAATCTTGCATGTAAGAGAAATGACATCTTTTAACCTATCAATTTTTATACAGGCTTTTACGTTTTTGTTAGTTATGAAAATGCCTATGGATATCAATTTAGCCATCAGAGTAGGAAGGCGTGGTTGAAGTCTCCATATGCATCACCACAAAAATCCCCATCATGTGTGGAATTCTGGTACCACATGTATGGCAGAAATGCAGAAAATCTGAAGGTGTTGTTTCAAAAAAGGGGAGAAGAAATCCCAGCAACGCATGCTTGGAAGCGATCTGGCGATCAAGGTAACTTCTGGCATCGTGCTACAGTTGATGTTGATTTGGTTAATGTCGCATTTCGGGTGAGTATAAGATTGAATTCATTGTCCAATCACTGTGGTCCAGTCGTTTAGTGATGCATGACTTGGGTGATTAATATGCCATGCCTGCCTTATAGCCGATCAAGTCTTCATGATTGCTTATATTACTTTGATAAAAGGTTTTAGAATTACGACATGTTAAGCAACAGATCTGAATGTTTTATAATTTGGCTTTACTACCAACTACAAAGGAATAAAAAGCCAATTAATGAGGTATAGGTCAAAGGGTATACTAACAATGTCATAGGTCAAATAGTATCAAATTATTCGTTTTTACAAATGATTATGATTAATACAAAAATGTTTAATTTGTTCGTATGATAAAATAATGGGCCCAAGCTCAACAACACTACCGTGTCTACATACGGAGTAAATGTAACATTGACAGTTCATAGGTCATAACATTAAATCTTGACTCCGTAGATATATCAAACTCCGTAGTATATCAAACTATACTCTGTAAGGTCATGGAAAGATTGGTTTGCAAACGTCTCCTTGGTTATCTTGATGAGCATGACATTCTTTCAGATAATCAATTTGGTTTTCGACATGGTAGGAATTGTGAGCAGATGTTGGCTAAATTTTATCATTTTCTCGGTGGTAACCTTGATAACAGCAAATATTGTAATTTGGTGGATGGGATTTTTCTTGACTTTAGTGCAGCTTTTGATAGAGTAGATCATACAATTTTGTTGCAAAAGCTTCATTACTACGGTATCAGGAAGAATGTGCTCAGCTGGATTCAACGTTTTCTTTCTGGTAGAAAACAGAGAGTTATCTTTGGTGGAGCTAAATCTGATTGGGCTTCAGTCACATCAGGTGTTCCTCAAGGTTCTGTTTTGGGGCCCATCTTGTTTCTGTTATTTGTAAATGACATTAATGACAACCTGTCCTCTCCCTTATTTCAATTTGCTGATGACCATACACTTGTACGCTCTATTAGAACTTTTGAGGATCAAGTTGCACTGCAAAAAGATCTTGACACAATTCACAGGTGGACCATTGAGAACAAACTCCCCCTGAATGCTTCTAAGTGTGCTGTTGTTCATTTTTCGAGGTCTAGGGCTTGCAGTCTTTTTACATACAAGTTAGGTGGTATTCCAATTAAGGTTGTTGATGAATATAAACTGCTTGGTGTTGTTTTCAATTCTTCCCTATCGTTCTCTTCACATGTTGATAACATCTGTAAAAAGGTTTCTCGCCTAACTGGTTTTGTCATAAGAACTTCTCGCCATATGCACTTCAGTGCTCTCCTGCATCTATTTAAAGCATTGATACTCCCTCATCTTACATACTGTGCTGGTATTTGGAATCCTTGTCAGACTGGCCTGCTTGATAGGTTAGATAAGAGTCAGAGAAAGATTTCTAAAGTTTTGATGTATAGAAAGAGGTGTCCTTCTGATCTTTCATACGAGTCCAGATTAGATGAATTTGGATTACTTAAAACATGTGACTTATTTGATTTGTTGAGGTTGATCTTCTGCTTTAAATTGGCTAATGGAATTGGTCCTTACACAGCCGTGACGTTAGTCACGGCTGTGTCTTTTTTCTTACAGGTTCTTTCTGTCAACCATTACATTTGCTCTAGCACTCACATGCTTACATCGATTTTCATTTAACTTGGTCACAATGATCATTGACCGTGCCCCTACATGTCACATGAAACTTGTGGGGTCAAAGGTCACGCAGGGGTCAAACACGTGATTTCAACTAAAAATGCATCTTCTCCCACAACTTAAGTATGACAGTGACGCCACTTGCACACATGAATTGTTATTACCCAGTGTCTATGTGGTGTACACAGACTTGGGGTCAAAGGTCATTAAGGGGTCACTTCCGGTATAAAACGAAATACCTTCAAAAAATTTTATTAGCTAAGCAAAACATAGGACGGTAACGGTATGTTCACACATGAATTGTTCTTACCCAGTTTATATGTGGTATTTTTTTAATTTGGGTCAAAGGTCATTAAGGGGTCACTTCCGGTATAAAACGAAATATCTTTAAAATGCATCTTCTCCCACAAATTACGTAGGACAGTGACGCCACTTGCACATATGAATTGTTATTACCCAGTGTCTATAGGGTGTACACAGATTTGGGGTCAAAGGTCATTAAGGGGTCACTTCCGGTATAAAACGAAATACCTTCAAAAATGTTATTAGCTAAACAAAACATAGGACAGTAACGGTATGTTCACACATGAATTGTTCTTACCCAGTTTATATGTGGTATTTTTTAAATGTGGGTCAAAGGTCATTAAGGGGTCACTTCCGGTATAAAACGAAATACCTTTAAAATGCATCTTCACCCACAAATTACGTAGGACAGTGACGCCACTTGCACACATGCATTGTCATTACCCAGTGTCTATGGGGTGTACACAGATTTGGGGTCAAAGGTCATCAAGGGGTCACTTCCGGTATAAATCGAAATATCTTCAAAAATTCTTATTAGCTAAGAAAAACATAGGAGAGTGATGGTATGTTCACACATGAATTGTGTTTACCCAATGTATATATGGTATTTTTTATTTGGGGTCAAAGGTCATTAAGGGGTCATTTCCGGTATAAAACGAAATACCTTTAAAATGCATCTTCTCCCACAAATTACGTAGGACAGTGATGCCACTTGCACACATGCATTGTTATTACCCAATGTCTATGGGGTGTACACAGATTTGGGGTCAAAGGTCATTAAAGGGTCACTTCCGGCATAAAACGAAATACCTTCAAAAATGTTATTAGCTAAACAAAACATAGGACAGTAACTGTTTGTTCACACATGAATTGTGGTTATCCAGTGTATCTCTGGTATTTTTTTAAATTTGGGATCTAAGGTCATTAAGGGATCACTTCCGGTATAAAACGAAATTGCATTGAGAATAGCCAATGTCTATGGAGTGTTCTGAGATTTTGAGGTCAAAGGTCATTAAGGGTCACACCACGGCTGTGTTCGTGGTCCTAGACCACAGCTAAGTCTAGTTCTTCTTCATTTTGCCAATTTTTTAAACCTTCTAAGGTTAAGGAGTTTAGGTATCTCCACTGTAGTTCTCATACCAATGCCTTTTTCAACTCTGTTTTTGTTTCCTTTCCACGTTTGTGGAATGAACTTCCCAATGATGTCCGCTCTGCGCCCTCCCTTGCCTTGTTTAAGGCCAGGTGTAAAGAACATTTTATGATGTAAATTATGTTTTTCATATTCATAGGCCCACTCTAAGGCAATAACTTTGTTCACATGTATTTTAAATTTTGTTGCTGCCTGCATATCTTGTGCACTGTGATGCATCCTGTGTGCAAAAGTTATGTAATAGAGTGAGTCACTCATATATATATATATTTTTTTTTCTCATTCAAATGTTTTTGCTTTAATTAATGTGTATCTTGTATTTATATTATTATTGTTATTTTATGTACTTTAATATAATCAGGAAAGAAGAACACATTGTGCTTGGACTGTTTAGTCTACTTCTTCTTTCCTGGATTGTCATTTAAATTGCTTTTAATGTTTGTTTTTTTTGTTTTTTTTCATGTTTGTAATTTATGGCAATTGAAATAAATATTATTATTATTATTTTTAGCAGCATGGATACTGATATTGGACTCTGTCATGTTTGACATTTGCTTAAAAAGTTACCTTTTTCAGAGTCATCATTGAGCAGCGACGTAGCTTGCGACACCATGACGGCGTCTTCATTCGGCGTAGTGATGTATTGTTTACAATCCTCCGGTCACATGACCACCCGATGGGTGGTCAAGTGTCAGCAGATCATTGTAGATGGCGGGCAGGTCGTATCCGGCATCCCTGTTGAGCGTGGGCTTTTGTGTCTTGATCTCTCGAAAAAGGTCTCAACTATGCCGTCACGCCGCGGGAAATTCCGATGAAAGAATACATTGTAAACACGGAAGTAGCATGTCGCCAACTTGCCCCAGCGAAAGCACAAAGCTTACGTGCGGATGTTGTAAAGTTCCTTCGCAAATCCAAAGTGCCGCCAAGTAACATCAAGAAAGGTGAGCAAAAAGCTCTGTTTGACTTGAAAAAAGATGAAAATATCACGATCTTACCGGCCGACAAAGGTCGTGCCACAGTAGTTCTTAATACCAGTGACTATGAAAATAAGATGGAAACTTTGCTCAATGATCAAACCACATACCAAAAGCTAGCCAAAGACCCCACGCCAGCATATAAACGTGAGCTCATTGGTATCATACGCGAATGGCAGCACAGTGACCCCATTCCCCAAGACATCAAACATAAAATCTACCCAACTACTGAGGAAGTTCCTAAAGTCTACGGTACTCCCAAAATTCATAAACCGGAAGCTCCACTTCGACCCATAGTGTCCAGCATTGGTAGTCTGAGCTACAATGCAGCCAAAGTACTTGCCAATATTCTCAGTCCCTTAGTAGGTAAAACTGAACACCACATTCACAACAGTGGTGAGTTCGTGGAAAAAGTTAAGAACTTGGAAGTACCTCCAGGGCAGAAGTTGATATCATATAATGTCTCTGCCCTTTTCACGAGCATTCCCGTACCAGACGCGATTGCAGCTGTCAAGGACAAATTGGAGAAAGACGAAACGCTTAAGGAACGCACTCCCCTCAAAATAAACCACATCCTGGAACTCCTCACTTGTTGTCTTAATACACTTATTTCGTATACAAAGGACAATATTACAAGCAAGCCCATGGTGCGGCGATGGGTTCCCCAGTCTCTCCTATAGTGGCCAACCTATACATGGAGAGTTTAGAGGTCAAGGCTCTTGCTACAGCCCCTCGCCCCCGTCGAAATGGTTTCGCTATGTCGACGATACATTCGTCCTCATTCATGAATAATGACATTGATGGATTCACAGCGCACATCAATAGTCTTGACAAGAACATTAAGTTCACAAACGAACCCGAACAAGAGGGTAAACTCCCGTTTTTAGACACATGCATTCATGTTGAGGACGACGGTAGCACCAATGTCACCATATATCGCAAACCAACGCACACTGACCAATACCTGAACTTTGACTCGAACCACCATCTGGAGCACAAACGATCAGTAGTTAGAACGCTTATGGACAGAGTAGACAAATTAGTCACCACAGAGGAGGACAAACAACAGGAAACGAGCCATGTAAAATCTGCACTAAAGGCAAACTGCTACAAGTCCTGGATGTTTAAAAACCCCAAACCAAAGAAAAGAAAGATCGCAAGGAAACAACCGGACAGTATGAGCGAAAAATCAATGTTCCGCTGCCATACATCAAAGGACTTTCTGAGAAACTATCCTATGTTTTCCGTGACCACGGGGTCAGCGCTTACCACAAACCGGTCAATACCATCAGATCTTTCCTAGTACATCCGAAGGACAAAAGCCCAAAACCAAACAAATGTGGTGTAATCTACAAAATCAGTTGCCCCGATTGTGAGAACACTTATGTTGGTGAGACAAGTAGATCTCTTGGCACCCGTTTCAAAGAACATACTAGAACCACCACCCCCCGAACAGCAGTCGGTGACCACAAAGCTGATCATAAACATGATATCAGTATGGAAGATGTGGAAGTTATCGGCAGGGAAGACCATTTTTGGAACAGGAAGATCAGGGAAGCCATAGAATAGAGATCAAGACACAAAAGCCCACGCTCAACAGGGATGCCGGATACGACCTGCCCGCCATCTAAAATGATCTGCTGACACTTGACCACCCATCGGGTGGTCATGTGACCGGAGGATTGTATACAATATATCACTACGCTGAATGAAGACGCCGTGATGGTGTCGCAAGCTACGTCGCTGTTCAATGATGACTCTGAAAAAGGTAACTTTTTAAGCAAATATACATTTTTTATTTCCTCTTTTTCAAGACGGATAATTTGAGACTATTTTAATTGCAATTGGAGCATTTTGAAATTTTGACATAATACCTCGTAAACAGATATTCTAGAGAAAATATACCAAATATTTAATAACCTGATTAAGGGATCTGGAATGAGCGTTTTGAGCGATTCGACAGTATTTTTTATGGAACATGAGAGCACCTCAGACGTATCGAATTGCATTCTGAATACGAAGCATGTCTTTCTGATATCAAATAATTTTCATTTTTGAAAATCACGATATAATACAAATTTTATGACAAATTATAAAAATTTGATATTTTTCAAATTTTGATATATAACAGTCCTCGAAGTAAATTTTATAAATCTAATGATATATATTCTTAAAGTGTATGTAGCTGGGATGAAAAGCCGACGATCAATTGAAAATTTTGACCTTTCATATTGAAAATAGACCCAAAAAGACCTAATTTTTTTTGGTGTTTGGGGAACAAAAATCCATATCTTCAATAAGAAAGGTCAAAATTTTCAATTGATCGTCGGCTTTTCACCCCACCTACATACACGTTAAGTATAAATCATCAGATTTATAAAGTTTACTTCGAGTACTGTTAAATATCAAAAATATCAATTTTTAATGATTTGCCATAAAATGTGTATTACATTGCGAATTTAAAAAAATCAAAATTATTTGATATCAGAAGGACATTCTTCGTATTCAGAATGCAATTCGATATGTCTGATGTGCTCTAATGTCCCAAAATAAATACTGTCCAAACGTTCATACCCCTTCCCTTAAGGCATTTCAAAAATAGAATCCCCCGTGTGACCTTTGACCTCAATAACTTGATTTGCTCAAGGGTGCCTTCTTGGCAACCGACGGATTCTGAATCTACATGTCCCTAGTTATTACTTAAGTTAAAGTAACAAAACTGCATTTAGAACACAACTTCACACCCAAGTGGCCATTTTCTTCGACTGTTATGAGCATGGAGCTATTAAAGATAGAGAAGCAATAGATTTTTACGTATTTAAAACGCCCAGTCAGATGTATTTTACACCTGCCAAGCACAAGTCACCCAATTTCGAAAATTGGACGTTGAATGTACACTCTCATGAATATTGATTGGCAACATTTTCCAATATGTCAGCGCTCAAATCGGACACAATAGAACAATAGACCATTCAGTGCGTTGGTTATGAGCTAAGAACAATTATAAGATATGGATAGAACTAAAACCATAAAGAAGAATAATTGCTCAAAAGCTTGTATTCCGCTTGTATCCTACATATTACATCATTTACTTTTTGTCTTCCACTTCAGGTGATCTTCGAAGCTACCACTGGAAGAACATATCAGAATGATATTGCTATTGATGACGTCACGTTCTATAATAGTACATCCTGTCCTCCTTGTAAGTAATCATGGTAATTATATCCGAATCTTAATACCTCTTAAAAGTTTTAAATACGTATCATAATCGACTAATACTATTAAAATTCAAGAATAAACAGTATTACAATACTTAAATTATTATTGTTTGATAATAATTATTGTTTAGTTGTTACAGAAGCGCCGCCACCAGTTACTTTGCCTCCTACAACCAACAATGCCAGTTGCGATTTTGACAATTACGACTTATGTAGCTACACGCAAGTTATAAATGACAACACAGACTGGAGTCGAAGAAATACAAGGCGATATAGCTCTTATGGGTCAGGTCCATCGTATGACCACACAATCGGCAGGTATTACTACTCTACGAGTTCAGGTAAAGTCACAAAAATCATAATAACACTTAACTTATAATAAAAAAAATAATACTTCCTCAGCTTCAGGGGCGTAGCAAGTGGGAGGACAGGGCCCGGGACAGGGTGGACGAAGTATATGGGCCCAGAGGGTTCAGGGGCCCCGAGCAAACTGAGCGAAAATGAAATAAGAGGGAAAAGAGTAAAGACGAAAGAAAGAAAAGAAGACCACATATTCTAATAGCCCTGACTTAATGATTATGACTTGGGCTTCAGGTTCCTATGTTAATGAAAGTAGAGCTCTAATTAATAGTGCAGTGTACGTATTGTCAATTATCTATCTATCTAGGCTATGTCAATCCACTGTTGGATGTAGCCCATGTAGCAATGCTACTCTCGCCCATGTTGTACCAATATATGATGTTATATCATCTCTCCACCTCCTCTTCTATCTACCTCTTCTTCTTTTTCCCATTCTTGGTTGCCATTCTAACAATCTCTTTGTCCATCTGTTATCATTTCTTCTGGCAACATGTCCAGCCCATCTCCATTTTGATTGTTTGATTTTTCTCAAAATATCTGCAACACCGGTCAGCTGTCTGATGGTTGAGCACCTTACTTTGTCTCGCAGTGAGATGTTTAACATTTGCCGTTCCATTGCTCTTTGAGCGGATTGTAGTTTAGTTTCTAAGTATTTAGTTAATGACCATGTTTCAGAGCCACACGTCATTGTTGGAAGGACACATTGATTATATACTTTCCTTCTGAGTGACATGGGTATATTTTTGTTGCATAAGATTTCTTTATGTCTTCCAAAGCAACTCCATCCTGCTTTTATCCTTCTCAATATTTCTTCCTTCGAACAATCCTTTAACCTCAGTGTTTGGCCCAGATATTTATACTCCTCAACTCTTTGAATTTCCTGATCTTCAATAATGATCTTTTCATCTGTTGCCATATTTGTCATATATTTTGTTTTTCCTTTGTGCATTTTCAATCCCACCTTCTTGCTTTCTTTGTTCAAGTCATTAAGTTGTATTTCCATGTCCTCCACTGTTGCGGTAGTAAGGGCAACGTCATCTCCAATCGGAGGTCTGTTAATTTTTCTCCATCAACATTGATTCCTCTTTCATCCAAAGGTAGTTTTTTGAAGATAGCCTCCATAGCTGCTGTGAATATCTTTGGTGACAACGTACCTCCTTGTCTAACTCCTCTGGATATCTTAACAATTTCAGAAACGTCACTATCCAGATGGATTCGAGATGTTGCATCTGTGTATATATCCTCCAGAATACAAACATACCCTTCATTTATACCTATTTCTCTCAGTGCTTGGAAGAGATCCTGATGTTCTACGGAATCAAATGCTTTCTCGTAATCAATGAATCCAATACATAAGTCAAGTTGGTATTCGTTTGACTTTTCTATGAGTTGGTTTATTGCAAGTAGGTGGTCCATGGTTGAGAAAATTAACGAAACTAAACATTAAAGCGGTTGGGTGGTTTTAGTACCAGATCTTGATGGGCCCCTTGTAAGATTTGCCATAGGCAGTACGTGGAGGTTCAATACAATTATAAATGCTGTTGTATTTTCCTGATTATGTCTTCTGTTCATTTAATTTACTGTATACATGGTATATGGTGTGAAAGTAGCCTTAAATGTTGTGACATAATGTTTGTTTATGGTTTACAAGTAACAAAAATGCAAACATGAAAATGCTTGCTTTATAATTGCTTTAGACATAGATATAAATCCCTTGGTGATGGGGATAAATCCCCCAAATATTTAAATAAATGTCGACGCCTGGTTGTTCCACTTTTGCACCATATTTCACCATTTTAGCTTCAATATGGAGAACATTTTTGCGCACTTCGTGCGCATATGTAACATTAACTTATTCTGGCACCAAAAGATGATGGATTCACTAAACTTCAAGAAGTTTTGTCCAACCCCATCCCCCTTATCAAAAAGAAATCTATGCCACTGGCTTCAGACGTGTTAGAGGAATGAATGGTATTATTTACTTTGAAAAATATCCATACAGACCTTCTTTGAATTGAATGTGGAGAGAATGATAAATGGACGTAGGACTATTATGGGTTACGGCTTGTTTGTTTGTTTAAACGGTCGCTCCGTATGGAGACACGCTTGGGTCCTGATGGGACAAGGCTCAAACAAAAATGCTCAAGCCAGGCAAAAAAGCCTATATAAGCATGCTGGCCTGTATGGAAAGAGAAGTGAGAAACAGATTTGAAGACAAAGAACAAGGAAAAGAAGGCCACTCCTCAAGTTAACAATTTTACTGTCAGCCTTTGGGTCAAGAGAAAGGAAGTGCTTAATCCAATCTCAACTGCCACTGAGGCTGATAAAGGAGAAGCTAAAAGGGCCCCGCACTGCTCCTTGTCCATGGGCCCCGAGGCCCGGTGGGGTCACTCAACTTGCAATACTGACCGCACGATCGTTACCAAAATCGCGGAAAAAGGGGTCATTTTTAGGGCTTGTCCGTGGACAAAATTGTCTGTGAAATTGGAAAATAGGGGTGTTTTATCGCACAAATGTCCACGAAATTGAAAAAAGGGGGTTCTTATTGTTTTCTCCCGATCACGTGGATAGCTGGCCAGATAAATAAAGGAATAAATTTGGTTTCCTACTTCGTACTCACCCCAAATTTTGCAATAGCCAATTTATATGCGAGGGGTACTAGATGTACTTGAATTTTGTGATAAAAAAAACTATTCATAAAATCCTCGTCCTTGAAATGTTGAAATAGGGTCAAAATAGCAAATGTGTCCTCGGAATCTAAAAAATAGGGGTGTTTCAGAGTACCATTTTGTCCTTGTTTTAGAGTAAAAAAGGGGTAAAATTTCATGATTTGTCCTTGAAATTGACTGCAAAAGGGGGTAATTTGTACTTGTGGTAACGGTCCTATGTGTCCCCCCTGCCAGGGAGTGACCCCACCGGGCCCCGAGGCTCTTGCTACGCCCCTGCTCAGCTTACTGGTTTGAGAACCAGAAAGCATTATTTCACAAAAGAATCCTTTGCCTTTGTGAGTTAAGCTTTCTGGCCCTTAACTCTGGATACAGTACTCATCATGCTCACGTAGGACAATAAGTTTCTACAATACAATCTCGGAATAACTAAATCCACTGACATTTTGATATTACAGGTCAGCGTGGATTTTACATGAACTTTGATTGTGATTGGTCGCTGCGGTTCGATTATCGAGCACAACTTGCGACTCCATACATATCACCGAACACGGAACATCAATGTATGTACTTTTACTATTACATGTACGGCCGTGGAGTCGATATATTAAACCTATATTTGGTTTCGTATGGATACACTCTCACAAATGATCCACAGATGAGTTTATTTGGAAATAAAGGAGCTAAGTGGAATCGTGGAACTTTAGATTTGCCTCTATCATCACAGCCCTACCGGGTAAGTACACGAAGAGCAATAATAAATTTAAAGACCCTCCATCGGGGGCTTTGTAGCAACTGCTGACTGCTGATTTGCTGGCAGCTTTTAAGCTGCCAACAAGATTTAAAAATCCGCCACTTATTAGTGCATTCTTTGTGCGGTAACTGTGGTTCACTATAAAGAGCATGATCAGTTTTGGTATACGAGTACATAAGGACTTGCAATAAATACTCGCAGAACGATGACAGTATTGTTTGTTTATAAGACACGATAATATCAAAATAATATGTATTTTCTTTTGTTGAATGAACAATAGGTTATATTTGAAGCAATAAGAGGCCAGAGAGGGTACAGCTGCGACATCGCAATTGATGACGTCGTTTTTCTACACGGGGCTTGTCCTCATGGTAAGTCATTACGTTTCACTACCTGGAGAGAATAAGCCCAATCGGCATTGGAAGTTTGCAATGCATTGTAAGACAGTTTTTGCAGTTTTAGGACACTTTGTCCTTTGACCTTTCAGAAAATTCAGAAATATTGGGTTTTTGTGCGTACAAAATATGATCTAAAATGTTTTACAATATTTAAAACAATATAAAAAATATTAGTATTTTATAAATTAATTATTTGGTATTTTTAATGATCAAAATTGTGACAATAATAAGAAAATTAATAATAATTACGTAAATTTTCCCGATATGTCAGAGGTCAAAGTGTCCCAAAACTGCTCTCAAAAACCGGAAGTTAGAATGGCGATTGGGCTTATTGATCAAAAATTGAATTTCCAACTGAGGTTCGTATCTGTCAATGAGTTGACCAGATCACAAGGATGTCATTATAGCTAGACGCAGTATATAACACAAATGGGTCAATGTGTCACACAATCACCCTTATTCATCACAAATAACTTTGTTCACATTCCTTCGCAGCTATCAAGTGTGATATCTAAGCGAGTTCTTTATAGTGGGAGCATATCACGGTAGCTCACGGTGCGGTACTTTGGCGTATAAACTCTGTGCGGTCAGAAATTGTCCGCAAACTCCTCACTGAATGTACCGCACATCGATATCCTTCTGAAACAGATGGATATTTGGCGAACCATGAGCAGTCGAGCATAAATTTAGTACGATATTGATGGAAGTAAAACAGTGCCGTTCAGTTGTGAACTTCGTATACCATGTATACGACAGAGGTTATTCAACACGTAAGGGAATATTATAGAAAAATGATTTTGTGCGGTGAAGTTGATTCACTATAAACAACACCAGTTGCGGTATTGATAAAAGAACTGTCATAACGATGTACTCAAAACTCAGTACAAACATGCTGCCACGCTTACTATTTCAAAAAATGATAAGACTTGACTATGTATTGGCGCACTATTTGATTTCCATGCGAGGCCGGGGGTTGGCGTTGGAAATAAACTGATTCTGCCTCACTGATGAGTAAAAACAAATTCCCCCGCCTAACTCTGTATAAAGGTATACATTGCCGCCGAAGAAAAAAAGCCCTGACCCAAACTCCCATGACCCCTTGAGAATCAAATATGGTGCATCCCTAGGACCGGTCGGCCTTGAACAGAAGATGTTTCATACACAAAATCTTTTGTAGCGAGACAAAGATCAAAGCTTCCCACTTCATAAGAAAAAGAACAAAGCGTGCAGGCCATGCCCACGTTCTGAACTACAAAAATCCTATCCACATGGTCTCCGCCCATGTGTCAGAACGCATAGTTTGTCTGATTTCACCACAAACTTTATTTTCTGTGGTGTTCAAAAGTATTTCAATTAAATCCAATCACAGATTCTTAAACACATTCAGGATATGTGGTCCGATCTTCCCTGACCACCCCATCCTTGACCGAGAGGTATCGTCTGTCATCTGGATGCCCCAACTGAATCTCAGGATGCTTTCAGTTTACATGTAGGTCATACTCACGAAAACGAACATCGTCTGAAATCAATTTTACAGGCCAGCACGAAGAAAGTCAAACCTCTGAATAAGGAGCTCAGCCAGCTCGCCCTCCTCTCAAGCTATACCATCTGGAATGCGCGGCATAATGCTGTTTGGGAGAATTGTTCCTACATAAAATGCTGAGCTCATCCTCTGGAGGATTTCACTTTCTTCTGCATCATCCTTCCCATTCCCAGGCTTTCATGTTTTCTATTAACCTTGCCTTTTTAATGAAATGCGTTTTATATATTTAATTGTTATTTGTGCTGTTTTTGATGTCTACCCTGCATGGGTTTGGGTCTTCCCAAACCCTGTCCTGGGTTTCATGTTTCCATTCTTTGTGTTTTTTAATGAATAAAGAGTGATTGATATATATATAGCGCACACCCCATCGTACCGCTTAGGTGTGTATCTGGGGTGAGGGGCCAGCTACCACCACTCTTCAATATTTCTAGCTAGCTACAAGTAGCCTAAGAATCCTGGAATGAACAGATCAAAACGGAAATGACCCACGCCTGCCCAACAACTACGTGAAACGAACCTGACTACTAGAAGTGAACTTTTGGACTAAGTTCGAACATAGATGAGCTGTCTAATCTGTGCCATGAACTAAAGCCATCCATTACTGTCATCGTGGAAACCTTCCTGGACTACGTTCGAACATAGGGGAGCTGTCCAATCTGTGCCATGAAATAAAGTCATCCATTACTGTCATCGTGGAAACCTTCTTGGATGCTACTGTAAATATGGTGCGGACTGTATAACTGTACCAGGATATATAGATACTCCCTCAGCTGTCGTAGGGACAGGCCTACATCCAACAAGGAGGGATCGCTATCTACTGCCTGGAGGGTATTGCCATATTTCATGTGCTCTTCATCAAGAGGACTTGGAGCTGATGTGGGTTCTCAGTAACAATGAAGTCACAGAAAATACTCTTTGCTGCCGTCTATAGATAACATATTGCTAACAGTGATATCATCAGCTATCTGAACTCCACCACCTTGTCAAAGCTTTCTGAATTCAATGCACAATCATTAGTTCTCCTTGGTGACTTCAATGTCCACCAAAAGGAATGGCTTAGAAGCCGTACAGCAGATGCTGCTGGGCGTCGCACACTTGAGATGTATAATGCTCTTGTCAAAGAACCTACCCGGGAAGACCAGATTCTTGATAAGACTTGACTATGTATTGGCGCACTATTTGATTTCCATGCGAGGGGGTTGGGGTTGGAAATAAACTGATTTTGCCTCACTGATGAGTAAAAACACTAACTCTGTATAAAGGTATACATTGCCGCCGAAGAAAAAAAGCCCTGACCCAAACTCCCATGACCCCTTGAGAATCAAATATGGTCCATCCCTAGGACCGGTCGGCCTTGAACAGAAGATGTTTCATACACAAAATCTTTTGTAGCGAGACAAAGATCAAAGCTTCCCACTTATGCATAATCATAGAAGTTAAGAAAAGAACAAAGCATGCAGGTATCTTGACTTGGTCATCACTGATCTAGATATCACCTGCACAGTACATGTTCATATTAAACTGAACGTGCCACTATTCAAGGATAAATCCTACAAGCGAAAAGTGTGGCAGTACGATATTAAAGGAACAGCGCGCGTCATCATCCCTATATCTTCGTGTCAGAAATTGCCGTGTTTAATAGTTTCGAGGCACTCAGGCTAAGTATAACATACCACCTGTACGATAGATACGTTTCTATCCCACTACGCACTAAGCCTTACCCTCTTTAACGTTACAAACTCCGGAAAATTCGATCAGACAGGAGCTTACCATATTCTTTCAACACATATATTCAACTGCAAGTCAAGCAAAAGGGTTTTACAAATACCAAAATAACGGGATAGGCTATATTCAAGGAGATGTAATCATACATTGAATATCAATAGAAATACACCACCAAAAATGTAGCTAGGTACAAATACCAGAAATGATTTCAAGTGGCGGTCACTCGGTTCATCTCAATGCAACTATGTGGTTAGGAATGTGTTCTTCATTGTGTCACGGCACTCGAGTGTTCAATAGGATTTTGCCCGGGGATTTTGAAAGACATGTATAGCTGAATTTATAATCGCATTGCTACAGCGATTGGTTTTTAGATATCAGGGATATGAGCTACCTTCATCATGTTCATGCCTTATTGGTCAAATACCAATCGCTCATCGCGCGCAGAGAATAAACTCAAGCATATTTTGTAACAGCAACCACTCTCAGCAGCTGGCGGTGCATTTTATCATGTTTATAGAGAAAGGTGCTTCGCTACAGGGCGTATATATTTCTATTGGTCTGCAGACTGGTCTCTTGCACTCCAATCTGATGACCCTGAAGAAGCTTGCAACAACATCACCACTTAATCACTGATGCAATGGAGATTTTCATACCAGCAAAGCTTGTTTTCAAGAAGACCGGTGACAAGGTATTGTTTGATGAGCAATGCAAACGAGCAGCAACCAAGAAGCGCCACTTATTCAGGAAGTTACCAAGGACCAACATCAAGGAAAACAAGGATAAATTTACAGAAAAGAGTACAATTATGCAGAGAAGGTAGCCAGAAGGAGCTTGAGGAAAGAACTCTGAGATGGCAGCTTCAGAAGCAAGAAATGGTGGAACACTGTTAACACCCTGTCAGGTACGTTCGAACATTGGTGAGCTGTCCAATCTGTGCCATGAACTAAAGTCATCCATTACTGTCATCGTGGAAACCTTCTTGGAGTTCTGGAGGAAAGAACTCTCAGATGGCAGATTCAGCAGCAAGAAATGGTGGAACACTGTTTACACCATGTCTGGTAGGTCCAACAGAGTTGATATACCAGTGCTGGAGAATAGGTGTCTACACAAAGGACAAATCTGAATATTCTTGGCAGACCTTTGCCGCTAAATGTCAGCTTGACAGCGCAGAAGAATCTGCTCCTGAAGTTCAGCATTGGGCAACATGCTCAATGAAAAACATAGCCTTCAAGGTCACAGATGCTAGGAATCTCCTTAGGAATCTGTAACCAGATACAGCTACTGGGTCTGATGATATCCCTTTAAAATCCTGAAGTAGTGCAGCACGGAACTTGCAAAACCACTAAGCCTGTGGTTTGAGCTTTGCTCTCCAAGTGAGTTTTCCCAAACCAATGGAAGACTGCACCCATCACCCCTATTCACAAGAGAGCTTCGAAGTCTAATCCATCTGTTTCAGGTTTCTCTGCTCTGCATCAGCATCAAGGTCACAGAGGTTGTTGTTCAGATATCAGATCGATACAGTGTAGTTTGACCTTAGGCCACACCACAGCAAAGCTGACATCATTACCATTCGTCTGATTACCCTGGATCTCAAAGGAACATTTGACAAGATCTGGCATGGCCTTTGCTCGAAACTCGTGGCAACAGGGGTACCCGGCAAGCTGCTCACCTAAATTAGAAGCTACATTACAGATGGGTCTATCGAAGTTGTCTTATCTGGTCAGTCATCAAGTATGTTCTCCATCAATAAATCAGTTCCCAAGGGGTCAATATTGTGCCCACTTTTGTTCTCTGTCTTCATTGATGACGTGGGTGATGAGTGTGAAAAGCAACTCTACCTCTACGCAGATGATTCTACCATACTTTGTGAGATTACGTCTGATGTCGTTACTGCTAGCCTGAACAGTCGAGACCTGGAGAAAATGAGGATCTGGGCAGACAGATGGAAGGTGGCCTGCGACTCATCGGAATGTATTCAATTACAATATCAAACAAGAGGAATCCAATCAAGATAGATCTTCTGTTTGGTACCACCAATCTGGCTGAGAAGGAGGATCCCGGGAGTCAAGGTCCACAGCAAGCTGACCTGGACAAAGCACATTTCTTACGTCTCATCCAGAGCAGGGCAGAAGCTGGGCGATCTTAGGAGAGTTGGAAATAAACTTGATGTCAGAGGCAAATAAAAAAAAATCGTGGCTACGGGCCTGAGGTTGTCTGATGGTCTTTCTTTAGTCCACTATTTCAATTAATGATTCTGTATTCATTTACGTTTCACTACCTGAAGAGAGTTGATCAAAAATTTAATTCCCTCCTGAGGTTAGTATCTGTCAATGAATTGACCACATCACCAGGGTGTCATTATAGCTAGAGGCAGTACACGTGGTTAAATGAGTTACATAAAAATGACCTTGTGGTATTTAGTTCCCAGGAAGTGAGTTTTGCCTGAGGCTATATGTGGATCAGGTGAAATGTGGTTGAAAAGGTGAGACATGATCAATTCTGTTCAGGCACTGAAACGTAATGTTATACTCACATGAGTAGTATACTAGGACCTAACCGGAAGGGGTTTGGCGGTTCCATAGGTTCATTCATGCACGTGCCGGAAAATCCGAGTTATCATGGTTAAAGAAGAGTATATTACAGTGTAAAAAGAAGCAAGCTTGGATGATGATTTTTTTTAATGTTGTACAATTTATTTGATGCACACAGTGGCGACTGCTATACCAACTGCCTCATTGGACGTAGGAAGTTGTGATTTTGAGCCTAGCGATGACCCTCTATGCGGCTATCAGCAATTGACAGGTGATGATTTTGATTGGACGTTGAACAGTGGTAATACAAGTTCTTTTGAAACTGGACCCAGTAATGATCATACCTTTCGAACTGCCGAAGGTAAGTGACAAATAAATTATTTCTTGTAATATTAATATTGAGGTTGTTTCAGAAGACCGCATGAACAGCTTGGAAAATCGCGGAAGCTAGGGCTAGCTTTATTTTTATTAGGTTATTTGTGGAATTTCTAGGGTGTGCGCTCTTGAGTTGTTGTTAAATAGTTTATGGAATGATGTGGGCAGGGGCTATTTTAGATGAAAAAAGTCACTGCACGTTTGCGATGTAAAGTCTTGGTGATAAACCAGCGGCAACAAGCTTGCGGGAAGGGGGTGTTTGAGGGCGGGGTGTAGGCATGGATAGCCCTCCCCACAAAAAAAAAAAAAAAAATCACCAAAGACCAAAAAGGTAAAAAAAAACGTGTTTTTTATGCTTTTTCTGTCAAACAAGATCCAAGGTTCTTTATACTTTCTTGGTAAAAAAGTCCAAAATTTGAGAAAAGGTCCCAGTTTTCAAAATCAGCCTTCAAAAATAAAACCTGGCTACGCCCCTGGTTATAGGGGAGTTTCCTCCTTCGAGTTTTGGAGATTTTTACAACATCACTCATTTAAGCGACTCATTTTTGACCGTATTAGTTACCAGATTTGACACTTGACACTCTTGAGTTATAAAGCAACGTTAAGCCTTATCTACATACAAACCTGCAAAATACTCCACATTGAATTAAAAAAAAAACTTGGCGAAGGCCCAACAAAAATGATTTTAGGGGGAAATTTCTGGGAAAAGTTCAACACTTTGCTCACTTGTCATGCTTGTAGGGATTATAGGACTATTTTTTTTATTGGCAGGTTATCAATGTTGCGAGCTCAAACGGGTTGGGGTGGGTCCTTATCAAAGCCCCTGGCGGGGGCCCAGGGTGTAGAGCCCCAAGCTCACTAGTTTTTACATTCAGGCCTTTTCAAAGCATCGGACCATAGAGCTTCCCCAGCACTCATATTGATGATTTCTATAATTTAGAAAGGATGGAACTATAATCTCTGATTTTTGAAGAAGTTCGAGATGAAAAAATAAATTTTCAAAGGGATACAAATTATGAAGCTGGTCCGCTGACATGCGCGAAGGGCGAAAAAAAAAAAGCATTTTAATGCTAAAATGAGCTATAAATTGGGTTAATCTCACTCTCCTTTTTTTGCATGGGCGTAGATTTCAAGAAGGATAAAATGGCCAAATATGAGGTTAATTTGGTCAGAAACTCACATACGGGCGTCAACATGAGAGAGGATGATTGCATGGACCATCCTCCATATAAAAAAAATTGGTGGATCACCCCCCCCCCCCAGTATCTAGGCCTGTGTCTTTTTGTTGCGATCTCCAAGCATTGCCACACCCCGCCCATATAGCTCTGATTGAGATGATTCACCACGGCGCTCTAAGATCTGGAAATAGGTGCTATATAAATCCAAAATTTATTTATTTTTATTATTTTATATACTGTTGATGATAAACCTTTAATCCGGCTATAATCAATGTACCCCTGTTATTTTTACTAGGTCACTATATGTATATTGAATCGTCGCTTCCGAACAGACCTGGAAAAAGAGCAAGGTTACTGTCTCCCGTCATTGCGGAAAGCATGGAAGTAATGTGTATCCAATTCTACTATCACATGAAAGGGGATGGCATTGGGATACTGAAGGTCATAAGGAGAGCTGTCGACATTGCAGATCAACAATTGGTGATGATTAAGGGACATCAAAGTGATGATTGGGAAGTTAAATCTGTAGAACTAAAACCATTCAACAGCAAATTTCAGGTAATTTATTTTCCAGGTATTGAGGGAAAAGTGAATGGGGAGGGGCCTAAGGGAAAACTATTTGCCTAAAGGTTTACAAATTTTTGCAACAAATAGTGGAATTCTTGTAAATTTTTTAATTTTGACCGGTAAACTCTAGGTGGGGGAAGACCAAAAAACGAAAATTATAATATAAGGCCTATAGGGAAAAAAATTCGGGAGCATGAACATTTTGCGAATCCATATGTTAAAGCAAGTCAAAAAACGCTTCAATTGTACACAGAATAAAATGGTTTGTCTGCGATTTGACACGCTTTGACATTTTATTGAGTCAATTGACTCATTACTAATTGCTACCACTGGAGGCGCATCGTATTGTGAATCGTCCGAATTGCAGACTATCAATCTCTGCATGTTCTATTTTTAGGTGATATTTGAAGCTTCTGTAGATATGATTCCATATGGTGACATTGCCATCGATGACATCATTATCTTAAGACAACCGTGTGCAGGTCACTTGAAAGAATCATCATGTTCCTTTGATAATGTTGGGGATTGGTGTGGCTACAAACAGAGTGATGAAGATGATCTGGATTGGGAGTGGTATAATCATAACGTAAACAACCCACCTATCAATTCAACAGGTGAGAAGGCATTTTGTCATCCGAGTTAATTCAGTTGAAATCCATACACCCATATGGAAGACATGACTTAATCTCTCACACAGGGGGTGTAGATGGAGTGCCCATTCAGGTAACCCTATTTGAAATTCACAATCCTTGTGTGGAAGATTAAGGTCACATCTTCCATAGGGTGTATGGATTTCAACTGTAATAGCCCATTTCACATTACTATAATCTAGGCGGTATATTGCTAGCTACAAATCCTGGTCAATTGTCGGAAGACTAACAAGGGTACTTCAAATATCCCCCCATCCCCCTGATTAATGTTGGCAGTTGTTTTTTGGTCATGCACTCCTAGAGACATCCAACAGTGATTTGTGGGGAAGGGGGAGGTTTGTAGCTTCACACCAAATAAAGTCCAGTCCTACAAGTGTTCCAACCACTTTCGACCAGGATTGTAGGTGAACCTGCAATGGACAATCTTTTCATATAATACAGGATAATGTGGCTATACCACTGAATAACTAATACCCAGTGGCGTAGGGGCAGGGGGGCAATTTCCCCCCCTTGACAAAAATTGTCTGTTTGGGCCCCTGCCCCCTAGCGCTATTTGGACCCCCGCCCCTAGCGCAAGGAAAAAAGAGGAAAAAGGAGAGAGAGAGAGCGGAAACAAGGGAGGAGAGAGGGAGAGGAGGTGAAAAATGGTACTATATATATATCAAAATGTGTTGCTTTTAGGGCACTAGCGCCTACAAAAAATGTATAATCCCTTTTTTTTTCTTTTGCTCTTCACTTTTTCAAACCACCGAAAAAAAAAAAAGGTCAACCTTTTCAGGCTGATGAGGAAGGGCCAGCAAAATTTTTGTTTGGTGGATTTGGACCCCGCCCCATACAGGCTTGCCCCCTGGAAAAATCCCAGCTACGCCACTGCTAATACCACCGCGAAACCATGTTTTAATATTAAGGCGGGTAGGAGATGAGCATGACTTAGCGGTGTTTGCACTCAAATATTGAGGCCAATACAGCTGACACATACACAAGAGGAATGGTATGGTTTCTAAGAAAGGAGTCTTAATGTAAGTGGTGTCACTGTCATTTCTGCTCTTATGCATGATTTTTCTCGGGAGGGTGAAAAAGCATAAAGCTTTAGTTTGGATATATTATTGGCCTTAACTCAAGAACTATGCTGCTATGCAAGTATGACCTAGAAATAGAGGTACCATGGTGACCATGGGAACATAACGGATTTCAATCATAATAAGCCGCATCTACATGTCGGTGGAATTAAATATAAAACATGTAATTCCTCAGTTCACCGTAACTACATAAAATCTAGAGTATCTTCTCATTCTATATATCTCTTTTTATATATATGTCATAATTTATGTCAGACTTTTTATAGACACTTTAATTAGCTCAATGCTGTGTTTTTGGCCCACCCAGCCAGGTCATGGCCAGGTATATTTTGCTTGTGCTCTCATTCAACTGAGGAGTGTAGGTGTGACAACACCTATACGAAACAGTTCTGTATTGAATGATGATGTAAATATTAAATTCACTACATTTAAATATATCTACGGTATATATATTTTGTAGGTGACAGATCATACTTGTACCTAACCTTTGCATCAACCAGTCTCGCAAAACACATTGCTGCATTGGAATCTCACATCATTGATGGATATGCAAACCAACATTGTGTTGAATTCGACTACTATCTACCACAAAATTCCACATCAAATAAAATGACTGTGACAGTTGAAGCCCATGATGGTACTAAATCCAATATTTTGACATTAGTTGCGGATGAAGACATGCAAGGTTGGCAACACTGTAGAAGGAGTCTGCACAGTAGTAATGTTGGAGAACAATTTAAGGTAATTTCAAAATACATAACTATGTTGCCATTAAGATTAAATGTTACCAAGTTTTAAGTTACACAAACTAATATTTGAAACTTCAGGACTTCCAAACTGGATAGAAACCTCCTCCAACTGGCGATGCGATTTCCCTCGACTTGCAGACAAAATTCAAACTCGCCTGTGCCCTGTGGTCCCCAATCACTTAATTTTTGCAGCCTGTGACCACAAAGTTTTCCCCCAAGTTTTGAGCAAATTGACTATTGGTGGACTATATAATAGGTTTTTTTTTCACATTTCCTCAAAATTAGAATTGTCTTTGAATGTCTCCATACAGTAGAACCTGAATGTACTCTTCAGCTCACATCAGCTTTCTTGGTGACTATGGGTATCAACACAAGAGTTATTGGGTTACATTTCAGAAATATAAATTTCACATGGATATAATTATATTTTAAATAAGGAGGTTAAAATAATGTAAAGCTAATTTTCCTTGAACATACAAAACATTGTAATTAAAATACACAGATTTTTAAATGAAAGCTGATTGATATAGTGACAACAAAATGTATATAGTTAAGACCTTGCAAATCTTTATTGTGATGAATTAATAATACTTGTTTTGTTGAATTCAGGTGATATTTATTGGCATATTAGGAGACAAGCCTGGTGTAATCGGACTGGATAACCCAACCGTAACACAAGGATCATGCGAGGATGGTAAGAATCTCTCGGTCATTTCATTTAAAAATACATATTAAAAGAGGTGCAATATCAGTAAAACTTACATTTTATCAGAAGGAAGGGTGCTTGTACTTTTATTCTCATACAATTAAGGGCTGGGGTATGAGCGTTTGGACAGTATTTATTTTGGGACATTAGAGCACATCAGACATATCGATTGCATTCTGAATACGAAGAATGTCATTCTGATATCAAATAATTTAGATTTTTGAAATTCGCAATGTAATACACATTTTATGGCAAATCATTAAAATTGATATTTTTGATATTTAACAGTACTTGAAGTAAACTTAAGAAATCTGGTGATTTATACTTAAAGTGTATGTAGGTGGGATAAAAAGCCGACGATCAATTGAAAATTTTGACCTTTCGCATTGAAGATATGGATTTTTCCCCAAAACACACAAAAAAAATTAGGTCTTTTTGGAAAAAAATCCATATCTTCAATATAAAAGGTCAAAATTTTCAATTGACCGTCGGCTTTTCCTCCCTGCTACATACACTTTAAGAATATATCATTAGATTTATATAATTTACTTCGAGGACTGTTATATATCAAAATTTGAAAAATATCAAATTTTTATAATTTGTCATAAAATTTGTATTATATTGTGATTTAAAAAAAATGAAAATTATTTGATATCAGAAAGACATGCTTCGTATTCAGAATGCAATTCGATAGGTCTGAGGTGCTCTCATGTCCCATAAAAAATACTGTCGAAACGCAATAAACGCTCATTTTGAATCCCTTAAGGCTACTGAATTTGGATACAGAGGCTTATGTTAGCAGTCAACACTAGGGAAAGCCATAACATTTACAGAATGAGTTAAGTTGAATTGTTTTATGAAATAAGAATGATCTACAATTGTAATGTTTCATTACTGAGGTGACAGGCCCTGTCTGGCACTACAAATTCTGTAGCCATGCGTGTGGCCCCCCTCGAGGAACTGAAACCAGTTTCACATTGATTTACAGTGCGCATAGTGGCTCTTAAGGGGCTTTTGGAAATCATACATTTTCAATCTGTAACATTTTTGTTTCTTCTTGGGTGCCATATAGTGTTTTCTTTTGAGATAATTTTGTATTCATATCTCTAATGTTATTATAGATAAATAAATAAATACCTTGGTTTCACTATAAATAATCAGTAATCTAATTTATATCTTTAAACTCTTTTCCAGAGAGGACAACAAGCAAACCGACTAACTCCCTATTAACCAGCACAAACAGCAACACCATCAGTTCCGTTGTGATATTCTTTACCGTTTTATCTACATTGTTATCGATTGCCGTCCTTCTAGTTGTTATATCTCATACATGTCAGAAATATAAAGAAAAACTGTCCAGATATTTCCCAAGATATGTTATTTGTGAAAAAAATGCGAAAGCAACTGGTGAAAGTCTTACAATTGATAATCCACTTTACGGATTGGAACCAACTGACGTAGCAGCAAGTGCAATAATGGATGGGGACTCGCCACCTACAAATGGTAGAAGTGCCACAAATGGAGCTAACATCTAATAGAATATAATTGGGGTTTTATAGGCCCATTCAGTGATCCCAGTGGAAGTGTAATAAAATTAGAATTGGTCAATGTGAGACATTAAATATTAAATGCAAGGATCACAGAGGTTACATACCCGAATAAATATGCAATAAATAAAGAAATGAAACTCAAGCAAACTGGTACTATAATAAGGGAGAGAAAATATCAGAACCATTACATTCAAACCAGCGCACACTCACGATTACATGTCGTTGAGTTCACTACCACACGCCACAACAGCTCGTGGCAGATCTGCCAGCATATGTAATGATTTTATTCTCTTGAAAATGTCTCAAGGCCACGCAAATGAATTATAAACAGAGGGGGTGGCCTATCTGCTGTGTCCTAGCATGACGTCAGCCAATGAGAGACATTAAATATTAAATGCGAGGATCACAGAAGATACATGCCTGAGAAAATATGTAATAAATTAAGTAAAGCTCAAACAAACTGGCACTATAATAAAGGAGATAAAAAGTCAACCGTTTGGATTTGAACCAGCGCGCGCTCACGATTACACGTCATTGATTTTACCACCACCTGTATATGGTGCATGGTCTTAATTTGACTATTTTTTTTTTGTTTACACACATTTACTTGTTTGTTTTATTTCTTCTTTAAAGTCATAATGTACGATCTTATAATATGAATTTGGTTTATTTTTTTCAAACCTGATTTTTTTTGGCATATTTGTAATGTTTACACATGTCACAACTTACACCTAAATGGATTCAGCCAAATGTGTTGTGTTTGTGGTAAACAGAGCAAAGTTTGACATAAAGTCATAATTTTAAGAATTATGACTTTATGTCCTCCCATAGAACTGCGTGTTAAACGGCCAAAATAACAAGCAGTGTTTCTTTCACTTTACCTCGTTATTTCAGCTCAAAATGGACAGAAACCATTCCCGATAATTATTACTAGTATTATTTCAGCATTTTGAGTATATAATGACAAATTTAAAATTTGAAGGAAATCGTACATTAAGCCTTTAATCTGGGACACTTGTATTAATAACATATCGATTGACTTGACTACGTTGGACATACACACAGGTTTGTGCTGTGTCAGGCAATGCATAATCACAATATTTCGCATTTGCGCATTCCGGACACATTTTTTACCTTTGCTGTCTTGAGCCATGTGATGTTTAGAGTTGGAAAGAGTAAAGTGATTTTTAAAACAAGAAAGAATTGGAGGATATATGAAAATGTTGTATTTGATCAGTTTCAAGTGAAAGAATACATCTTAGTGATTATAAGTATCAAGAAATCTCAAATTTGGGCATGGATGAAAATGACTCCCCTTATTCTGCCCTCAAAATGAAAGGAGCATTTTGTAGTGTATTAAAAAAGAAACAATTACAATAGATTCCATATTAGGCCAAAAATGTGTCTTAAAGCTGCCCTGTGCGTTTGTTTTGCGTTGCACATCTGCCTGGTAGAAAATGACCAATTTTTTTGTGTACAAAAATGTTGGTTAAATATGTTTTAAATTCAGTATGTTGGTAGATTAACACTTTAAATTAGTGAAAATATTTCATAAGAATGCAAGATTGAAAGTTCCAAGCATTAAGCTTATTTTGACCGAGTAATTTTGAGTCGGGAGTGGGGTGGGGAAGTTTGGATTTTAAAATCTTAACAAACTTTGAGACATTTTTTTGCTTAATTATTTTGCAGCGTTGTGCACCCCAAATGGAAGGTGTGTCTGGTTTGTAGTTTCAAATGCCCTTTATGCCAGTCAATTTGTTGACCACAGAAACACAGTCACCAGGGGCGGATCCAGGAATTTTCAATAGAGGGAGCGCCGAGCCACCGCCACCGCCGCCGCGGCTCGGCGCCCACACAAAGTCAGGCGCCACTCTGCAAAAATACACAGAGTCAGGCGCCGATCTGCACAAAATAGAGGGGGCGCGCGCCGCGTGCGCCCCCCTCTAAATCCGCCACTGGTCACTTATCTGTCACCCCCTTGCTTACATGCAGGCGGTCTTTACTTGACATGTTATAGTGGACCCCAACCATTGCCCGAACGAAATGGGAATAATTTAAATAAACAAAAGTATTATGTTGAATGATCACTCTACAACATGCAGAACTGCGCTGCTCAATGTGGAGTTAAGGAGTCCTAAATTGAAATGCTAACCTGTACAAAAATACAGGTGGTGCATTCTAATTTGGTATCAAAGTAAAAATACAGCTGCTTTCTCTTCAATAATTCAAATCTTCTTAATCACAAGATGCCAATCTGTAGTCTAGCTAGAATGCTTTTAGATAAATGGAACAGAATATATGGAAATGCTTCTATTAGGAAGTAAAAGTATCACAGGCAGCTATACAGTGCTTGATACCAATAAATGGTAGAGCTATTTTAAAATATAAACACAGATTTTATAACATTTCACTACACGGTGTTTCACGCAAAGGCGTTCTTCAGGTGAATATAGCCTTTGCGTGAAACACTGTGTAGTGAAATGTTATAAAATCTGTGTTTATATTTTTGAAATAATAATAATATAATAATAAATAAATTTTGGATTTATAAAGCGCCTTTCTCCAGATCTTAGAGGACTCAATTAAAGCGCTGTAAATGCTTCTATGTATGTTAATATTCTAGCATGTACATAATGTTCATAAACCAAAGAAAACAACTGATATATTGTTACCATTATTATTCCAATTTTATTGTAAATTTCAAATCATTACATTAAAAACAAAAGTTTTGTAGGCTATATATTTTGTTTTTGATTTGTTTGTTCTGCTTTTAATGCTAGTTATATTTGAAGTGCACTTGGTCCATGACAAAAACCCACAAAGCCATTATTGATGTAGTATAGTGGGTTACTCCAGTTCAAATCCATAATACACCCCCTATGTTGTCGGTCGGCATGACGTCACTCGCGATAGATTGCTTCATCCCATTGGTTTATTTTGCCAGGATTTGGCTGTTCCATCTTGCACCCTAGGACACGAAGGGGACACTTATGTTGCACTCATGGGGGAAATCACAAAACATGTCATAAAATAAATACCTCTTGGCGAAACAATTCAAAAAGTTAGATTTCTTATTAGGGGAATAGACTCCCAATAATTACGAATGGAAAAGTAAATTGGCATTTTTTATGCGGAGAATATTGGCTGGAAAGGCCTTGTACAAACCAATTGAGATTTTGCGAGGGTGTCCCCTTTGACAGACGTGAGAAATGGGCAAATGCAATAGATGGAACAAGCCGACCGAGAGAATGGAAGATGACCATGATCTCCTACACAGGCGGTGTAGATTCAAAATGGAGTTGCCCATTTGAAATTCACACTCCATGTGTGGAAGATTAAGGTCATGTCTTCCATAAGGGGAGTATGGATTTCAACCGATAAAGCCCAATAATTGTTGTCCATTTTATGCAACAGATGCCTACAAGTGTACAACATAGTTTGGTGTGGAAGTTTGATCTCCTCCCTCCCCTTTGTAACAAACCTGAATGGGTCAAAAATGATCTTCTCTCAGAGTATATGACAAATTTTGAGAGATTGTAATTGCATGCGCCAACGCTAACATTTATGCGTTTGTCACTTGAATCAAATAATAATAATAATGATATTGATAATAACACAAAAAACTTCTTGAAATGAAATTAAGGAGAGTGATTTTGAATTTTGGCATATGTACAGATGTTAGAATTGGAAGTTGCAATCTCGTAATTGTTAACCACTTCCCTACCTTATGAAAACTAGTTTTGTTCATGGCTTCATAGATATGTTGATTGTGTTCTGTAACAGGAAGTCCTGTACATACCTGATCTCAGATTGTGACCACACAGTTTGCTCAATGTCACATGTGCTTGAGAGGGATGAGAAGTATACAATAAATTGAAAAAAAAGTGCACATATTCCTAGCACAAACATGTATAAGGGACCGTTCACAAACACTTGTTAGGGGGGCCTGATGCAAAAAAATGTCACCACAGAAATTTTTTCGGGCCCCCCTTTTCAGATCTCAAAAATTGGGTCAACCCCATAGAAAGCATAAAAACTCAATTTTCCCGGGCCCCTTTTAGGAGGGTCAAACTTTTAAAGGCCCCCCCCCCCCATTTTGCATCAGGCCCCCAACAAGTTTTGGGAATGGTCCTAATATAACTTACAGTGTGATCTGTCAACCAGAACAGAGAAGAAATACAGCACTAACTATATTGGATTTTCAAATGCAACATAGCTTGAATCTTAAGTTAACTGGCAATAAAAGTCAAATTTCAATGTTTTCTTACAATTGCAGTAACAAAATTCAAAGACTTGGCACATGTCTAACCATTCATAATTTGAGTATGGGTACCCGTTTGCTAATAAATGCAATATTATGCTAATAAAATGCTAATATTGATAATTGGGAATCAAAGATGTCAAAAACTTTGTTTTCCAAAAATGCGTAACTTGAAATTAGTCTTAGTACAAGTCTTTTGGGCTTGGTTGTCACAGAAAAACCTAACAAATAATACAGTGGGAAATTGACTACAAATAAAATAGTGTGAATTTGGGCAATAAAAACTAAACTCAGGCTTTTTTAACCTGCAAATTATCATGCCTGTGCCCACCACTACACAAGAATAGACTTGACAGAATATCATTGGTTCTGCATATCTCTGACCTATACACTCCTTGCCTTGTTTAATTTTCAACCCTCCATTATAATACCTTAAGAGTACATAAATACACAGCTAGTGCTATCTGGCATCATCTTCTGTATTATTTGAGTCGCTAGCTACAGATAGATCATTTGTCTCTAAAACAGGCTTACGTTGATGTCTGTCATGCTTTGGTGCTGTCATGTTAGGTGAGCTGAGACGCTTGCCTTGTCTTAAACCCTGTAAAAACAATTAATATCAACATTTTGACAAACTGATTTACACATGATACAATTATTGACAAAAGTGTTACTTTTCAAATGTCTTGATTAAAGTGTATCACCTGTTTGACATTACTTGTAAGGAGTGACTTCAAAACCTAACCTCCTGTCAACCGCCAACACTTTGAAAGAACCGGCGGTTTAATCGTGTTCTATTGCATTGAACAATAGAGACCAGGCCTGAAAGTTGGTTCTGTCAGGGTGCTGGTAATTGAGTTTTTTCTGCTGTGGTTCAGAGGACTTTCAAACAGGTACATCCCCTAGGGATATTCAGAGGTTCAAAGCAAAATGTGTAGAACTTTCATAATATGCAAATTGGTTCAAATTTGGATTCTGTCAACAATATCTTCCCATTTTCCTTGGGTTTTTTTTTACAGCTGATGATTAATCATTCCCAAATAACCAAATGCAAACAGCTCTTGATCATACCATCGAGTTATCTTGATGATCATACCATGTGCATTACACTTAATAATAATAATATTTATTTGAATTACACGTACTTGCAAAATACAAAAAGTAACAAAACATCAGTACATTTACACACTACATTTCTTACACATGACAAAAGCATGTAATTCAGAATGAGTGAGTGGGCTTACAGTCCAAACACAGAAGTGCATTTGCTTGAATCGGACAGCAAAATAAAATGTCCCAGCTGATTGGAATTTGAATAAGATGACTGACCTGGTAGTAGCCTGTATGGTATCCACTCATATACCAAGCCATCAGCATGGAATGTATACCACTATCATCTGCATCATCTACATCTGGTGCAGGGGGAGGAGGAACTGCTGGAAGACCCTACAAAATTAAATGGCAATCAATTACACAATCAACAAAGGATATAAATCTTGATAAATGTGCTACTTCTGAAACCCAGATCAATACAATAGCATGCAATGAAAGAACAAATCAAGGGTTGAGAGCCAGAAAGCCTTAACGCACAATCACCTGCTCCAACAAATGAGTATAGAGGTTGTGCATATATGACGTTTCATCGTGTAAATATGGCGGACTACTCAAATGCATTCAACAAAAGCATGATTGCAATCTACCGTGACAGGTCGTCTCACACACATAACAAATGCACTACCATCAAATAGGTTAATGACAATATTTGATTGAATGGACTACACTGCGCCACCGGTTCAAATCCTTTGTTTGGACCCAATTGATAAAAGCATGCAGGGCCTCTATAAAGTCACTCAGGGTACAACACCATACAATAGAAAACAAGAGAACATTCTGGAGGAAATATTAATTTTTGAAGACCAAAGCAAGTACCTATCCTAACATGTTGGGTATGATTATAAAGGGTATAAAATCTGACAATCTCAAAAAGTTTTGTAATCTTAATGCTCATTTTGTGAGGTGGTCATAGTGAGTTAAGGCTTTCTGGTTCTCAACCCCTGAAATGTTGCAATATTGGAAACATCATATCCCAGTAAAACCAAAAGGAGCCCACAATATTTTGAAGCAATGGTTATAATTCCAAGTATACTCTGGTCATGCATATCTAATCAAAAATGCATCAAAACCACAAATTGCTCACTAACTGATAATATGTGATGTGATCAAGCAAACTCAGTCACAAGTCGGCAATATTGACTTTGACATAAAGTCAAACAAATGAAGAATTTCCTTTTGTTTCCTATTATTTTATAATAAGAAATTCTTTAACTGCTCACATCTTTTGAACTGGTTGTCTATATTCAAAGCTTTATCCAAGCTTTCAAATTTCCTGCAGAAATCCAGGATTTCAAATTTTTTCCAGCTTTTTTATTCTAGCTTATCCTGTCCAAATTACCACCAGCTTTTCCTAGAAAATGCCGAGAATTCCAAGCTTTCAAATTTCCTGTAGAAAGCCAGGATATTAATTTTTCTTCCAGCTTTATTTATTCCAGCTTATCTCGTCCAAATTACCGCCAGAAGCCAGCTTTTCAAATTTCCTGCAGAAATCCAGGATTTCAAATTTTTTCCAGCTTTTTTATTCTATAGCTTATCCTGTCCAAATTACCACCAGCTTTTCCTAGAAAATGCCGAGAATTCCAAGCTTTCAAATTTCCTGTAGAAAGCCAGGATATTAATTTTTCTTCCAGCTTTATTTATTCCAGCTTATCTCGTCCAAATTACCGCCAGAAGCCAGCTTTATTCAAGCTTTCAAATTTCCTGCAGAAAGCTAGGATTTCAATTTTTCTTCCAGCTTTATTAAATTCTAGCTTATCCCGTCCAAATTACCGCCAGAAGCCAGCTTTATCCAAGCTTTCTAATTTCCTGCAGAAAGCCAGGATTTTTCTTCCAGCTTTATTTATTCTAGCTTATCCCGTCCAAATTACCGCTGTTTTTTCCAGCTTTTTGCTGGGATTATCCTGGGTTTTTATTCTAGGTTATTCTGGAATTATTTTGGCATTTTCTAGCTATTTTTTTACGTGGGGGGGGGGGGGATTGGTGTGCTTTTTTGGGTGGACTTTTTGTGGTGGTTGGGTTGGTGGGGGGGGGGGCTGGCATTGAACCCCAGTTAATCATGGTGGATTTGCCTTTTCATACACGTCTTCAATATGTGTGCATCCGTGTCAGGGTGGTGCGCTTGTTGGCTGCTGCATGTGTCTCATTTCACATAATGGCAATGGGTGCCGGACTCGCCTCCGGGTTGGGGGTCGCTTCGAGTTATCCCGGAGTCACATATAGTTGGGGAATGTTCTCTGTATTCTTAAATCGTGTGACTGGGGATGATTTGATGTGGCTTCCGCTTTGGGGGTGGGTCTGGTGTTCATTCCTGGCTGTTTTGTGAAGTGGAACACATGTGGCGGCCGGCAGGTGCATCGTTTTTTGATATGGATGTACACATATTGGCTTTATGATTAATATTTGTGCAATAATAATTTTTGATTTTTGATGGTATCATATTTAGTTTTTTTGATATTTTTGATGTAAATGTGCGCAATGTTTAAAAGCTTTAAAGGACCCCTTTGGAAATATCCTATGCATATCTGCAATTGTATTGTATATTGTAATTTTAAAAGCAATTTTATTGTCTTTTTTATATTTTATGTTTTTATAATGTAAATTGAATGATATGCATAAATAAACTCAAATCAAATCAAATCAAATGGGGTTTTCTGCCAAATGTAGCTTTGCAAATGCTGTTTACAGTCATTACAGTCCGACTTCAGACTGATTTTGCCTGATCGCACCACATATGTCCTAGCCAGATTCACAGCTAGGTATAATCCCTGGCACATGCCTATGTAAATCAAATGTCAACTTATCCCCTTTCCATGTTCTATGTGCATACAACATGACTGATCAGTGGTCACTGGCCTATGCCAAGAGGGCTGGTAATTGGTCAGTGTCTCTAGCGGAATTTGTGGTAAGCCATATCATAGCAGTATTCTCACTTCAATAATTAGGCAGAATTTTATGTGTTTTCACTTTTTCAGTATAGACAGAGTGACCAGAGTACATTCAACATTGAATAAAGTAACAGGGGTTGCGCTATGTCTATGAAAAGGGGGTCATGGATGACCCCTTAAACAGCCAAAAAAAATTAGAGGTTAAAATGACATATTCAGGGTTATAAACTCGGGCAGGGGTTGCGCTAGGTCTAAAAATAGGGGGTAATGGTAATGGATGACCCCTTAAGCAGCCAAAAATAAAAAATTGGGGCCAAATTTTAAAATATGTACCTATGACCTCCAAATATATAACGAGACCCCTCACTGTAGGCACCTTACTCTCCACGATCATGTTGCCGGATTCCCAATAGCATCAATATACAGTGCTATACATATTTTTGATAACCAAAATATCCTTACCATTGAAGTGTTTGATGAATTAGGCATATGCACAAATGGGAAACCAGCAGGCAATGTACTCTGGCCAAGTTGTGGCTGGAAAATGAAAAAAGAGGATAATTATATCTTCTTAGTATCGTACACGGATTCCGATTTCTTGGTTAAATCATGATAATGCATGATCTACAGATTCTTTGCTATACAAGTGCATAAAACAAAGCATCACATTTTCAGCCATGCAGTCCTACCAGTTTATCAAAATATTTACTTTCAGACAAAAGCAGGATAAACTGTAAGGCATGCACTTCACAGGTTATATATACAAACAGTTTATTATTCACAACAATATGTGACCGTACAAAATGGGAATAATTTAAATAAACAAAAGTATTATGTTGAATGATCACTGTATGGCAATACAACTTACCGTTTGATATGGAGCCATTCCCCATACTGGAAGTAAAGGCGGATATGGTGACATATGAAATGGAGAGGGAGGTAGCCAGCCAGGGTAAGCGGTTCTTATATATGGCAATACAACTTACCGTTTGATACGGAGCCATTCCCCACTGGAGGTAAAGGCGGATATGGTGACATATGAAATGGAGAGGGAGGTAGCCAGCCAGGGTAAGCGGTTCTTATATATGGCAATACAACTTACCATTTGATATGGAGCCATTCCCCATACTGGAGTTGGAGGAGGAAATGGTGACATATGAAATGGAGAGGGAGGTAGCCAGCCAGGGTAAGCGGTTCTTATATATGGCAATACAACTTACCGTTTGATATGGAGCCATTCCCCATTGGAGGTGGAGGAGGAAATGGTGACATATGAAATGGAGAGGGAGGTAGCCAGGGTAAGCGGTTCTTATATATGGCAATACAACTTACCGTTTGATACGGAGCCATTCCCCACTGGAGGTAAAGGCGGATATGGTGACATATGAAATGGAGAGGGAGGTAGCCAGCCAGGGTAAGCGGTTCTTATATATGGCAATACAACTTACCGTTTGATATGGAGCCATTCCCCATACTGGAGGTGGAGGAGGAAATGGTGACATATGAAATGGAGAGGGAGGTAGCCAGCCAGGGTAAGCGGTTCTTATATATGGCAATACAACTTACTGTTTGATATGGAGCCATTCCCCATACTGGAGGTGGAGGAGGAAATGGTGACATATGAAATGGAGAGGGAGGTAGCCAGCCAGGGTAAGCGGTTCTTATATATAATGGCAATACAACTTACTTTGATATGGAGCCATTCCCCATACTGGAGGTCAAGGCGGATATGGTGACATATGAAATGGAGAGGGAGGTAGCCAGCCAGGGTAAGTGGTTCTTATACATTGTATATGGCAATACAACTTACCGTTTGATATGGAGCCATTCCCCACTGGAGGTAAAGGCGGATATGGTGATATATGAAATGGAGAGGGAGGTAGCCAGCCAGGGTAAGCGGTTCTTATATATGGCAATACAACTTACCGTTTGATATGGAGCCATTCCCCATACTGGAGGTGGAGGAGGAAATGGTGACATATGAAATGGAGAGGGAGGTAGCCAGCCAGGGTAAGCGGTTCTTATATATGGCAATACAACTTACCGTTTGATATGGAGCCATTCCCCATACTGGAGGTCAAGGCGGATATGGTGACATATGAAATGGAGAGGGAGGTAGCCAGCCAGGGTAAGCGGTTCTTATATATGGCAATACAACTTACCGTTTGATATGGAGCCATTCCCCATACTGGAGGTGGAGGAGGAAATGGTGACATATGAAATGGAGAGGGAGGTAGCCAGCCAGGGTAAGCGGTTCTTATATATGGCAATACAACTTACCGTTTGATACGGAGCCATTCCCCACTGGAGGTAAAGGCGGATATGGTGACATATGAAATGGAGAGGGAGGTAGCCAGCCAGGGTAAGCGGTTCTTATATATGGCAATACAACTTACCGTTTGATATGGAGCCATTCCCCACTGGAGGTAAAGGCGGATATGGTGACATATATATGGCAATACAACTTACCGTTTGATACGGAGCCATTCCACACTGGAGGTAAAGGCGGATATGGTGACATATGAAATGGAGAGGGAGGTAGCTAGCCAGGGTAAGCGGTTCTTATATATGGCAATACAACTTGCCGTTTGATATGGAGCCATTCCCCACTGGAGGTAAAGGCAGATATGGTGACATATGAAATGGAGAGGGAGGTAGCCAGCCAGGGTAAGCGGTTCTTATATATGGCAATACAACTTACCATTTGATATGGAGCCATTCCCCACTGGAGGTAAAGGCAGATATGGTGACATATGAAATGGAGAGGGAGGTAGCCAGCCAGGGTAAGCGGTTCTTATATATGGCAATACAACTTACCGGTGGATATGGAGCCATTTGGAGGTAAAGGCGGATATGGTGACATATGAAATGGAGAGGGAGGTAGCCAGCCAGGGTAAGCGGTTCTTATATATGGCAATACAACTTACCGTTTGATACGGAGCCATTCCCCACTGGAGGTAAAGGCGGATATGGTGACATATGAAATGGAGAGGGAGGTAGCCAGCCAGGGTAAGCGGTTCTTATATATGGCAATACAACTTACTGCTTGATATGGAGCCATTCCCCATACTGGAGGTGGAGGAGGAAATGGTGACATATGAAATGGAGAGGGAGGTAGCCAGCCAGGGTAAGCGGTTCTTATATATGGCAATACAACTTACCGTTTGATATGGAGCCATTCCCCATACTGGCGGTCAAGGCGGATATGGTGACATATGAAATGGAGAGGGAGGTAGCCAGCCCGGGTAAGCGGTTCTTATATATGGCAATACAACATCCCGTTTGATATGGAGCCATTCCCCACTGGAGGTAAAGGCGGATATGGTGACATATGAAATGGAGAGGGAGGTAGCCAGCCAGGGTAAGCGGTTCTTATATATGGCAATACAACTTACCGTTTGATATGGAGCCATTCCCCATACTGGAGGTGGAGGAGGAAATGGTGAAATATGAAATGGAGAGGGAGGTAGCCAGCCAGGGTAAGCGGTTCTTATATATGGCAATACAACTTACCGTTTGATATGGAGCCATTCCCCATACTGAAGGTGGAGGAGGAAATGGTGACATATGAAATGGAGAGGGAGGTAGCCAGCCAGGGTAAGCGGTTCTTATATATGGCAATACAACTTACTGCTTTGATATGGAGCCATTCCCCATACTGGAGGTCAAGGCGGATATGGTGACATATGAAATGGAGAGGGAGGTAGCCAGCCAGGGTAAGCGGTTCTTATACATGTATATGGCAATACAACTTACCGTTTGATATGGAGCCATTCCCCACTGGAGGTAAAGGCGGATATGGTGACATATGAAATGGAGAGGGAGGTAGCCAGCCAGGGTAAGCGGTTCTTATATATGGCAATACAACTTACCGTTTGATATGGAGCCATTCCCCATACTGGAGGTCAAGGCGGATACATGGTGACATATGAAATGGAGAGGGAGGTAGCCAGCAAGGGTAAGCGGTTCTTATGTGGAAATACAACTTACTGTTTGATATGGAGCCATTCCCACTGGAGGTAAAGGCGGATATGGTGACATATGAAATGGAGAGGGAGGTAGCCAGCCAGGGTAAGCGGTTCTTATATATGGCAATACAACTTACCATTTGATATGGAGCCATTCCCCATACTGGAGGTGGAGGAGGAAATGGTGACATATGAAATGGAGAGGGAGGTAGCCAGCCAGGGTAAGCGGTTCTTATATATGGCAATACAACTTACCGTTGATATGGAGCCATTCCCCATACTGGCGGTCAAAGCGGATATGGTGACATATGAAATGGAGAGGAGGTAGCCAGCCCGGTAAGCGGTTCTTATATATGGCAATACAACTTACCGTTTGATATGGAGCCATTCCCCACTGGAGGTAAAGGCGGATATGGTGACATATGAAATGGAGAGGGAGGTAGCCAGCCAGGGTAAGCGGTTCTTATATATGGCAATACAACTTACCGATTGATATGGAGCCATTCCCCATACTGGAGGTGGAGGAGGAAATGGTGAAATATGAAATGGAGAGGGAGGTAGCCAGCCAGGGTAAGCGGTTCTTATATATGGCAATACAACTTACCGTTTGATATGGAGCCATTCCCCATACTGGAGGTGGAGGAGGAAATGGTGACATATGAAATGGAGAGGGAGGTAGCCAGCCAGGGTAAGCGGTTCTTATATACTGCTGTTGACTACCCCTAGAAGATGGTCTGTCAGATCCAGCCATTCCCGGATGATGTGGAGTGTGATGACTATACTCGGAGTAATCCATTGAATCTTCATAATCATTCTGAAACAAGCATGAAAACACAAATATTTAGTTTTCAAAGCTCTTGGTTATATGTTATTGAGTGAAGCATTAAACCACAGAGTTCCCTCCTAAAGGGTAAGGGTAACCGGTACCCTAATGACTATAATTTGGTTCATCTGAAGTTTGGAAGTGACGTACGTGCGTATTTTGTTCGCCACAGTATCGAATCGCGCGCGTAAAGTTAAACGCCCTGAGTGTACACGCACGCAGACAGGAGCGATTTGTCTGCACGCTTATGCGCGCAAACCAAGCAAAAGAGTATTGACGCGTCACTACCAAACTTGAGGTGAACCAAATTATAGATCAAAGGTCACATTGGACATTGTACTAAAGCTAAGGACAGAGAAAATGCACGATCACAAAAAACACTGAAATGTGTGCATTTTAGGCATAATCACACATTTTAGGTCCGACCACGAAGTTTATGATTTTTTAAGTTTTTTTAAGTTTTCGCTAAAATCAAAGAATCAATAATGATTTGCAACACAATCCACATTAAATAAAGTATAGAAAATAGGCCGTCGCATATAATTGCAAGAAAATATAATAGAAGAAAAAAAGTAAAATTTTTTTAAATATTGCAAATTCAAACGTTTTGGGGAGAAAAATAACGGATTTTGGAAAAAAAGCGCAAATCGCGCATTTTCAAAAACTGGTTTGCGCATTTTGCTCTCAAAAATCATGCATTTTCCCTATGCTTATATAAAGCCCTTGAAACTTGATTTCCTGTTTCCCATCATTTTCCTGTTAGCTCATAATGAAGCAACTTTTTCATCATTCATTATTTTGGCGATTTCCATTTCTCACAAAAATTAACTCCTTTGGTGCCACCCATACACGCAAACAAGACACTTGAAGCTAGAGAAATGAATAGGGGATCACTGAAGACTGAATTGTTTATTCCCTGATTCCAAAATGATTTTGCTGCCCGTTTTCACCTCAAAGAACACAAATATATTTAGAAAAAATTGTAATTGTCAAATAATGAATTTTTTTTTCCAAATTCTTTGTCCATAACATGGGCAAAATTTTTATAACAGGAAATCAAATTTCAATGGCCTTAAACGTACATTATATGTTCAGCATAATATGTATGTGGGATTATGAAAATGGCAAAACTCAGGCCTAAATCTAGGTGAATATGCCATACCTGATTGAATCACACATACTACAATGTACCTGTCCTTATGTCCTCTGAACAAGTATACAAATATAATTATTATTTAAGGTTCACAATCATCTTTGCTTTTAAATTTACATGTCTATATTTTATACATGTACTTACTTCCTGCGCAGAAGCACAATTATCAATGTCCCCTGATTCTAAAAGGTCTGCTATATGATGTTCTTCTTCATTACCATACCCTGCATAGGTCACCCAGCAGGTTGCCGATTTATAATTGATAGATTTGATCACAGCATCATAGAGTTGTCCATCCTCACTAAATACAGCTTGGCAGTGGTCTCCAACCTTCCACTGAGTTCAAAAAAGTTTTGCATATATATCAGTTTCTGTTAGTTATTTAAAAAAAAAACCATTTGGAATAACACTAATTAGAATCATGAGGTTTGTTGGTAAGCATTATAAAAGATTTCTTTTGAACAAAACCAAACTTTTATTCACTATTGATGGTTTAGGACAGGCCTTCTCAACTAGTTTATTTGAAGCGCCAACTGGAAAATTGGACTTTTTGAGTTAGAGCGGGCGCATAGCGGGTACGGTGTAGTGATGAAGTTTTATCGGGGGTCCAGGGGGCAGCGGCCCCGAAAGCTCATGAATTTAAAGGTTTTTTTAAAGGCCCAGATTGAGTATTTTCACCCCTTTTTTGTTCAAGATTTATGTGAAAACAAAATATTAAAATTACCGTGCGCCACTTTGTGCTCCACTTTGACTGACTCCAAGCGCCACCAGTTGAGAAGGCCTGGTTTAGGATCAACAACCATCATTCTGATGATGCCTATACCGTCCATGATAGGTGAAACCGTCAATAGTGAGTAAAAGTTTGGCTTTGTTCAAAAGAAAAGTTTTATAGCATTTGGAATATCTAACCAGGATGCAGCGCTTCAAGTGGGAGGTGAACCACTATCCGTTAGCACTTCCTAGGTTTGGATAATGTCTTGATTAGCTTGATATTCCAATAAACTTTGAAAAAACAACAACAAAAAAACACTACAAATCAATATTATATATCAGTTATAATAAAATCTTTGTCTGATTTTGAGGTTCAACAAACTTTATTCCTCCACCAGCAGCTGGTAGGCAGAGTTCCATGCTGGTTTCAATCTCATTTCAAAAGAAGGGGCAACAAGTGCAAATTAAAGGAGGTCTTATCTATTATTTTGGTACCAAAATCTCATTTTGACCCAAAATGCACTTAGGGCTCTGACCCGTCGATATACATGTATTCATGATATTCATTTGAATTCTTCCATTTAGTGTGTTTACTGCTTAAAATGATACGGTACCAGTTTTCTTGAATCCTTACCTTATTCTTCCTTCTCTTTTTCTTCTTACATTTCTTTGAATGCTTGCTGGATTTGATTTTGTTCTTGCCATCCAATACATCACCGTCTGCAGACTGCCCACCACCACCCTATCAATTGTAAACATCATACATGTATGCATTTTATAAAGATTACTTATAAACTGTGATCACAAATTGAGTTACACCTAGCCTACTCCTAGCACTACGCCGATCAGTTCCACCAGGCATTCACTTCTGGTCTACGTAAACATCGGCTACCACTTCTGGTGTTTCTGTGACCTTTTTTAACCATGCAAAATGTATTATCTTAGTTCCGACCAAAAAAGGGTCCAACTTACACCGGATGCCAGACGTACATGCTCAGCTTTCACATTGCAACATACGCCTGGCATAGATTACACCAAGCTCGCTACTCCTGACTTTTATCAGGTGTAAATCGTCAGACAAACGCCTGGCCAGCGGAACTTATGCTGACCATCGTTCACACTACCACTATACTCCTAGCAACTTGCGCTGACCATACGTCCAACAATATGAACACAGCTATAATCAAACATACTGCAGGCTGTAGCATGACTCCAAATTATATGGTACGCTAACAAGTACTGTCATTTCCTTATTTCTTAAAACAAGTAATCAATTTCTGGACTCTAATACCTGGGATAAGAAATTCCAATTCTTGCATAAGGTCCGAATGTTTATACGATTTCAAAAAACTTTCGTCTCAATGGAACCTATACCTATGATTTTTACTTTAGCATCTCTTTGTCTTTTTCCAAATTAGATGATGAAAAGTCAATTTTCTAGTGCGATATTTAAGGCCACTTTTTGTTTACAAGCAAAATTATTTAGGAAAAAGTCCAGTTTTATTTAATAGGAATGAATATAGTTTACAGTTACACAAACCTTTAATGAATTAATGGCTTTGTCATAGGCTTTAATTAAAGCTGTGTCATCCCAAATATCAGAGTCATTACCTGCACTCTCCGTCTGTAAAAAGTAAGCAATTTCAGTTATTTCACATGTAGTTTTAAACAATAAATAACAAATAACCAGATGTGCAAAGAGCAAGCCTTGAAATAAGCGGGATGGGGAGCAAATTTGCCTTTGTAAAGCCACCCATTGCTCCTGGTCCTTGAAAAATTCATGATGTCACTCTGCACAAAAGAATGATAAATCAAGGTCACTTTAGAAGTGTTTCTACCACGAAAATGAAAATGTGTATACATGTGATTGCATAATTTTTTCTCTGATCTATGGTATCAAGTCTAGTGCCGAGTGGTCTACAGAACAGGCTCTCAGTGTGTCTTGTTATGAGAGAAAACAAAACACTATTCTAAAACTGTATGCAAATACCACATGACTTTTGTTTCAATTCTTTCAACTTCAGCTTGATTTAAATGAAGCTGATTTTCATCTGAAGAGGTATATTCTACAAAACAGGACTGTGTTCAAGTATCTGTGTAGCTCTTATGAAAAAAGTTGAATTTTTTTCAATCATTTTATCTCTTTTATAATTTACTTAAAATTTACTTTTAATTTTACCATTTTTTACCGGTATTAATTTACCGTAATTTACTGCTATTTTTAATTAACTGGTAATCTAACAACACTGGATAGATCAAAAATCTGGAAAATGAATAAAATCAATGCATCGTCATGAATAATTTGTTGTTCCTACCCCCCCGCTTTTCTTATTTTTCGAGCGCCGTGGCTCAAATAATCATGGTTCAAAATGAGCATTGCAATCGGCAATAAATGAGGGAGACTATGAGGTAAAAAACAAGGTCCAAACAACTTTTTGAAAACAAGTGAAAACGGCTATTTTGCTAGGAAGTTTTTGTCTCAAAAAACAATTTAAAAATTATAAAAGAAGCAAGAAACATACCTTTGTAAAAGCATCATCACTTCCGTCACATAAAAAGATGATTAGATGAGTGGAAAGTGGCAAAGAATTTGTGAAATGAGGGAATATTTTAAAGAAAAATACATCACATTTTTTTGTGAAATTCGCCATCTTGAATAGCGCAGAATTGCGTCAAGCAGTAAAAAACTGTCAAACGCGCTTGAAACGTGAGCGTAAATTACCGTCAAAGCGAGCTTACATCAAGCGCTCGTGCTACGGGAAAGTTTTGGAGTTTGCATCACCGGTTTTGCATTCAGCTCTTTTATGTCAAAAATCGAGATAAAAACATGGATTTTGGAACAAAATAAACTCGACGAAATAAAAGGTATGTTTGTATAGTTTAAAACATGTTTAACCTTGATAATTGATTTAATTAATTACCGGTAAATAAGTAATGTCATCTGAGGTCAAAGGTCATCAACAGGTCATAAGGGGTCAACAGGGTGAAACATTATAATATCAGCTGGATTGGGCTTTAACTTGATAAATTAAATCAGAGGAAAATCGACGGTAAATAAAATTCTCTTGGATTAGACCTATGCTGGTGATTGTATTATACCCTTTAACGCGGCTGTGTACTCTAGCCATTGTTTCTTTCTCAAAATTGAGTTTTTATGATATGTTTGTACCTTGTTATGTTTTTATAAATACAAGGAATGAAAATCCAGATTTGTAAACTCCAACTGCAATATTTTAAGGATTTTATTTCACTATTCCACTCGTGTTTGAAATTGAAAAGGAAAGAAAATCTTTGTTGTACCAGCAAGGTACACACGCGCAACAACTAATCGCGTTGCGTATCGCGCAATTTGTTAACGCACAAATACGCGACGCTTATCTGCATGCGTGGCGCGCATCTTATGGAAACACCACGGAAGCACAAAAACCAAGTGGTCAAATGGCTCCGCTTTAGCTGATAAAATGTGGTTTTTTCAAGTTATTTCCCGATTTAAATATCAAGTTATGAATGGATTTCGCTCAAACTTCTCAAGGGGCTGTGGATTTACCCGATGTTCACGTAATATAAGTTACAAAAACGAAAACTGTCGATTCTCCTGTGAGATTCGATGAAAGTGCAAAATGTGACCACTTTAAACTTCAACGGCCATTATTTCAATGTTCATTTTCTCGGTAAAATGACGATTTAGGTACACGATAACTCAATAAATACATCATCTATAGGTAAGCAAATATGATCATCGTAAAAAGCATGATCGACTCAAGAAACGGTTTTCTCATTTTTTTATATTTTGGTCTATTTCCGATTTTGGGCATCATTTTGTGCAAATAGGCGTTTTGAATTTTAAAAGTTCATTTTGATGCCTTATATGGTCAATATCTCAAAAAATAAGGCCAATATCAAAAAAAAAAAAAACGTTTTTGGAATGGAGCCTCAAGATTGAGCTAAAAACAAAATAAAATATTTTGGAAAGAGTGTTTTTTGTTATGATGTACCTAACAAATATTGCCAAAAACTCACTTTTTGTGATTTTCTTCAAAATTGTTGTTTTTACCCCAAATCTGTATTTATATTAAGATTTATTGATGTCTTGCCTTCATAAAAATGTATACTTTTATATGTTTTATGCTTGAATAATTACAAAGTTATTGCACTTTTACTACATGCATGTCTGAGAGTACACAGCCACCTTAAATGACAAAAGAAATGGTCAGTTAAATAAATAAATTAATAAATTAATATTAAACTAATTAATTAATGTCATCCGAGCAGGGTCTTAGCTAGAAATTGAGAGTTGCCTGTCATTTGAATAAAATTGCCTGTCCTAATTTGACCTTTAAAACATTTACCAGACATCTATAGCCCATTGGGGGTTCAAAGAGTTCAAATATGTGTTGATATGGCCTTGTTCTACAAATTGGGTCTACTAAAAAGGTCAATTAGCATCTCAAAACATACAATTTATAAAGCATAGACTGTCAAAGGCATTAATTTTGCCCGTCCCAGGAGCAAACTCCCCGTCTAAAATGACAGCCAGACGGGTGGCTAGCTAAGACCCTGCATCCGAGGTCAAAGGTCATCTAGGTCAAAGAGCATGTGGGTTCCGGCCATACCGCGGAAACATGGCATGTTGCCTTGAGCAGGGGATCGACGCTAAGTCAGGTACCGCGTGAGCAAACTCAAAAATAGCGTACTAGCGCGAGCGTACACAAAAGAAACTTTGCGCATAAGATAAGCGATGTCGCCAGGTCTGTACGCTGTACCGGCGTCAGCTGAATTCGAGTACGCTTAGAGGGCACAGGCATGGAAAATTCCAATCTGTGTATTAATAATCTAAGGTTCCGGCTATATTGCTGTTATGCATACGGACATATTGAGCTTAATAATCATTTACGCATAAATAGCTGACTGTGATTTGACATGCATGCAATCAATGATCATGCATGATGAATGCGCAACCAATCTTTAGAAATTATGAAAACCACAGAATGAGCTCGCATCTGCCTTACCCCACCAGGGGTGCTGAGCTGTATCAAGAAGAAGAAAAATATTATTAGTAATTAATTGAGATCAGGCCTCAGACCATCCTTGTACGCTTACTTTATTTGCAGAACTTTCAAATCGAAACACCACATTCCCAGTGGAAGCTGCCATTTTGCCTTGCAAAACTATGCTTATTTGAATATTCACTGTTGTTGTCTACCTGACGTCATATACACACGCTTGCAATGATTCGACGCTGTAATGTACTTTTGGGGCTCTATAGCAAGATTGTCAGGTTTGCATTTTGCTGATTTCCGTGAACTTTCGCTCTACGGTGATTGAATTTCCCGGAGCCCAGGAACTGTGTACATTTGGGGACGGATTTGCAGAGTCAGAAAGAGACGTTGACGCGTAGAAGGTAATGAAATAATTTCGTTTTTTTCAACTTGTTACTTCACTTGTTTTGTGATTTTACAGCACTGATCAATATGTAAGGCATTCACTTCACACAGGCCAATGTTTCCTTTGTCACCGACGTATCTAAAAGCTTTAGTCAAGCGTTGTAATTTTTTAAGCTTACTTCTACGTTGATACTGGAACAGGACCTGTTGAAGGTATACTTGTCCAGGGTGGAAAGGTAACATCACATGTGTTCACATCGAAACAACCGTGCAGACAATATTTACAGTGCAAGTAAAAAATCCAGCTGGTGATGAAGCTAGTAGATCACGATGGGCTGTTGCTGTTGACTGCAGCCGCCAAGTCGTGACCTAAAGACAAGTTTGGATCCCTGGGTCTGTTTACGATGATCTGCCCACTGTTGATGAGAGTCCAGAGACCATGTTGGAATGCTGTATGAGTTGGGATCTGTACTAGGTAGACTGGAAGTACATGTAGGTTCCAACATCTAACTGTCCTAGGGAAGTACGAAAACTGGTACACATTGGTGCTACTCTGGATGTTGATGTATGATTGGCTGTGCTGACCACGTACTAGCCTGGTTGGTTTTTGGATATAGTCTGGGATGTTAATAGCCGACTGGTTACATTGGGTTTTGTAGAACATGGTGAGCCTGGCAACGCATCTTCTTTGTTGTAAGGTTGGCCATTCCAGCTCCTGACGCTTACTGGTACTTTAGTCTAGTCTTAGTAGTACCATGTTCATGCGTTTACTTTCAATTTTTCATCCAAGACTGCCTTACTATCCCGGGGGGGGGGGTCACTTCCATTGTGGCCTGTACACCATCCGCGATAATCAACTTTTGAAAAGCACCCTAAACAAGGATAACCCTTGGCTAAAACGATACCCTAAACAGGGATTTTAGACCTGCTTTGCATCAATACCCTAAATTCATGGAATAAGAATAGAGCACGAAGTGCGATGGAATTGCAACTCCGATCATCGATGTGAGGTCAGCGATCGTCACGCTGGCAACATGTGGACGTAGATGGCAGCAGCATTTTTCTGTCATTAGCATAAGTCTCCACAGTCCTACGCAGTCTATCGTAGGTGGCAGCAGCATTTTCCTGCAGTTTTCAGTAGGCTATCGCACAGGGTAATACACAGGGGAAGCCGACGCTGTCGCCATCTTTTTGTATTGCGCTAGTATAGAAGTTGCTAAATTAGGTATGCTAGGTGAATTCAAATTTGCCATCAAACTGCATCATTTTATATATCAAATTAAAGCCCTTGAGTAAACAAAGCCAAAACTGAAAACCCTTTTTTCATAGCGCTTCCTGTAGCAAAGTTACATCTTGTCAAAGATTGACTTTCATCAAACAATGTCAAAAAGATTCAGCTAGCAAAATTCCCTAAAACGGCATTTCGGGGGTGTTTCTAGATCTTTTGTCTCATTATGATAGCAGGTTTTTTTAAATGGAACTGCTATCAAAATCCTTCTAAAATTCCATGAGCGAGTGTCTTATCACCATAAAAAATCATATATTTGGGTCAAGTGAAGTATAGAAAACATATTTAGGTTTCCTTCTTCGGCCAGTTGTTTTAAATTTCTATGTAAAAATGCATTGACATTTTCGGCGAATTTGGCTGACTAGCAATTTATGTGTTTGCCTGGCATACCTACCTAAATTTCATTTCCGCGTATTAGCAGTTGCAATTTTGATACCCTTTTTTCCAATTTTTCATGTTTTTGACACCCTAAACATGTTACGCGCGTATCGTGCATATCCACGAAAAACTACCCTTTTTATGCGTTTTCATTATCGCGGATGGTGTACAGACCACAATGGGAGTGACCCCCCCGGGCTTGCTATACAATGTATAGCATTGTATAGTGGGAATTCCAATTGAATGAACGCAGCTTTCAATAGGGTGACGAATTTTGGGATGATGTTTAAGGTTTAGGACTACTTATAGTGCTATGCATGATTGATATTCAGACGATAAATCTTTGGATACCGGGGTAGAAAATGATGAATATACTTATGTAAATGATTTCGTATAAGAAACCAGATATGTTCAACTGATATTATCGTAGTTAGCTAGCGTCTTGAGAAAGAAGCGAGCATCTTGAACTCAAAAACTGACAGACATATTTGATTTTCTGATGTGAGCGCCACTCACATGGCGATATACATGTATGCTCACACCTAAACGCCGAACAACTGGATACAATGACAACGTATGGAAAAATATATTTTTGTAAAAACAATTTGAGGTCAGTATGAAATTGATATTTTGTACAATTTGTAAACAGCTATCGAATCTACCCTATCACAAGCAAACGTACCTGTATGTAAAAAGTGCCCTTAAATACTGGACATCGCCAATATATTTATGACAAATTTGTGTCCAGAACACGAAAAGTGTCGAGACCTCACGCTTGCTCTCTCGGCTACAACAATGGCGTAATCCATGTATTCCAGCGGTTCAAGCGTAGCTATGAATAATTAAGCAGATGACGTATTTACCAACTCTGATGATGCGTAATGACCTGACCTTGTCAGACTGATGAGTTACATAGGTTTGATCCACCAGTCCCTTACTGCTTACGCACGGTCATTTTATTCCGCCATGTTTATTGTTTCGAGATCGGGGCCAAGGAACTTAGGCTATATACACAACGTGCACAGCTCTGACAATTTCCCACAATGCCTTGCGCATTTCCAGAAGAAGGCCTGGCGATTTCCCACATTTCCGGTAAAATTGTAAACAACGCCTGACGTTTCGATAGGGAAAATGGAGATAGCGAAGTCGCATTTTACATCAAACAGCTGCAATGAGTAAAACGTTCTGAAGGATCGGTAATGATTAACAGCTGGTCTGGTGTATTTGAAGTTCATATTGAAGTTTGTAAGTTTGTGACTTCGTATGTTATGTGCAATAGATATTACAGGAAGCTTAAATTGGCACGCTGTTCTGCAATTTGTCTGTCGCTTCTGAAAATGTATGGGAGTTCTGGACATGTCACACCGGAAGTGTGACATGACCTCGCTGGACATAGCTCACACCCACACAGAGGTCACACACAGCGTAGTGTGAGCACTCACTCACATCCATGGCGTATACAAGCGCACTTACACATCGTAGAGAAGTCAATTACCAAGCTATTGTCAGTACGGTAGCCTTAGTCGGGATGTCCCTCGGCTCATTATGCGTCTCAAAGGTTGGAACAAAATGGCCATGCGTGGCTGTGGATTCAACCTACCATGGCGATTTCTGCCATAAAGATATCGGGGTGATGACACTGCGTAGGGCAATGTTGTGACTGACTGACTGACTATGTGGGTGAGATATCTAAGGCTTCGTCAGTTTCGATCCAAATGTCGCCAAATTCATACGGGACATCGAGGCATATACCGAGATAGTAATGCGAAAATTTGGTTGAAAATGGTCAAGAATTGGCGTCAAAAACAGTGAAAATGGGTAAAAACAGCGTCACTGCAGCTGGCCGGCAGCGCGTTGGCGCCGCGTGCGTAATGCGCACTACATGTACATCAATGCGCGCGTAAACGGCGCAGAGCCACGCGACTTGCGAGTCAGAGACCAGTGGACATGATAATACGGAAAGAAGAAAAAATACATGGACGGGTCACAGGATTATGATAACAGGTGAACACGTCCTCAGACACGCTATGACAGGACGTACCGGTAATTAAATAAATAAATAGTGTATATGTTCGAATAAATCGAATGAATATAAATTTTAATTAGGCTAGCCTATGGTAGGCAGTATCGTTTTTCTGCTATTAATTATTCATGAGGCAAAGCACTGGCGTCAATTTCAAGTAAGTCATTCACATGTAATCCAATACGTATGCATTGCAGGCTTCTTTTCTGTGGCAGCATCATTTTATGGATCCCTAACGGCACTTTTACACTGTCACATCTTGTATTGCACTGACCAGGAGTTGCAAGGGCCTGCTTTTGCATTCTGTCAATCAGCATGAAGTCACTTGCGATAGATCTGGATAGATCGCTTCCCATCGCTTCTTCCCATTGGTATGGATCGAATGTATGGGTTCCTACAGTCACCAGTCTGAGGGCTGATGACTGGGCCGATGACACACATTCGATGGCTGTATCCCATTGGTTGCTTTCCTGATGTTTGGCTGTTCCATCTCGCCCCTCGGACATGAAGGGGCAGTACGTGTTCGAATTAGGAAAAATATCTTGTAACCCTGAGAACTGGGTTTTCTGAGTGGCGGGTTGGGGTTGGGGTTGTCTGAATAGATAATAGGGTGTGATCAAGCCTGGAAACAAGCAGGCGCCGAGCGATTTTTACCCTACAGTTACCGTCTGGATCCAACCAGAATTAGGCGCCGGAGAAAATCTGTAAATTGTACCCGCCCGGTAGATATATTGCTCCATACAGTGCTCAGGCAATGGCCCAGTCAAAGTTAATCCAATGTATTTTCAATAAAATGCAGTGCCAAATCTTATCTTTTACCTAATTTCGTTATTTGTTATTAGCCTTCAGGGGTCAAAATTTTGGCAGTTATTTTGCCTTGTTTTCTGGTGTGGGTCGCTATGTAAGATTGTTATGAAGACGGCCATCTTGAATTTTGCCAATGGTGTTTCTAGATATAGTTTTAGGAAATATTTTACAATTTTCCTAAAATCATGAAAAAAAAAGTCCTGGCAAGGCCAAATTGAGTCCTGGTTACAGCTAAATTATTTTGTTAACTTGTTGTGATACTGTGCGTACGGTACTGGTAAAACAATAAAGATGCTGACTTCTCAGTAGTCGAGTTAGCTCAATCGTTAAGGCGTTCGACTATGGTGCGAGTTCGAACCCTGGTGGTGCCTAGTACACTCTCGTGGAAAAAATTGAGTTAGCTTGAAATTCCCCTGGACAAGGAACTTACTGCTAATTTGACTCGTTGTAACTCGTACGACACTCGGGGAGCTGATCCTGGTTGCGAAGGTTATTTGTGGAATGTCTAGGGTGTGCGCTCTAGCCGCAGTCTGTGGCCCTCATGGACTTAGCGAGCGCGTAGTGCGAGGAACTGATCGCGTAGCGCGTGACGTTCAATCGAGCGCGTCAGCGCGAGGTCTCTGGATAGTATACTAATAGCAACAGCCCGAAAGTAGTGCTATGTGCGCTCTTGAAGCAGCAAAGTCCCTGAATTGTTGTTTAATGGTTTATGGAATGATGTGGGGCCGTAGTGGTCAGCGACAACCTGTAAAGTGTGCTGAGGCTTGTGGATCAATGTCTAGGCGTTGTGCCTGTGCGTAGCGCACTATAAATCACTGCGCTTTCTTTCTTTCTCTCTTTCAGCTTCTGAGTCTTGTCTTGCAACCATTAATAATATTTTAGTTAAATAACAAATAGCATGGATCTATTATGCATGGAAAGCTGTAGAAATAATAAAAATAAGCATTTTGATAAGTCTTTAAAAAAAATGACTCCTGGCTCTTTACAAATGATACTAGAAAATGAGAGGACCAGGAGGCGCTTTTCCAAATGTTTCGCTCCTGGTCCAGACCTACTTATTTCCAGGCCTGTGATTCTGCAAAGGGCCCGTTAATCAATAGGCCCGCTACTCAGAGCAGGCTTTTTGATTAACAGGATTTCTGATTAGCAGGTCTTCTAATTAGCGGGTCATTTTAAATGAAAACAAGCTCGCTATTCCTTCTGGGTGACAGGTTTTCTGAATAGTGGGCCTTAAACAGGTCTTCTGAGTGACGGTTGCCCAAAGGTGGGCTTATACCCGGGTGGTTACGGGTAATACTAAAGTGTTGTATTTTTGCCCAAATGCAGTGAGAGATTGGCACTGTGTGTGATACACAATGGCTTATCAAGGAGGAAGCAGAGGTGGCAATATATCATTAAGTGATCAAGAGAAATTGATTGAGCAGCGCAAGCAGGAGATTCAACGTAAACTAGCACAGAAACAGAAGGCACAGTCTACAGCAAAACCAGTCCAACCTATAAAGTTGTAAGTTTAAGAATCAAAATAAGATAGATAAACACATGCATTTTTCCCATATAAACATGAATTTTGTATTCGTTAATATGGAATGATGTGTGACACCCATGTACATGTACAGTAAAACTTAGGTGCTGGTACATGGCATAACCCTGGGCATAACATGGCATGTAGAGTTTTTCATGGTGTGTGTGCCCTTGGTCCAAGGATGTAATGAATATAAAAAGTCCAAAAAACGAAACAAACAAAACACTATAGAAAACTAAAAATAGTTGCAAATAATTCAAAGTCATATGTTGCCAACCCCCTTACATTATTTTTACCTGTACAAACTTAAAAACAAGTACATAAAAACATGTCAAGTGGGAGTGCAATCTCAGTCCATCTTAAATTATCGTATATGGTAGGGTGCATCAAACGCCCCTCATGTCAACCATATTTTTTGTACCTAGTGTCAAACTGTGCCATTTAACTAGAAAATCATCCCCTCCAAATTTAAATTCAATCGGAGGTCGGGAAGGGGGTCCACCGTGAGCTTTAAGTTCGGACAGAGGCAACCAATAAAAGTCCGGCCGGCAGCTATTGTATTATATACATGTATACAGTTATACACACACATTAATAGCTGCCTTTAGTGAAAGTTTTTAAAGTACTTCATATCTCAGCCAATACTGAATCAAATGCAAATCCATTTGCACTAAGCAAAAAGGCAGCTATTTTCAGACATATTTGAGGTCATAATAATAGCTGCCATGTGCATGTTTCTCTATTTACAGCTGTTTCTGCATGGAAAATGGATCCATCACGTGCTACAAGCTTAAAGTTTGTGTATGAATAGGTGCCTTTAACTAAATGACAAATCAATCAGGCAGCTATTTAGTTTTCATTACTTTATACTGCACATCACTGTGGCTGCCATATGAATAACAATGTAATAAATTGCTTAATATTTGTCCATATGATATGCTTTCTCAGATTAGGTGTCTGTTTTCTATCTTGCTCCACCACTTGCAAGACATTTGATTATGTTCCTCACTCTGGGCAGTAGCTAGGAAATCAGTATAAGTTTCACAACACTTTCTGCTGCATCATTTACCACATTGACGGCTCTAACATTGCTAAGCGATAGCAGTAAAGCTAAGGACTCAGGCCAATCAATTACATTCAAGCAGTCATTATTGTCCAAACTGCTGTATAGTATCAAAATCTCTCTAATGCACATTGAACAGCTTCCGCAAGGCACGGTGACAACAAAGCACCAGCTACCAAAGATATGTGAATTTGTTGTATTTGCAACAATAATCTAAAGTTCCTGCTGGATAACATGCAGTGTTGCTTCTGACCCGCCATGGAACGATCTTCAGTTGTACAAGCGCTTCTTGCAGTATGCTGATATCAATTTCAGTGTTGCAACAAGTGCACGCAAGCTCACGCAAACCCACAAAGCCCTGAACAGACATCTGTGGTACATGTACATGTATCTCACCGAAGAGATGGCACTGCTTGCTCTCTTCAGTGGAAAGGTACCAGTACAATAGAGACAAGCTTTAGCGAGAAGGCTACTTGAACTTAAACCTGATGCAGCAGCACTAAAGCCATGTATTCGCTTGGCGCAGGCTTTGATAAGCCAAAGTTCCCTGACCCTGAGAATATCACTTAGTCAACAGTCGTCCTAGCTGATTTTGCAGGCAAGGTTCAATGTTGACACTTGGCCTGAGTCCTCAGTTTTTCTGCAATCGCTTAGCAATGTTAGAGCCGTCAATGTGGTAAATGATGCAGCAGAACGTGGCATGAAACTCAGTGCAGATTTCCTAGCTGCTGCCCAGAGTTAGGAACATTATCAAAATGTCCTGCAATTGGTGGAGCAAGAAAGAAAACGGACACCTAATCTGAGAGAGCGTAAACTGAATGATGCTACCTAATTTTACCAATATCATATGGACTGATAAGCAACATAGATAAGTACATTTACTACATTGTTATTCATATGGCAGCCACAGTGATGTTCAGTATAAAGTAATGAAAACTTAATAGCTGCCTGATTGATTTGTCATTAAGTAAAAGGCATCTATCATTAGTGGTGGGTTAAGGAATCCTGATGCTTCAAATGCTTAGGGAACAGGTTTATTTAATGCAGTATGATCTCCTGAGCATTTTGACACCATTTTCATCCAAATCGGCCAAAAAATGAGTTGGTGCCGGCCAAAACAAGTATTTGGACAGGGGGGTCTGAAAATCAATATTTTTGTCATTAATCATTATTATATGCCTAATTCTGTTAAAGTTGATGCTGATTTGTATGTAATTGATGTCTAGAATTCCATTTATGAAAGTTTCATCAAAATTGGGTTATCGTTTTTCTTAAAATGGCTGTTTCGTCCAAATATGGATGTGAGGCGCTTTGCATAAAACATGCAAACGATCTTTCAAACAGAAATTTAAATGATGTATGTATGAAGATAATCATAGTTAGTACCTGCTCAAGAAATTTGAACGGTTTACATAGTACGGTTTGATTTTGGCAGCCATTTGAATATTTCATAGAATGCTCCCATTGAACTGTACAGGGGGCAATGCACTTTAAAACGTGTACGTTTCAATGGAAGGCTTCCTGAGAATACGAAAAATGGTACCACGGTCAAACGAAAAGCAATACAATGCCCAAGTTTCTTGAGGATATGCCACATGTGATTATCTTCAAACTGGCATCATTAAAATTTTTTGTGAAAAGAATGTGTGCGTGTTTTATGCAAAGCGCCTTCACATCCATATTTGGACGTAAAACAGCCATTTTAAGAAAACGACAACTCCAATTTTTATGCAACTTTCATAAATGGAATTCTAGACATCAATTACATACAAATCAGCACCAACTTTAACAGAATTAGGCATATAATAATGATTATTGTTGAAAATATTGATTTTCAGACCCCCCACAGACCCCCCCTGTCCAAATACTTGTTTTGGCCGGCACCAACTCATTTTTTGGCCGATTTGGATGAAAATGGTGTCAAAATGCTCAGGAGATCATACTGCATCAAATAAGCCTGTTCCCTAAGAAATATGAAACATCACCCTTTTTAAAAGGCTGTTTAACCTACCCCTACTATCATGCAAACTTTAAGCTGGCAGCACGCGATGGACCCATTTTCCATGCAGAAATGGCTGTAAATAGAGAAACGTGCACATGGCAGCTATTATTATGACTTCAAATATGTCTGAAAATAGCTGCCTTTTTGCTTAGTTCAAATGGATTTGCATTTTATTGAGTATTGCCTGAGATATGAGGTACTTTAAAACATTCACTAAAGGCAGCTATTAAAATGTATGTATAACTGTATATATAATTCTATAGCTGCCGGCCGGACTTTTACTGGTTGCCTCTGTCCAAACTTTAAGCTCATGGTGGACCCCCTTCCCGACCTCCGATTGAATTTAAATTTGGAGGGGATGATTTTCTAGTTAAATGGCACAGTTTGACACTAGGTACAAAAAATATGGTTGACATGAGGGGCGTTTGATGCACCCTAGTATATGGTGTTCCTTTTATGCTCCCCCATGGGAGTAACAGTCAACCAGGGCATAGTTTATATCACTTAGCAAATTGTTACACATTTTAATCCACATGTGCTGAGGTTGTACATAGCAGTTTTTGCATGGCAAACATGTTCGAATTCTCTGTCTACAAGTCTAGCATTTCACACCTGAAAATGCTATGTAATATGCCCTACACCCAAATCCCATGATCTATGAACTTTCATGAATGATCACATTTATAATCATTCTGTTATGATAACATAAACAAGTTCTTTTAAAGGGGCATTTCATGATCCACAGCCTCATCCCCCCACTTTTCTCAAAGAAAGTTGAGATTTTTATATCACTGGAAACCTCTGGCTACATAATGTTTATGTACAAAATATTTCTTGCAGGCGTAATTTGTTTTGCAAAGATATCGTGAAATTTGAATTTCGTTCTGGTGCACCAGAACGAAATTACAACGCATTGTATATGGAGCAGTGTAATACACATAATCATGCATAACTCGCAAACGCAAAAACGCACTCAACTGAAATTTTGGGAATAGGCTTTTTTCGTGGATATGTACTGAAAAATGTCATAAAAAGAGGATGCTAGGATCACGAAATCCTCCTTTAAGGCCATGAAAAAAACACTGTTTTCCGGTCCCAAATTACCCAGATTTTGCGTTTTAGGGGAATTTTTAAAAAAACTTTTTGCTCAAATCATGTAAAATCAGCTGTTTGGGGGCCTAAATTTATTGATTTTCAAAATATGTTTGCAAAAAAATCATCAAATTTTCAAGCTTTTGGTTATATTTTCTGACCGACCGACCCTACTTGAAAAGTCCATCCACCCATAAAACAGGTTTCTTTTTATCTCGCCTGACATCTATTTAATTTTTGTCTTTTGTTAGTAGCAACTTGAAGACAACCACTAGTGTTGTAACTAGTAAAACAGCATCAGATAAACCCCAAGATAAAAGCAGTGATGAGAAGAAGAAATCCTCATCAGGTTCTACTGGGTCATCTTCCATTATGAATCAGTTCTCTAATGATGGCAGCTTCATGGAACAATTTATGAAACTACAGAAGCAACAAAAGGCTGGTAGGTTTATATTCTATAAATATTAAATATTTAATTGAAATTTTTTTTGTATTTAAATAATCTAAGCAAACCTTTATTTTCACTCTGTGATTTTTCAGAAATGAAATAGTTTTGCTCTAGATAACAAGGTGACGGATCATCAGTTGGGAAAATCTAGAGGGTCAAGTTCACATTAAAATCTACCTGAAAATTGCAGAAAGTCACTAGATTTGTTTTTCTTTTTATGTCCAACAGGTAGCAGCAGTACTCAACAGACCCAACCAGTAGCAGCAGCAGTTGCATCAGCGTCCGATTCCTCACTACCACCTGCGTCATCATCCTCACCTTCTGCATCATCCCATATATCATCATCTTCATCCAGCTACGCATCTGCAGCCAATAAGCAACCCAAGCCTGCTGTTATGCTAGCACCAAGATTAAAAGCCTTCAGAGAGTCATCAGATTCAGATTCAGATGATGAATTTTCTATACCAAGTAAGTTGATTGCCTGTGGCGACTGCTACGCCTGATGTCGGAAAAATACAGTACTACTTTTTTTTTTATGTAACAAAATATTAAACTGTTTTGCCAGGTGAAACAGCTCATTATAAATCCTAATATTTATTTCTTCCTAACTGGGAATAAGAGTAGAAGTAGTCAACTAAATTTTAGAAAATGGGCCAAAACCCAATATTTTCCATTTACTGAAGACTTGGGATTGCACTATGTTTCATCAGGCAAACAGAATAATATTTTCATCATAATTTAAAAGATCAAATGCTGTATTTTTCAGACATGGGGAGTAGGGAAGCACATACAGAACTGGTGATGGATTATTAGATCAGATTTTTAGGTCTCAAAAAAGTATACCTCAGTTTTGTGTTATCATCACAAGCGGGATCACAAGTTTTTACTGGATAAATTAAATTTTGTAATGGTGGACTGGAGGCATTGTTTTCCAAAACCAAGTTTTCCTAATGGGCTTTGAGAGCTTACTGACATTACAGATGAGATATGAACAAAATTTGCTAGATTGGGTTAATCCAGTTGAAACCCATACACCCCCTATGGAAGACATGACCTTAATTTTCCACCCAGGGAGTACAAATTTTAAATGGAGTCACTCATTCAGCTAACCTCATTTCAAATTCACACTCCCTCATGTCTTCCATAGGGTGTGTATGAAATAGCCCATTATAACACTGAAAATTCAAATTTCACTTGTTGGTTGAAATCTTTTAAATTGCGAGACATTAACAACTCGTAAAACAAAGGTAGCTTGAGACCGCTGGTTTACACATGTCAGGGACACCATATGATGCACACTGGCGTAGGCCAGGGTGCTTTGATTAAGTTAGCTTAGTGTATTTGTTGTGGGTAAGGAGCAGTACATGTTCCAGTTTGAGAAATTTGGTTCTGTTGTATGCTAAAGAAATTGCATCAGGGTTTACTAGGTTTTAGAATACTTGGTAAGCTATCACCAGTTCTGTGTGAGTTTGACTACAGTGATGTTTACTTTGTGATTGATTGCACAATGATCAGCAGGTTGATTGGTATTTTGGGATAAGAATCATTAAAATTATTGTATTCAAGCTAATTATCGTCTTCAAGCACCAAGTTAGTCACTTTTGGCGGGTGGGTGTCCTTATTATAATGAAAAATCAAGATTTTAAACATACACAAACATTACAAATACAATGTACAATGTATATATTTTGAAATGAAAATCTTCATAATCCTAAACTGAAATGTTTTGATTGTAAATTAAAATGGTTGACATTTTGATGGAAGTTAAGGCAGTTGTCACTTCAAAATAAATCTGTATTGGGTGCTTATCATGGAAGGGGCACTAATTAGGTTGAATATGATATCACTGTTGCAATGACTCGGGAACATGATATGATAAGCCATTAATGTGAGTATTTTGTTAACATACTACTCACAGGCTTTGACATTTGCAGCCATCTGCACATTACTCTCCTGAATATATTAAAGGAAGTCTCCGGCAATCATGACATTATGCCTTATATGTTGGAAAAATAATTATCAAGCATGAATCACATGGTTTTCTTTAAAACAAACTCGTATTTACCATAAGAAACAAATAAAAACAGTTGTCTCTCAACACATGATCCATTCAAAATTCCCGTGCCAAAATTGTCTAGTGCAATGACGTCATGGTTATTTGTGCTCAAATGTCGCCAGGCTTCATTGTTTTACTGGGACATCATTGCACTAGACAAATCTGTTGCCCGAGAATTTTGAATATTGCGTGGTGAGACACGGCTGTTTTTATTTGTTTTTATGATCAATATGAGTTTGTTTAAAATAAAACCATGTGATACGTGCTCGATAATAATTTTCCTAACATGAAAAAGGCATAATGTTGTGATTGCCTGAGACTTCCTTTAAGGAGAGCAGTCAGGGAGTGATAATTTTATCACTATTAAGTTTTAAATATTCTATAGACCTGAGACACTTCATGAAGAAACTCATGAGAGCATTTAGAAGCTCAAGCTCACCTCAAAAGTCAAAGCCTGAAATGAGTCTCTACCAGGGAAGTTCAGCACTGGCCAATGCTTGTGTCCTGTTAATCGCACAAAAAGAACAGTGTCACCCGATGCTATATGAGGTGCTGATATTCATTGAGTAATACAATTTGCCAATCAGAACCACACTTCTGTGTTTACATATATTTTATGGGCAACATGGCCATTATTAGTGATGAGCTTCTCTGATGAACATAGTAAGTGTCCAATGATTTGTAGTGGGTCCCTCGCAAGACCATCAGCTAATGAATGTGCAAATTAGTTTTCACAAATTAGCAAGGAATAATATTAAGGGAATGTTGTGAAGTTCATTTAAACCATAAGAATGCATGACCCTTTTGTATAAATTCACGGGGGGAATGTGGGGGTTTGTTGCACATCCATTTGCTGGTAATTCTTGTGTGTGAACTCCCTCCCGTGTGAAGCCAAATACTCATAGGAGCCTTAAAGTCTCTCCACCAGAGGATCCTGACATCCGGGATGCCATTGACAGACTGGCGCACAATGTTGCAGAGGGAGGTGTGATAGTTGAAGAAACAGTGAAAGCAACACAGAGAAATGAGCCAAAATACAGGTGAGATTACTAGCTAAATGGTCACTGTGAAAAGGAAGTATCTCGTATTGGACAAACCACCCCGTTTTAAAGTTCCCCTGAACAATGATATAGGTTAATGAACGAGTATTACTTGTTGGGAGAGAAATTAGACAAAATAATGCACGCGCGCTGATGTTGATGCGTCTAATGCACAAGCCCCGTGAAAATGAAGCTTTATCAGTCACAATGAACCAAGATGTCCAGTTGTCCACGAGAAGCAGAAGGCCCAAGAGCCCAAGAGCCTAAGTGAGCTTAAACTTTCCAGGCCACATACAGGCGCTAAAAGGCGCAAGGCTCAGCAGCCTAGGCCATCTAAGCTTACCAAGTGCACTATTTTGTCTAATTTCTCGAGCAACAAGTAATACGAGTTCATTAACCTATTTCATACACGAGAAGAAAAAAACACGTGATATTTGCTGTTTTTATAATAAAATTATCACTTAAAATATTGGAAAAAAGAACCAAATACAAATGTATAAATGCATCAACCCGCCCGAAAAATTAATCAAGCCTACGAGACGCGAACGCGTGCGAAAGCACTGCGCGTAGTATGCGGAGTGCAATTAGACACAATCAATGCATGGTTTGGATTTTTCTAACGCTTGCTCTGATTGGTTCTCGCTATCTAAGAGTGTATGAATTGATTTCAGTGAATAGATTCATCAGGTTTGTAAAACATATCAATTAGCAATTTTAAACTGACAAAACCAGTAAGTTTTATTTACTCTAATATTTCGTCCTACACGTCGGAGGACTTCATCAGATGTGACTATCTGATCCACTTTCCCGGGAAACTGACTTCCGGTTGTGATTGGTATTGTCTCCAAAAATCATAAAAACAGGTGAAGTCCAGAATTTAACTGATCATCTAAACCAAGTTGACAAAACAGACAGTGTAAAATTCACGTAAATTCACGTACTGTGAAACCTAGCGCAAAGAAATATCAAAAGAATGAGGACAAAAGCAAAGGGATGGTAGTGCTCCCGTATGTTAGTGGAATCTCTGAACGAGTTCAAAGAATTTTCAAAAAGCACAAAGTAGACACTGCAATGAAGCCCCATCAAACCCTCAAAAAGATACTGGTCCACCCAAAGGACAAGAGAGACAAGCTAAAGACAGGCAATTGTATTTATGAGATCGGCTGCCAAAATTGCGATCTTAGTTATGTTGGTGAAACCTCTCGTTTGTTCGGGATTAGGCTAGCAGAACATCAAGCGGAGGTTAAGAAAGCGAATGAGAAAAAGTTCACTCGGTCAGAACGAAAAGGGCATCAGAACAAGAACAAACAAAGTCAGCCATATCTGATCACGTCGCTAGGGCAAATCATGTTGTCAACTGGGAGGACTCCAAGATACTTGGCAAAGAGCATATCAGAAGATCCAGAGAAGTACGAGAAGCGATGGAGATCAGAAAGAGGGGGACAAAGACCATGAATAAAGAGGAAGGCACTTATTTCCTAAGTCACGTATATGACCCACTTTTAAAGACTGGAGACAAGACCAATCACAACCAGAAGTCAGTTTCCCGGGAAAGTGGATCAGATCTGATGAAGTCCTCCGACGTGTAGGACTAAATATTAGAGTAAGTAAAAACTTACTGGTTTTGTCAAGCGAAAATTGCTAATTGGAATGATTGATTTGCTTTGTTATCCTGGCAATACAAGTAGCAAAACAAGGTACTCTTAAAACGAGTAGGCCTACTTATTCCACTCAAAATAAAAACGAGTGCTTATTTCACCCAATGTGAAGTATTTTACCACCAAGCATTAACAAATCAATAAACAAGACAATGCTCCATACAAACTAGTCCTCAAATTAGTTCTCATATTAGTATGTGTTTTGAAGTGGAATGTCAAGAGCTGGTCTTGAATTTGTTTTAAAGTGGATTGTGAACCATTACAAAGGGGAGACAAAAGATAATTCCTCATTGTTACAGGGAATTAAAAACGAGGTGGTTTGTCCAATATGAGGTACTTTTTGTTCATGTTGTACACTACTCACATTGAATAATCAGACTTAGGCCTATTTATTAACACTTTTTCAAAAACATCGTTTATTTGTACAATTCAGATGAGTGTCATTTCGTTCAGTAATGTTCAGACAAATATTATTTCATCTAAATACTTGTTGCTGTTGAAGTGGGAGAGATGTGATTTGGAACCTTTGGTCTACATTTATGTATATAGTGTACTATAACACTTCAATGCCATTGGCTTTCTTGATAGCTCAGTTGGCAAGAGCGCTGGTCTACATGTAGATACCCAGGGGTCCCAAGTTCAAATCCAGGTCAATGATGAAAATGTTTTCTTCCTTGGCCTACTTGGGGGAAAGAATAAATTATGTGCATATCATTATCATCTCAAGCTTTATTTATACTTGATTGCTTTTGCAGAAACGTGATTCTCATGACACATGCTCAATTATGGTATTTCTTTTCAGATTCTTATATGATATAGATGGAAATGATTATAAGTACTACAAGAAGAAACTTGCTGAATATAGAGTTGCTAAGAAACATCGCCTGACACAAGAAAGAATCAAAGCAGCAGGTATGGTATAGATGTAGCTCAATTGGTTAATCATTCATAACCTCATTAATAAACGCGATGCGTGCGGTCCAATTACATTTAGTTATTTGTGAAAACGCTGAACGCAAATCGAGGTCATTAATATCTCACAATTGACCGCAAAATGCGTAATTGTTCCAATGTCGCATTACAATTGACTGGCATTTGCATGTTGTTGTGCGTCGAACAAACTGCGTGCGCGCTGGCTGCCGTATTTGGATTGAGCGCTACCATATTTGCACAGATTGTGATACACACTTTTGTTATTGGTCGTCCTGTTTTAGCCTGATCGATTTTTGGAAAGGCAAGATGTAAAAATCATCTATTTTTATAAACTTATAAAATTTTGCTTTGGACCTCGGAATATCCCTCGGGCTATGCCCCTCGGGATATTCCTCGGTTCCAAAGGCAAAATGTTTAGATTTTTCACAATGCCCTCCAAATAACCAATGCGCCTCAACCCCCACTTTTCCCGATCCCAATCAAAATCATGATTATGGCATCAGGGTCCATTTCACTAAACTTTACAAAGCTTTGTAAGTCTCGAAATTGTTTGCAACTTACGACAAGTCATAATTAAGTTCCATAAACTTACTTATGAACGGTACCCTTCGTAAGTAATAGGAATTTACTACTGGGACCCTTCGTAAAGTTACGTTTACTATTGGATATTCGTAACTTTACAAACAGTTACTTAATTGAGTTATGAAGGGTGAAAGGTTGAGTGAAATAGACCCCAGATGAAAGCTCATATTTTTTATCATAACCCCAGTCAAATTTATGTGCTTTGCCAATTTTGACCTGTTTCCCTTGTTTTTAAATTCATGATTCTAAATTCCTTACATTTACCTTACGCAAAACGAATATATTCACACATTGTTATTTTTGCAGTAACAGCTGGGAATGCAAAAAGCGCGAAAATAAATGTAGCATGATTATTCCACTTTTACAGTACTACTGACTATTTTTGCTATTTTTATGCCTCCACCGCGAGGCATACTCTTTTGCAATGTCCGTCCATCCGTCCTTCCGTCCGGAGGCTGTATCTCGGGCATGGATGGGCGGATTGACTTCAGATTTTCAGGATAGGTGGGTCATGGTCAAAAACTCTGGCTTCTATTTTTTGGGTGGAGTTCAAGGTCATATACTGAGGTCAAAGGTCATTTGAGTTTAAATTACTGAAAACTGTTGTATGGGCATGAAACTTGGTGGGTACAGTCAACATTTAGAGCCAAATTTTTGGAAGGTCGTTTTGGGATAATCCGGGGTCATCTAAGGTCAAATTACTAAATATTGTCTTATGGGCATGAAACTTGGTTGGTACAGTCACCATTTAGAGTCAATTTTTTGGAAGGTCATTTTGGGGTCATCCGGGGTCACCCAGGGGTCATCTAAGGTCAAATTAATAAAATTGGTCGTATGGGCTTGAAACTTGGTAGGTACAGTCAACATTTAGAGCCAAATTTTTGGAAGGTCATTTTGGGGTCATCCGAGGTCACTGGGGTCACCCAGGGATCATCTAAGGTCAAATTAATAAAATTGGTCATATGGGCATGAAACTTGGTGGGTACAGTCAACATTTAGAGTCAAATTTTTGGAAGGTCATTTAAGGGTCATCTGAGGTCACCCAGGGGTCATCTGAGTTCAAATTACTAAAAATTGTCATATGGGCCTTGGTAGGTACAGTCAACATTTAGAGCCAAATTTTTGGATGGTCATTTTGGGGTCACCCAGGGGTCATCTAAGGTCAAATTGATAAAATTGGTCGTATGGGCATGAAACTTGGTAGGTACAGTCAACATTTAGAGCCAATTTTGGATGGTCATTTCGGGGTCACCCAGGGGTCATCTAACATCAAATTGATAAAATTGGTCGTATGGGCATGAAACTTGGTGGGTACAGTCAACATTTAGAGCTAAATTTTTGGCATGTCATTTTGGAGTCATCCAGGGTCACCCAGAAGTTATCTGAGGTCAAATTACTAAAAATGGATTTGTACACTTTTAAATCGCCATGGTGGAGGCATCCCATTCGACTCCTTGCGTCGAAAACCGCGATGTTTCTAGTTAGCATTGGATGCACTCCACATGAGTGACAAGTAATCTTTGTTTGAGTTACATAAATTGCTATCAAAATATTGTCATCCCATGTATGTGACCATCCACCACAAATGGATTGGGAGTTAGCAAAGCTATACTGCGCCAATAAAGTATCCTTACACTTGGAAAAATAATCACAATTTCCAAACTGAACAAAATTGGGGTAAATTTGGTTTTTTAATAGATGCACTATCTAATCCTGCACATTATGACACCACATTGAATCCAATGTGACTTCAAGAAGCAAAGTTACAAGCATTTGATTGGACAAAGGTACAGTTTTAAAAGTGACAAACTGGCCTATTCAAAACTCCACAGTCTAGACATCTGGTTTGAGAGTGGTGAATGGATAATTTATGCGTTTGGCTTTAAATTAAAACAAAAGGAACAAAAGGAAACGGAAACAAAAGAACTGGCAAATAAAATGAAAGTTATGAAAAGTACAGAGAAGTAAAAACTGAAATAAAAACTGCTTTAAGTAACGCTTCATTGAAGAAAGGGTGTTGTGTCTTTGTTGCGCTTGTTAGAATCTTTTTGCGCCTATAGGCCAGTTTGTCACTTTCAAAACTGGACCTTCGTCTATTCAATTGCTTGTAACTTTACTTCTTGAGGTCACATTGGATTCAATGTGGTGTCATAATGTGCAGGGTTAGATAGTACATCTATTAAAAAAACAAATTTACCCCGATATTGTTCAGTTTTGAAATTGTGATTAATTTTCCATATGTAAGGATACTTTATTGGCGCAGTATAGTTCTGTAATATAGGATATTTCAATAAGCAAAACAAGATTAAGCTGCTGTCAATAGTCCATGAAAGGATGATGAATTGTTTTACAGAACCTTTGTTCCAAGTTGCTTCTCTTGAAAACTGACATTTTTCTCTGGAATAATATCAAATCAGTCTCTGGAATAAATTAAATTCTCAATGCTTATGAATATACTTTTAATGTTGCCTCTGAACAGCTGCCAAGACTTCCATAGGAGCACCCACCTCATCCGGATCAGAAGAAAGTCTACAATGGGGATCCAGGAAAAGAAGAAGTCGTTGGGGAGGAGAAGACCAGAAAGGAGATGTTCCACCTCCTAAGGTGATGGCATCCATCATAGACTTTGATAGTACAGGAGGACCCAGCACATCGGTGTCTGAGTTAAAGAACGTCAATCCTGTCGGGATGAGAGGAACAACAGAATTGAGTGAGGCACAGATGAAGCAGCTTAAAGAACAACAGGAGGTAAATATAAGACAATAACATTAAGCACGGAATACTGATTCAGTAGTACTTTTAAATAACTCAAAAACAGTAGGATTTAGATAGAATGATTTGTAATTAGGCATTTGCTCAAAGGAAGTACATCTCCACATGAAAGTGAGATGCAGAAATCTTTCTTTACAAATTTAGTTAAAATGTGATGTTGTGGATGATGAGGCGTGGAAATGGTCACAGTCCATGTGTTGGGATGACCCATTTGTTTTCATGTAAATTGCTTCCATGCTCATTATTTGGATGACTCAGGCTTATTCCAGTGACCTGTTTGGAGTCTAATAACTGGTTGTTGGTGTTAAGCAGCATTTTTGAGCCAATAACAGTGTGAATCCCATAACAATTATAATATTCAAGGAAAGTAAATGTGGCACAATTTTTCAGTTAAACCCCCGCACCACTTCATTACCATGCACCAATTTTTGATTTGATTTTTCTGTGGCACTGTAGATGAATCGTATGTACGATGCAATCGTCAACTTCAACAAGAAAGTAACCAGAGAGAACGCAGAGGAAAAGAGCAGAAAGAATCCCAAACGCAAGTATGAGTATGACAGTGATGAGGATACGGAAGGAGGAACGTGGGAGCATAAACAGAGAATGATGGAAATGAAGGCAACAGGCGGTAAGTTATGAATATGAGATTAGACTTACAGTAGGGCTTCACAAACTGGGGTCCTGACTTGACTAAATTCATCAGTCGTCTACACTGGACATGTACTTGTGTTATGCTAAGATTTGTAGTGATGACTGAATAACGCACAGATCATATTATTCACAATGTGTCGGACTCATGCAAATATTATCTTGCGACTTTGGTTGTGTGTCATAGCGTGACTGAGCTAGCGGTGCCCGTGTACTGCAGGCGCCATTATGAAATGATTGTGCTCTGAAGTTCTAAAAATAACTAAATCTGTTACAATGGCAACTTGGAGACAACTGCGCAGTCTTTATTCAACAAGAATCTTGTTGCAAAACTTTTTTCCACATAGCTGTTTCAGTGGTCATCCCAGACAGTTGACAAATGAGGGCAGCGGTCTTGGTCCAGACCCAAATGTGGGTCCCAAGCACTTGACCTCGACTGAAAAAGGAAAGAAAAGGAAGTTAAAATAGATTGTAGAACACATAAATTGTAGAACATTATTATAAAAAGAGATTCAAATTTGATTTCGGAAACCCCTTTTGCATAAATAACCCATACAAACAGCACTTACTATGGTCATTTTCACGGTAAAGGGTGTAACTTTGGATTTTTAACACTTTGATCCATGGTGGTCTAATAAAGCTACAGAATTCCACAATTTTTGGCCACATAAGTTATCTAGTTAGCAGCTACCTTGGGTAGCATAATCATCTTTGGGCAGGCTAAAATGTCCATAAATATGGCCTTTTTGATGTACTAAAAAAATAGTAACATTTTTGTAAAGCCCTGTGTTTTCTTCAGTTAGTTCATGGATAATTTTTCTAATGCTGAAAGTGTAGTCATATGCTCAGTAAAAACTGCCACATTAGTTTTAATTGTGAACAGCCCTGTATTTTTGAGAACCGGACTTCGATATTTGTCGTTTCGGAGGCTTCATTTTCCGTTAACAAACTTTGTGGGTACAGCTTTGGTTCATAATTCTTTGTTATTTCTTTATTTCCTCTTGATTCATAACAATTGATTACTTGAAATAGGTAACAAAATTAGCCGACTTGCAAGCTTTTAATTTTTTTAATAAAATCTTGACTCCATAGAGGCGATTTTCTGTTAACAATTTTGAAGCCTCCGAAACAAACTGTTCAGCTAGCTTGTGCAAATATAAATGAAAGAGCTCATCCAATCTATTTATCAAAATGTAGCAAAGTAGATCCTCAAGTCACTTGTTTTTAAACAGTGGAGATATACACCACCGTTTGAAAATGGGACCCAATACAACTTTCCGTTAACACTTGAAGCCTCCGAAACAAATGAAGCCTCCGAAACAACAATAAGATTAATTATCATCTTTGCACATCTAAATTGGTGTGTTTCATATTGATATCTGCATTGTAATTGTTACTTGATATGTGCAGAATGTCATAAATTTCAAAAAGTGTTGATATTATGGTTAATGTTTGAAAAATATACTGATACCCAAGAAAGCCTGTTTCGGAGGCTTCACATGCAAGTTAAGGGATCTGGAATGAGCGTTTTGAAGCGTTTAAGTCAGTATTTTTGTGGGACATGAGAGCACATCAGACATATCGAATTGCATTCGAATACTGAAGAATGTCTTTCTGATATCAAATAATTTTCATTTTTTTAAATTCACGATGTAATACAAATTTTATGACAAATTATTAAAATTTGATATTTTTCATGTTTTTGAAATATAACAGTCCTCGAAGTAAATTTTATAAATCTAATGATATATTCTTAAAGTGTATGTAGCTGGGAGGAAAAGCCGACGATCAATTGAAAATTTGACCTTTCATAGTGAAGATATGGATTTTTTTCCCAAAAAGACCTAATTATTTTTGGTGTTTTGGAAAAAAAAAATCCATATCTTCAATACGAAAGGTCAAAATTTTCAATTGATCGTCGGCTTTTCATCCCACCTACATACACTTTTAAGTATAAATCATCAGATTTATAAAGTTTACTTTTAGTACTGTTAAATATCAAAATATAAATTTTAATCATTTGCCATAAAATGTGTATTACATTGCGATTTTCAAAAAATCAAAATTATCTGATATCAGAAGGACTTTCTTCGTATTCAGAATGCAATTCGATATGTCTGATGTGCTCTAATGTCCCACAATAAATACTGTCCAAACGTTCATACCCCATCCCTTAACACCATACTTAACAAATGGGTGAAAAAATTTAAGTGTGATAAATCGACAATATCTTCGGCATAGAATCATTGATTCAATACACACAAGAAAATAACAGCTTAGATGATCCCAACAGTGTTCTTTTAAAAAAAACTACTTCTGCAATGTTTAACAATTGTTAACATGAAGCTTCCGAAACAAAAAATCATGACTTGCTGTGATAATTTACTTTTTGTCACAACTGAAATTCAATACTTAGAAGCAAAGCATGAAAATTGGTAGTTGTGATATTATTTACCTATTTTTTCATGTCAACTTGTAGTAGTTAGCCAAATATCTTACTTTTATGATCACTTGTGTTGTTAACTGAAGCCTCCAAAACACAAATCGCTTGAAATAAAAAATAACTCCCAATTTCTATGAAACTTGGCTGGGAGGTTCCTTTTATCAAGTAGTATTTGTACATGAAGTTAGACATTCAAATTATTTTAGGAACCCAATTAAAACTTTAAAAATATGTTTAATGTTGGGAAATTTCCATTATAAATGACACTTGATGTTAAAGATTGTCAAAACTGCAATTACAAAAATAGCAAAACATGGTATAAAATTTAACTTATATCTGTTGGCTTACTTTGGAATGGAATTTCACATGTATTCCAGCTTTCATTTAATAATTTTCTGAGCTTATATAAAATACATTTTTTCTTAGATTTTAACCAAAATGTTATGGAAATGTCAAATTTTTATTATAAATCAAAAGGTTTAAGCCTTGAAACATTATTTTACTGGAATTTAAGTTGCTTCTATGCATGATTTCAGTAAACAGAAACATATTTAAGTGGTTTGAAATTTTGACCCTAAAAATCAAAAGTTACACCCTTTACCATGAAAATTACCATATAGTGCATTTTCAGAACCTGATCAAAGCACTTTACAAAAATATATACACCAAAACAGCAATATCAGAAAATGAATAACAGCAGCAATTAATATTGGTGCGTTTTTAGGTTACGCTTGAAACTATCTACAGTGGGAGATGTTTAGATGGATTTTATTCCATAATTTGGAACCATGCCCACTGAAAGATCTATCGCCAATAACTCTGCTGCCCCTGGGGACAACTAGAGCATAAACTCGCTCTGGTGGGATATAGGTCTACAAACAATAAGACAGGTAGATTGGTGACAGATCATTAATTGACTTGTAGGAATAATAAGAGGATTTTAAACAAAGATCAAAATAATGTACATCCTGCATTTATTGGCAAAAGTCAGAAGGCAAACAATAATTTGTGTCTTTAAGCTTGAGCAATACATATTTTAGCCTATACTCAAGACTGTGGGTATAATTTGACTTAAAAGTTTTTTAAGTTTCAAAAATCATGCAAAATAAGGGTAGTTGCTTTGATCAATTTCCCAAAAAATTTGCCCAATAATAAAATCTGGAATAGTTATTGTGTTGCTTATGTTTACAAGACAAAGGAGACAGAGAAATGTTTTATTAAATATTAAATATTTACCTTTCAGCTAGAACTATTTTGGTCACTATCAATGAGGTCCCTCTTTTACCCTCCTTCCAAAATACTTTGTGCATTAGTATAACTTTCTTGGATTTAAAACATTTTACGTCTTGCTATCTTGTATTGTTGTCCTTTAATGTAGTTAATTACATATGTGCTGAATTGTGCTTACAGATCATGCTGAGATGCTGACCCAGATGGGTAGAGGCAAGCATTTCCTGGGGGATTTCCTGCCACCAGAGGAGCTGGAGAAATTCTTGGAGACTCTGGATGCCCTTAAGGATGGACGGACACCGGATTATTCTGACTACAAGAAATTTAAGATTCAAGCAGATAATATTGGTAAGTAAGATTTAAAACATTGTTGGATCATGGACATTACTTTGATATTAGTCATCAAGAAAAAACAAACAGTCCAGGTTGGTATATGGATTAGCGGTAGCCTTACATGTTGTAAAAGTTCAAACACCAAAACTACTTGTACGAGGTCAAATAACAATGGGGCTGTTGGATGCAGTGGCCTAGGGGGAAATATTTCCAAATGAGGCAAATTGTCAAAAGTTGTACCCGCTGACTCGCCAGCCGACTGGACTTCTGGTGAGTAGCAGCTTATTAACTCCCGCAAATATTTTCATAATTTAATGGATTTACTTGTAACAAAGTTGATTATAGTCATTTTGAAATGTCTACACAGTAGATTATTTGAAGAATTGGGATTGATTTTCATATTGTGTGATAACATTCTAACCCTGATTATTGATCCTTCTGCAGAGGGTGGAATTGTATGGAGGCATTATTGTTCAACTGGCTTTAGATACACAAACTGTCTTCCTTCTTCAGCTTGAAACAGAAAATCAAGCAGTTTAAAGATTATAGAATATTTCAATAGTTTATACCATTAGAAATCGGCAGTTAATTCATCCTTTCATTTCTGAAATAGCCACTGCATTTATTCATGATTTATTCATGGCTTATTCATGGTTTATTCATGAATGGTTTATTCATGGTTTATTCATGGTTTATGACATTATATATTTCGTACTTTGCTGAGTGGATATATATTTTTTCGATATAAGGTATGATCACAAGTCCTTTGCTTCTTTCCGTGGAATTTTTGTTCTTACTTTGCTTACTTTACATTCCATCTTGCGCTTGATATGGTTAAAGGTCCACTCGGGATAGCCACATTGCTTAAGTGCGTGCTTGATTTTGCCTTCTTGTTCTTTGTCCTCCTTTTCTGATACAACACTGTTCATCCTGTCCAAAAGTGTGCGGACCACGCCCAGTTTATGATGAACGGGGTGATGAGAAGCAAAATTTAAATACTGGTCTGTATGTGTGGCTTTCCTGTAGACCAGTAGCTTAACAGAACCATCAGGTTTGCGCACAATCAACGTGTCTAAAAACGGTATGGATCTTTCTTGCTCTTTCTCGTATGTGAATTTGATTCTGTCTGTGGGGTCTGTTTGATTGAGGTGTGTGGTGAGATTTTCGACTTGATCTTCCTTTACAATTTCTAAAATATCATCCAGGTAACGTTTCCAGAGGCGCGGCTTACAGTCTAAAGGGGCTGTGGCTATCGCTTGCTGCTCCAGAAATTCCAAATACAAGTTCGCGACAACTGGGGAAACCGGGCAACCCATAGCCGCACCAAATCGATGCTTGTATATTTTTCCACAAAACAGAAAATATGTGGTGGTAAGTACAATCTTCAGAAGATCAATAATGTCATCTACCGAGAGTAGAGTCCATTTGTGCAGAGTCTTATCCTGTTGTAATCTAGCTTTGATGACATTAAGCGATTCGTCGATAGGCGTATTGGTAAAATGGGAGACGACGTCATGCGAGTTATAGATTTCACCTTCCTCTATCATGACTTCTGCTAGACTTTCCGCTAAATCCTTTGAATTGGTGACATGATGTTCAGTTCCTCCCACCAAAGGCGACAGAATGTCCGCTAAGGCTCTCGATGTTTGATAGCCTATGGTCCCTGTATAGTCTACTATCAGTCTCACTTCATTACCGGGTTTGTGTATTTTTGGCATGCCATAAATTCGCGGTATATTCTCCGCCGTAGGAAACAGTAGATCATACTGATATTTTTCAATCTTCTTTTCTTTTTTCAACTTGGTAAGTATGGCTACCAGTTCTCTTTTGTAGCGTTGAGTGGGATCAGAAGGCAACAGTTCGTATGTGCATTCATCCGATAACATTTCATGAATTTTGTCCTCATATTCAGCTGTATCCATAAGCACTGTAGCTTTGCCTTTGTCTGCAGGCATGACGAGTATATAGATTCTTCCTTCTTAAGATCTTGAATAGCACGCCTTTCCTCTGCTGAAATGTTCGATTTCAGGGGGGGGGGTGTGGGGCGAGCATATTACGTAAAACACCAGCGATTTTGGATCTGAGAACCGTGGCTTCATTGTTGGAAAGCTTATGACATGCTTGTTCAGTCGCTACAGTGTATTCCTCGTATGGGATTTTGTTTGGCGCCGGCGAGAAATTCAATCCTTTCGCCAATACACTTTCCTGTGGTTTTGTAAGCTTATGCTTAGATAAATTAATAACCCATTTCTTGAGCTGTTCGCCGTTTAATTCAACATTGTCTGGGGTATTTCGCCCTCCTTTCGAAGTCGGAGTAAGTTGTAATTTTTCCATCTTTTGTTGATGCCGCCATTTTGTTTTGCAAAACTCAGTTTCTGTTTTATGAGTCACGTGATCGGTCACCTGACCAAACAATGTTTCCGAAACCGGGAATTTAATTCGGTCTCAAATTTCGTTTTCTGATCTTTAAAACTGTTAATTTTATTGGTGGTGACTCTGATTCTTTCGCGAACAAGCTGTTGGCGTGTGTTGTTCACTATATCTCGTGCCCTAGCGGTGTTGATGGGACATTTTATCTGGCGATTTTCTTGCCAATATTTTAATAATCACATACAGTCTTGACAGTTCTGTCCATAATTCTCACGTATATTCTTGAAGAGGTTCATTAGATTTGTAGAAACTCATAATATACATTTCCTCTTGTCAAAACCAAAAGTTATTTACTGACCTGACAGTTTTCGACCATCTTGGGCGATGATCATCTTCAGAGTGATGTTTTTCTCTCCAACTTCATCTGTTTACCAACAGAGGCGCACCAGCGCCAGAAGTGGGGGCCATTATCTTAGCCACGTGATACGACCCACTTCTGGGCGCGGGTGCGCCCTCTGTTGGTAAACAGATGAAGTTGGAGAGGAAAACATCACTCTGAAGATGATCATCGTCCAAGATGGTCGAAACTGTCAGGTCAGTAAATAACTTTGACAAGATGAAATGTATATTATGAGTTTCTACAAACCTAATGAACCTCTTCAAGAATTTACAACTATAATGAACATTATTAGTGTGAAATTGTTGAAACTGTTTTTTGTGTTGGTTTTCAGGTTATCAGATGTTGATGAAGTTGGGCTGGCAAGAAGGACAAGGTCTAGGCAAACAGGAGCAGGGCATCACTGCTCCTGTTAATAGGTAGGTAAAACTATTTACCAAGTCATATCCACAATGACTGTTTCACAAGCTGAGCTATAGTTCCTGACAAACTGTCTCAGACACGGGTTACTCACTAGACTTTAAAGCACCTTTTAGATCCAACATCAGACAGCATGCACATATTTGCATTCGTACGACTGCAAATCAGAGGTATAGCTACAGGTGGATCCAGGAGGGCCTGCACCCCCTCCAAGAAAGGACACACTGCAGGATGGTTGCCCTGTATAGTGGGTTTGGAGTGGGCACCTTGGACCAAAACCCCTTCTTGGCCCACATGTTACATAATCAGCCCTTTATGGTCAAAAAGTGACCAAAAAAAGTAAGCCAAAAAACACCATATTATGCATGTCGAAGGTTAATGGCTATTTATACAGTGCTAGCATGATGGTCCTGGAGGTATTTTCACAGGGAGAGGCCTACATGGGTCCACTGCTCCCCACTCCCATGACAAAACTGACAACGGCCAACCCTGTCTGTCCTGCACTGTGTCAGCTCCAAGTCTCTCCAACATGCTTGTGCACGTGAGTGCCCTCTGTTTTTTGACCTGTGTCTAGACATGAAACATCTTGGTTGAACAAAGTGGTGGTGGGCGTTTATTTGAAGGGGGCGACTATTCGAGGAAATATGGTAGCAATTTTCTTTGTTTTACTTCATTTGTTGGCTCGATATTAAAAGGGGAACATAATGTGGTCAGTGAAAACTAAAATTTTGTGGAACACAAATAAGAATGTATTATTTAAATTGTATATAAATTTGTTAAACATTTTGATGCAGTTCTCAGCACTAAATATTGGTGAAATTTAGATCTTAAAAAGGTGTAAACCCAATTTAGTCACCTATAGAAGTCAGTGAATGCTGTACATGCAAAACAAATGCTGATCCACCACATGGAAAATGGCAGCTAGATGTATATCAGGGAATAAGCCCAATCGCCATTGTAACTTCCAGTTTTTGAGAGCAGTTTTGGGACATTTTGACCTCTGACATATCGGGGTAATTGCTGTAATTATTATTTAAAATCAATTTTTAATTTATTATTGTCATAATTTTATCATTAAAAATATTTTAATATTTTATTTATTCAATAACAAAGTGTTTTGGGTTTGTTTTCATTCTGGTAAAACATTTTAGATTATATTTGGATGCACAAAAACCAATTTTTCTGAATTTTCCCAATAGGTCAGGGTGTCCCAAAACTGCAAAAAATGCACAATGCATTGCAAACTTCCAATGCCGATTTGGCTTATTCCTTGAGATTTATTTTAAAACGCCGAGTGCTGTTTTAATAAGCTTTATACTATCTGCAACATCAATTTCACCAAGCTTTGCTATAAAAAGTATTGGAACAAAAGTTGGAACAATTTTCACAAATTCAGTGTGTTCCAGTAGGATTTTAGCATTCTTTGGGACCTTAAAAGAAAAAAACCTACCTTACTGACCCAAATAAATTTTGAGCTGAAAGGGCATACAGACATTTTTGGCCTTAAGCACATGCAGTAGGTTGTCAGCTAATTTAGATGGTTCTTAAGATTTGCAGACATTCAAAGACGTTTCAAAGACTTTTTAAATCATTTTTGAGAAGGACAGAGATGCGCAATGGTGTACACAAAATGCAATCTCTGTTGTACAATTGAACAAACTTTGCTTACAGCATCACAATAATTGCTCTGAGCCTCTGAGAGCATGATATTACTGTATGTGGGTGATAGAAATATTGGTAGAAATTGGACTTTGGAGACAAGTTCCTGCATTACATTTGAATATCTTTGTATGAGGGGGTTTTATATTGCTGAAAATCATGAGACACTATCTGATGCAACCTGAGACCAAAGGAGACAATTTTGAAAGTTGAGTTGCTTACTTCAATATAATAACAATGTGCCCAGGATCTAAAATTACTATTACTAAATTCTTTAGTCGTTGAGCTAGACCTCCTCAAATTTGCTTTTGGTACCACCTGGAATGGGAGGAGCAAAGCTACACTGCTACCAGGGGTAGTTGACATCATGGGAAAAATGCATGATAGCAATTGAACCAGAGTAGCTTTTGGGTGGTAAAGGTCATCAAACTGATCATTACTGCCCCTATAATATACATAACTTTTGTTACCAGTGTGTTATTATTTTTTAAGAAAAATGCAAAAATAGTCACAAATTTATCAAGGGGTGTAGTACCACCTTAATGTTTCCCTATAAATTATATCCCCATCAGGTATGGTTGACATTCATTCCCATGCACTATCAAAAGAACAGAAAGCTAACATGCATTGACTTGCCTTTAAATCAACTTGATATTTACAAATCTTGTTTCATGTGTCCATGGCCATTTACAAACATTGCGTTGTATGCATGCAAGAACTGCTTGTGAATTAAGAGTAGAAGAGCTGCTTCATGCAAAAAGCATTTTTTGTGCACAACAACCAGCACATATCAATATATCCTATCCCAAGTTGTTTCCCTGACAGTTAATTTGTGTGCATCTTTGTTTGTATAGCAAGTTATTAGTTTACAGAATGCTCAGAAGAATGCTAAATATCCAATGGACAGACAGAATTTTGCAGACTTTCAAAGATGAAGAATAAGTGACCTCCTTCAATTTATATGTCACAGCAACCTTGTACTAATGTTGCTGAATGCCAGTGGCGTATCGTGGCCGCCCCTTCCCCGGGGGGCTGAAGAAAATCCAATTTTGCCGCCCCTTCCTCAACAGCCCGAAAAGGTTGCCCCAATTTTTTTTACGGTCGTTTGAAAAAGTTAAGAGCAAAAAAAAAAAAGGATTTATAGGCGCTACCGCCCAAAAGCAACACATTTTGATGTATAGTACAATTTTTTCAAAATTGTTTATCCTTTCCAAACTGTTCCCGCCTTTTTTTCTTTCATAATTCTTTTTGCCGCCCCTCTTCTTCCGCCGCCCTCTTTTGCCGCCCTTCTTCTTCTTCCGTCGCCCTTCATTTTGGCCGCCCCTGCTTTGACCCCGGGGTCTGGTGCCCCAAAGCCCCCCCAAAATAGGCGCATGAATGCACATTGTGTATGTAAAATGCAATTTCAGGTACAATTGAACTTGAAGTGTTAAATTGCTTGTCACAGCATTGCAATAATTGCTCTCTGCCTTTGAAAACATGGTATGACAGTATGTGGGCGATGATTTAGGTAGAAATTGGACTTTGGAGACAAGTTCCTGTATACATTTGAATACCGTACCTTAAATAGATATCTTGCTTGAGGGGCTAAAATTGTCACGATTATGTGACTATTGCATTGCATTATTACACCAGCAACAATTTGTAGCTCAGGTATGGTTGACATTCATTCCCATGCACAATCAAAAGAACTGAAAGCTAACATGCATTTGCCATTGACTTGCCTCTAAATCAACTCATCTAAAAGCACTTGATTAGAAATTAATAACTGTGCTTCTGTTATTTTTGGAGGGCATTGTGAAAAATCTAAACATTTTGCGTTTTTACAAATAAGCCTTGATATACAGTAAGCCAAAGAATTAAGGTACCAGTTATGTTCACCCCTGTATATCCTAAATAAAGACAAATATGTCAAAATTAAAACAAGCAGTCAATACCTGTACTCTGTAGCTCTGATTTAAGACCTTATTTGTTGAAATTGGTTGAGAATTAAAGAAACGGTGATCTAAAAACCTAATGAAGAAACAAAATCAAAAGTTGCACTTTTGTGTTCTAATCAATGAAAGCACGGCGCTAGTTTTAACGTGCTATAATGGAAGCGCAGCGCTAGTTCTCTTGTTCACGAACGCTTTGTGTACAAATCAATAGGGCATTTAATGCAGCAAACTGCAACTTTTAAATTGGTATCTTCCTTGGGTTTTGGGATCGCCGTGTCTTTATTTCTTGAACAATTTCAACGAATGAGGTCTTAAATTCAAGCTAAAAGATGCAGTTATTAGCTGCTGGTTCCAATTATGACATATCTGTCTTTGTTTAGGATATACAGGAGGTGAACATAACTGGTACCTTAATTTTTTGGCTTACTGTATGCAGGATATGTTTGTTTATTGAAGTTCAGTATTATCAGTATTTTGAAAAACATTGAAGGCATCCTCCTCAGCAAATGTTACAATATGGCTTCAACTGATCAAAACAGGAATTTTCACTGTTTGTACTTTGTGTGTGAAGCACAACAACCAAGGCATTTTTTAATAAAACAATGAAAGAATGCTGTACTAATTTGTCATAATTTTAATAAAATTCAGCTTTTTTTTATCAAACACAGTGTCATCTCTGATGAATACTATAGCAAGTTGGCTTGCTGAAATATTACAAACAGTAGCTATATTGCTTGTCTGTGCACTGACAGACAATGCTATTCCCCGGTGGGTTCAGTTTGTATTTAAAGGTAGGACGTATGACCGTTCCAGGATTTGAAAATGACCCCTATTTCACGGGGAATCGAGGACATTTGCAGCAATTTTACCCCCAAATACCTCCCCTATTTTTATCATTTTGAGGACGCATTTTCATTTCACCCCCTTATTACGAGGAATCGAGGACATTTTTCCGAAATAAATTTCCCTATTTTTACCATTTCAAGGACGCTTTTGACTTTCCCCCCTATTTCACGGGGAAATGAGGACAATAACAAAAACTGTAGCGGTAAAACGCGGACGAAAGTCCTAGAAATACACCCTATTTTCCATTTCAAGGACAATTTTGCCCCAAAACACCCCAAATTTGGACAATCGCGAAACAATTTTGTCCTCGAAAATTCATGCGGACATTTCTTGAAAAGTACCCTAATTGGAACCAGCATGCGTACACATTGTCAGTGAAGACTGAACCCACCGGGTGCTATTCACACTAGCTATGTTGATAAAACATTGCACTGAATATGTCTGTATGTGTCTGCTTTAAGTGCTGTGTCATATAAATTGCTCATGAAATTGATACACTATTGTTCACATCCATAATGTATATTGCCCATGAATAAGATACGCTATATAAATATGATATATAAAGGTGTATATTATTCAAATATCCAGGCTATGATTTTACCCTTGGCAGTGGCAATGTGATTATAGTACCTTCTTTGAGTCAATAATTTAAATATTGTTTTTATTGTATCTCGAAATGTAATGATGAGAAGTATACATTTCCAGAAAGGAAATGATGCAAGGAATCCAACAAGCATAACAAAAATATACAGGTCTTGAGAAAATCTCAAAATTTGATGTTTTTTACAGACTCGAGGAAGGTATACAGACTATAGTTAAGTGTGAGTCTTTATAAATCAAATCTGTTATTAAATTTATATATGCTTTTCATGTTGTTTATGGTCAAATTAAATGCCCATGTTGAAGAGATTCAATGATAAGAGTTGGTTTCTTGATTAGTGTTGCTTTATATGTCATGATTATGAATGATAAAAGATCCTAACCAAATATTTGTGACGTATTTGTACATTTACTAGTATGAAGTAGTTGAGAAACATCTCTCGTAAACATTACAAAAAGATTAATTTTTGACACTTAAATTATATCTTTAATGTTGCAATTGGTTATTTCAAATGTAAATCACTCATGTATGTATATAGAAAGCAGTTATTCAGCAGGCATGTTGAATATAACAGATTATTATATGAGTGGCACTTTTTGAATGTAAACAAAAATGCACACAAGGCAGCCATTGGATAGGTCATGTTTACATCTGAACCAGTGGCGGCACCAGGATTTTTTTTTGGAGGCATGGGGAAAATTAAACAACACATTTTGCACTAAATTGCCACAAAAAGATTGTCCATAATTTAGTTTTTTTACTGGGGGGGGGCAAGAGTTCTGACTGGGGGCATTTCCCCATACCCCCAGTGGCACTGGCACTGATCTGAATTCTTCACATAATGGGTATCTTTGTTTAATCATGGAAGTAAGAGACATGGAAGCTGGTCGATCCAACACCTATTGAATTATTTACGTAACATTCTATAGAGAGTACGTATCAAGCTATTGTGATAACAATGTAGTCAGCGTGTCTTTGATGTGGATCAGACTTGTCGCCTTTATTGCCAGTTCGTTTATTTACAGGTTTATTATTTTGAGCAAAAATCGTGTTTTTCTTGATTATGTTTCAAGTATGTTGTTTTTATTCGGAAAAAAGTGGCAGGGATGTTAGATTTGTAATCCATAATTACAGAAATCCAATAAATATAACGATTTCTAACCTATACTTACAGATTTTCTTAAACTTCAAAATATTGGAAATCATGCATTTATGTCTAAACCGCTAATTAGCGGTAATAATTGATATCGCACTTGGCACATGCGTTACATTATAAAATGAATCCGCATCTATTTGTGTGCCCGGGGCTGCCCGAAATTGCTGTTGACCAGAATGTTCCAGAGTCGGGTATTATCTTTACATTTTGCGTAAAATAAATTGTATTTCATTTCATTTTCTGTTTTAAAACTGCTATCTGAAAGTCTAGCATATATATACATTTAATCGGCAGGTTTTCACATAATTACATACTTTTAATAAAATTGTATAAATTAAACTGATAGCATTCTGACCATTACGTAGGGATTTTATAAAATCTGTTTGTGTTCATAAAACTAGTCATGCACTGCCTCGTACTGCTATTGATTTTTAAGCGGGAACTTTGATTTTAGACATGGTACACGTTGACCATGCGTTGACTCAATTGTTCCACTTTCACCTGTACTGCTTTTGTTCAGTATCGCGGCAAGTATGATACTCACTTTGATGTAGTATTTGACCAGCTTCCATGTGTATTACTTCCATGGTTTAATAAAGATGTATCATTACCTTTTGACCAAACCAAATAATGTACTCTTTTGTCTTTATAGGGCAACCCAGAAAGGAGACAATGCTGGTCTTGGAGTAGATCGGCCTGATGGACTGACAGAAGATGATGCTAGTGATGAATTCCAGGCATTCCGTAAAAGAATGATGCTGGCATACAGATTCAGACCTAATCCACTGGTAAGCTGTGTGTGTGTGTGGAGGAGTGTATGTACTTTTGTTTGGCCGATCCACCTAAGGATATCCCCCCCCCAAAAAAAAAACACCTCTAATTGGGGACAACTGCCAAACAGTTGGTGCTAAATAGCATGTTAAAACACTTGTGATGTAATATGAGGCATTTCTTGGATATTAAGAAATGATCTGAGCATTTTTAAACAGATTAAAATATTAGAGTATACACTGCTCAGAAGCAAATCAGACATAAAGTTTTTATAATCCATCTAATAAACCCATTTTCAGAGTACATGATTCAGTAATTAACCGAAAAGTAATAAGCTTCCTTCTGATACCAGAATCTCAGTTTTGATGAAGAAAAATGGGGGGGTGAGGCTGTAGATTGGGTCAATGACCTTTAACAATGCAAAGTACTTCGATAAACATACATGTGATGATAGAGGATCCGTGCATGTATCAAACGTGGTATTCAATTTACTGGTATGAGTCTTTTGCTCTGGAAAATCCAAAAACAGGTTTTCAATAATGCCAATGTCACACTAAAAGAGGGACAATAAACTTGTATCGCGATGAAATTTGGTGATGTAGGTGTACCATGCATTATGTTACAAAATTTGAAACATTTGAAAAATGGTTGATTTATCTATTTTTGATATTTTCTTAATCATTCTGGAACACCTTGTAGATTTTAAAAATTGATGAATGTTCTCAATCATCCAGTTTTAGCAACATGAAATTTGGAATTCAATCAAAATACTGGACTTACTATTTTTAGCAATGCTACGTTGTGTGTGATACCTACCATCACACTTCATCGGCCATGGGACAGATCCATCAAGCCGATCCCTAGCTGTCTGTCACATGACCAGCCCAGCGGGTTAGTTGCCTGATGAAGTGTGATGGTAGGCATCACACGCAACGTAGCATTGCTAAAAATAGCAAGTCTAGTATTTTGATTTAATTCCAAATTTCACCTTGTAGATTACTTTTGCAACAGCTACAAATGACTTTTGTCAAAAAACAGGGTAGCCGATGTTATATATAGGTTACAGGAAATTAATACTGCTTCTGCTGATGTTTTGATATCAATTCAAGCTTTGCAATTATATGATGTTTTATATATACGTTTGAATTAGGCTACATAAATAGTCATGTTTGTTTCCCACGTCTACTGGCAATGTGATGATGGCAGGTAAATCAATGTATTCATGGCATTGGTAGACTCCCTGAAGATATAATGTTGTAAGATTATGTCTACATAATTATGTATACACTATTTTGTAAAGATGTGATGATGACGTGATTCAATTAGCCAATTAGGGAAACCAACTTCATGTTTATGTCATAAACTGCGCCAAATCCGGCAATGCAATTTAGATCTTTGCTGTAGATGATGACGCTTCAAGTTGTTTGTTTCAGAACAATTACAAAATAAGCTATAATTTTCAAGTCAAAAAATACATAAACATTGGTCTTAACCCTGGAATTATGGAAACTTTTGGGCCTCATAACTGTTAAATTGTTGTTATGATCTAAATTATATAAAAGTATACATATTAATGGCAAAGACTTGATCAATCCATCAGTGATCTCAAATTTGGGCAAATATGCTCAATTAAAAAAATTAAAAAAACATTGTGTTTTTGTTTTTTGGCCCAATTTTTTCAGACAACGTAACAAAAAATTCTTGAGTAAAATTTTGTTATTATAAATTTTTTTAAAGTAGATCTAAATATCTAGGACCTGTTTTTTATTTTTTTAATTTTTAATCAACTTAACCAAAAATATTTGAAATTTTGAATATTTGAAAGTTTCTGCCATTCTATACTTTTAAATACATTAGACCAACAATTTTAGCAGCTATGAGGCCCAAAACTCTCCATAATTCTAGGGTTAAGACCAACCTGAAAAAAATACCTATTTTGAAAATATAGCATACATGTAAAGAATTGTATTGTGCATTGATTTCATAAAACCAGTGATATTGTATAGAAACCAAATTATGTAAGGGTGTACACCTGTAATATAAATGCTTGCTAATTGACGTACTCTACAAAAACATAATTTTTTTGACTTACTCCCCATTCCAGTAAAATACAGCACTAATTTTTTGGGATTAAAAAAATATTATCAAGTTCTGTCAAATGAAACATAGCTCAATCCTATTAAATCATTCATTTAGTCCTACATGTAACTGTAGATGAAAGAAAAAAGTTCACTATTTCACTAATTTCTTGAAAAAAGACAAATTTGTCACAAAAATCACAGACTTGGAACAAGTCTAAGCATTCAAAAGCTTGAGTATATGCCGAAATTTTCACTTTTTTCACTTTTTTGTGTTACTTTAATTAAATGGTTGGTTATATAAAGAATGAAACATGTCTTTTCCAAAAATTAGAATGCATAAAATAAACTGAAATTAGTTTTAGTACAAATATTTGAGCTTGATTGTCACAGCATACGAAAAACACCCTAAAATGCATGTTTTGGCCCTTGTTTCCAAAAATTGGTTAAATATTAAGAAATATTAAAACTAACCCAAAAATGAGTATGCATAAACTGAAATTAGTTTTTGTACAAATCTTTGGGCTTGATTACATTGGTTCTGTATTTTTCTGGAATAAGGAGTAGGAGCTTCGCAAGATAGTTCGATAGAATGCAAAGTACCATATTCATTCCAATAAGCACCCAGGGCACTTAACAAAGTCATTTTGGGTGGGCGCTTGTTTTATGCATGGTTTACCTAATTTTTTTGTAAGGGGCGTTTATTAGAGACAAATTTATGTACACTATTAAAGGGTCCTGAGACGTTTTATAGTAGCTTTTCTGGTACAGAAAATGTATTACAAGCCTGGATTACAAGTTTGCACAGGACTTCTAATCTCCCAGCTATTTCACATCGACTTCTATCCGTCACTTCAACATTAATGGTACCCTTTAGCAAATTGAAAATACCCTGGGTGGGCGCTTATTGGGGCATGGGCGCTTATTGGAACAAATACTGTAATTCAAAATATACACTTTTTAGAAGTGGAAGGTCAGATGAAGCCACCCCATAGAGTTGAATGAGATTTTGCGGACAATTGCCGACTAGGACATTTTGAAAGCTTAGTTAAATCTGTATATAAAAAAAGTCATACTGCTCAAGACAAATATGGTCAGGGCTTAATTAAACTAAACATTGTTTGTAAGCCTGAAGTTTAAGCCTATGTATCTTGTATTCTTTCTCTTTTCGAAAAAACACCGATATTTTGCCTGGAAAGTATAAAGAGATTACCATTTACATTTGACTTCTGAAAATGGCTCATGTAGCATACTTTTACATCCACGTTGTTAATGAAAAGCTGATCAATTTTCTTTTGATTACAAGTTTCATAACACTTTCATTGAATTTGGGGAAAGAAATGATCTGTAACAGGGGAAAATATTTATTCAAGTACATGTATGCAGCTGATAAAGACCCGTGAATGATTTAAATATAGAATGTATTCTGTCATATCTTAAAATAAATGTGATAAATAGAAATCTTTCCAAAGAAATGCCTCTCATAATTACAGTTTATGTAAAATGAATGGATAGGATTAACTGAACACCACTTTAAAAAGCCCCACTTCTTGCTGAAGTCAAATTGATCTTTTTTTGGCCAAGTAAAACACCTGATTTATAACAAGTTTGTAAGCTTCATTTCCTGCCATTGAAGCTTTTTTAGGAGCAAGTTGCTTGTAAATTGATCTGTTAGTGGTTGAGGAGCAATGAATGATCTAAGTGTAACCTCACACGCAATCCACCTGCGTAATTCTGGCAATTTTCTTGTTTGAATCGCATCATAACCATAACACTTAGTGATAGTACAGAGTGGTGGCCCTATGGCTATTGTAACTGAACACAGCTAGCAATTTACACATGTATATTGGAATTGGGCTCAAATTATCATCTAATATAAAAGGCATCATCCGTCATGAGGGATTTAATTCCAGTAAAGGTCGTGCTAAAGTCAAGATAATGCCCAGTTTTGATAAGGTCTTAATAAAGGTTGAGATAGCCTGACAACAGTCATGACAGAATCTTAACTCTACACTGGGCCGGTTGTGTTAATGACTTAATTTAATCACTCATTTAAGTGGTCAGTTTGAGATGCATTGTAGCTGTTCCTGTGGATGCGCAGTCGAGGTAAACATTACATATTCTTACCACATCTATGGCAATATAGCTGCGAGCTATTAAAGTTATCTCCAGATGCAATAAGGCCATGGTAAATTCATGTGTTGCTGGTCATGATTAAGGTTGTGGTAAGTCACATATGGACAATCAATTTGAGTTCAGTGCCTGCTCAGCTGGAGCCATAATTTACAAGAGCATGGTCAGATCAAAGATGCTCTTACATGTACATCACTGTCAAAGCTAGATGATGTCCATAGATACTAGACGTGCCATTAGCATAGTAGATCTCCCCAGGGAAGAACCCCCTTCAAATTCATCTTGTAGAGCAGTCCCGGGCGAGCAGTTGGAGATCAACGTTCCATCTGATGTTACTATGGCAATGCTCCAAATCTATTGTGCTACAATCCAGAAAAAAAATAGTTGGCACACTTGCACTAAACAATGGAAATGCGTGCCCTATCAAAATTGGAGAGGCTAGTGAAACATGCATGCAATATAAGTGAAGTACAGACTCCCCCTATATCTCACCTTCCCCACTCCCCATCCTTCAATGTTGGAGGGTCTCACGGACCTGTTGACAACATGGCTTGGTCCAACATTGAATTGGGGAGCGGGGAAGAGATATACCAAAAGACGGGCTAAGTGTGCCAACCTTTTTTTCCTGGATTGTCCGAGTCAAATCCTAAATATTGCATCTGTTTTAGGTTTTTACTCAATAACTCTGGAACGGAATGTTGTATTAACTTCATATTTCACACAAAAACATGTAAAGGATAGGGCTTTACGATTAGCAAAAAAAATCAGAAAAATGTATTTGTTTATTTAGGGAGTGGTCATTAAAAACATCGCTAATGCTTGGTTTTGCGTCATGGCTTGGGTCTGAAATTACGTGACAACTTTTTGGCAAGAAAGGAAGAATGATTTTTAAATGCAGTATTACATCGAATTGCGTCTAATGCAAATGATAAGTAAAAAGAACTGAATGAGCAATTTTCAACCAGCTATTATTACTTCAAATTAATGTAATTGCACCCGTATCATATAGGGCAATGTTATGTATGTCTATATAAAAAAAAACATCATCGTTGCGGCAATTATGGTGATATTTGTACAGTGCCGTAAAATAAAGGCAGAAATAGAGAGAAAAAAGACGAACATTGGCAAAGATTAATAGAATGACAAATATAATATGATGAAGGATATTGTAAAATGATAATAATAAAGAAAAGAAAAAGAAATATAAATATATTCTGGGGCTCGAACCCGGGCACCTGCGCCTGTGTCAGATGCCCCAACCATTGCGCCACAGAGCTCTGTATCTTCAACAGGCTTAAACTATAATATAATGTTATTCGAGATGCATGTATATAAATATCGCTCTACAGATTTATATACAGTCCAAAAATCAAATTTTAAGGCTTTTGTTTCATTAATTGTATATTTATCATATAACAGGTGTTGGCTGACATTGTGCTCCACATTTAGTTTAGTTTTTGGCCGGGATAAATGACTTCTAGACAAAAATCGAGCGGTATACACGCCTTTGAAGAGTAAAGAATTTTAATATAATATTACTTTCTTTTCTTTTACAGACGTGTATATCGCTCGCTTTTTTGTCCCAAGTCATTTATCCTGGCCAAAAACTGAACTAAACGTGGAGCACAATGTCAGCCAACACCTGCTATATAATAAATATACAGTTAATGAAACAAATGCCGTAAAAGTGTGAATTTTTGACTGTATATCGCCTGTTGAGCGATATTTATATACGTGCATCTTTAATAGCATTTTATCAGAGTTTAATATTATTAATATGAATTTTATATATTGAAATGAATGTGAGCATTGCTCCCTGAATATTTGGTGGCCATACCTATTATGCTTTTTATTTTATAAGCCAAAATATGAATTTAGATGCATATTTTTGGACGAATTATCATAGCTTTAAACTACGAAAATAATCGGCAATCATATAATATTCTTTTGACTTATCCCTTATTTCACAATATTTGTTATTAATATGAATTTCATATATTGATATGAATGTGAGGAACATTCCCTGAAAATTTGGTGGCCATACCTTTTATGGTTTTTATTTTATAAGCCAAAATATGAAATTAGATGGATATTTTTGGAATTGATTCAGACAATCCAGGAAAAAAATAGTTGGCACACTTGCACTAAACAATGGAAATGCGTGCTCTATCAAAATTGGAGAGGCTAGTGAAACATGCATGCAACATAAGTGAAGTACAGACTCCCCCCCCCCATATCTCACCTTCCCCACTCCCCATCCTTCAATGTTGGAGGGTCTCACGGACCTGTTGACAACATGGCTTGGTCCAACATTGAATTGGGGGAGCGGGGGAAGAGATATACCAAAAGACGGGCAAAGTGTGCCAACCTTTTTTTCCTGGATTGTAGCTACGTATACTATACCTGACCAGCTCCAGACTGACCATCGTCTTTGTTCAAATTCCAAGATATGACTTTGTTAGTCATTCATGAATGGTCCTTCAGGCACCAATCTGTCAGCTTTACGATAAAAGCTGTTAATGCCTTGATGTGCCTTGAAATAAAATAAAAAAGTCGTAACAAAGAAACACAATTGACTTCAATAGTCTTTCAATAAAATCAATGAATTGAAATGTGTGAACTCTTGCCTTCTCTAAGTGCTTGCAACAACAGCTTTTTCACCATTTTTAATTTGAAATAATTCAATTAGTACAATCTATCATAGGATATAAATTGGTTTAGCAATCTTATCACTGCCATCAAAAACACATGTGATGCTTCCTGGATATGTTGTGCCTTTATTTGGTTTTAGCAATTATAACACTGCTGTTGATGCTTCATTGATACTTTATGCCTTTATCGCATGTTTCATTAACTCTTAATTGACGAGGTGCAGTTGCTGCTTTAAAGTGCAGCAACTCATTTTTGACATTGTTTTTTTTATGATTTAAGGCCACATTTTCATAAGTCAACATTCTTGGAAAACAATTTAAGGTTCTGAGAGGTAAAATACTAGTGTTAAAAAAACTTAAAAATGATTGTAAACATTTTTTTCACTGCAAATATAATGCTGAAGCTGTAAATCAAAAATTTAACTTGGAAATTGGAAAAGCAAATATGGACTAACTCCAGAAATCCAAAAAACGATGCAGATGGGGATAGAACCAACAAAATTTTTATACTGCCTAATACATTTTAGATTTTAGTACAGTAAAAAATTTTATTTTCATGGATTGTGTATCATTTCCCGCAACAATTAAAAGATTATTGGTAATGGCGAACTGTTGTTAGGAGCACTTTTTTTAGTATTGTTTACTATTATTTTGTGCTGATTTTGCTAAAGAATAGTGAAAAAATACTGAAGAATGCACCACAATTTACTGAAAGTGACACATGGTAATGCACATGTATATATGAGAGTGTGAAAATGGATTTTGTATGGGAATGCTGATTTTAAGTTTGAAATATACTTTCAAAATAATCTGATAAGAAACAGGTGGAAATAATTATAATTAAACCTTTTTCACAGCACTTGTGATTATCTGATAAAGGCAATGTTTTTTGCTTTAAGAAGCGAGCCTTTTTTTTTGCCCAATGATCTTACCAGGCTTGCAATGTGATTAAATATATGTGACGTGTCATGTCAAAAGGAGACACTTTTGGGCAGGATCGTAAATGGAGAAATAGCCAAAAATCTGCCCGGGTGATTTTTTCACAATTCGGGTCTGTTGCGAATTTGTGATGTTATTAATGTTAAAAATATTGTCTGATATTTTCAGACCGGAATATAACTGGCATCTTTTGAGACATTTTTCAAGGTAATTCCTACTCTCAACATTGTCAATAATATTTTTAAAGGCCGATATCTCAATTTCCAATTTTATAATACCATAATTTACAAACTCAATATCTTTCCTTTGGAATTTCCAATTTCATTGGGGAAAACGGCGTTGTGGAGCAAAATATCTGTATATTTAAGATATGTAAAAACCTCAAAATTGATAACCTGCCCAAAAGTGTCTCCTTTTGACATGACACGTCACATATTTGCATGACACAAACAAACACTTGTGCAAGGTGGATGACTTCTTTCACACATAATTGTTTAATTTATTGTTGTATATATATTTTTTTTCCAGAACAATCCTAGAAGACCGTATTACTAGAACAGTGAAGTCACAATTCGTCACCCTACTATGCTAATTGCCTAAGTCATTTCTTGTAATTTTGAGAACAAAGAACAAAATGTGGTCGAAGCATGCATATCTTGTACTTTGTTCTCAAAATTACAAAAAATGACTTAGGCAATTAGCATAGCAGGCTGTCGAATTGTTCTTGTTGCAAGATGTAATCCTGTCGTGCTGCAAAGTGTTGATAGCTGCTGCTGACATAGATCTGTAGTCATCCATCTATTGTCACACTCAATGTGAGCTTGTGCATTAACAGGACTGACCCAAGCAAGAGATTATTGGATACTTGTGTAAATAAGTTATAGTTAAGAGTCCATTACAAAATAATCTTTCTCACTCATCTGCTTGCTGATCGTGTCAGCATTGGCTGATTAAGAAAAGGACATTTCATGGACACTGACATTTAGAGTACTGTAAAAGCGGAATTTTTTTCGCAACTCCAATTTTCGCACTCAACCCAGATGCCGCAAAATAGAATCGAACAAATTATTTATTAGTCTATGTAAGAAAACTTAAAGCACAAATTTAAAAACAAGCAAAATAGTTCAAAATCAGACTTATCGACTGCTCAGTGCCAGAAGTGGGTAAGTACAATAGCTCTCTGGTGAATTTGACAATTTACACTCAGTGTATTTGTAATCTATATATGGCAGCTATTGCACTTACCCACTTCTGGCACTGAGCATTCGTTATAACAACCAAACAGGTGCGTATGAAGTAGGCTAAGTATAAGTACTAAAATTTTGTCATGAACTGTTTCAAACTTTTAATATATCTACCAAACTATTTTTTTTTTTAACTGTCAAAATGTAACTTACCTTAGCATCAAATCATAACCTAATGAGTAAACACAATTTTATTTTATTATTTGTAAAGACGTGGATGCAAATGCAGGTTATTAATGTCGTATAATATTCAATTTTTCCAGGGGAAATGATAGATAAAAGCTTTATATTATTGTGGTTTATTTTCAAATTTAAAACAAGAAAATGGGACACAGATGGAATTAAAAAAGTGATGCTTATGAATGAGATTAATAACTTTGTATCAGTGCTTTTAAATGTACAAATCAAAACATGTTGCTTGTATCTTGAAATATCCATAAGGGCTTTGCCACTCTGGATATTCCTCGGTTTCAAAGCAAAATGTTAAAAAAAATTAAATACCCTCAAAACAAAAAATGAGTAGTTGTTAACCTCTAAGAAATACAGATTTTGTTATCACACATTACTACTATTAAAGTTGGTAACTGAAATATGATTTCTAGCTATAAACAGTGATGAAATGTCAGTTTCTGTAAAACATTGTTACTGCATTGGATGTTATTAAAGACATAATGTAGATAAAACTGTTCATAAGAAGGCTAATGTTGTAGTCTCAGGGCTCATATAATAAAAGTCAATGTAAAATTATTGTAGAACATATCAAATTTTCCAAATCTGTAAGCTTGTATCTCGCCTCAAAATAGTCTGTGACTTGTATTCGCTTTTCAAATCTTGGTGATTTTCTCCCATGTGAATGTAAGCATGGATTTGAGTGACAAACATTATAAGACAGCAATTATCTCATCCATTCTAGTTCGATACACCTGTCCGCAGGGTGTGCATATGACCACTTGATGTAGAGATGTTTTAGAATAAAGCATTCAAATTGTGAATTACAAGTAATAATGGAATATCTGGAGGAGACATCTTATCACTATGGACCACATAGCCTCATCCCAATGGCATACTCCAATAACCTCAATTAAACAATCATAGTGCAAAATTTGACCTCAAGTTGCAGAGTATGAGTGTTTGTACCCAAATTGTTAAAAGTCATTCAATGAATGTGCAAATGTATGGTGGTTAAAGAACTGTGCCCTGATAGATGGGCATGTTGTGGATCATAGTGTAGCTGGAGTAAGAAAACGAAAATTAGACTTGCATTTTGTGAGTGCTCACCTGCGGATGTAACCATACACTGGCCATTTAAACTATTTTTACATACTCTGACACAGTTTTACCTTCATAGTTGTAAAATACCAATAACCTCAGAATGTATTCAACCAGGGTATTCAACAGCACATACCTGCAAAACATACATTTGTGATGTATTTCTATTATCGTCAATATGATTAGAACAAGAAAAAAGGTGCCTCAGTTTACCCCTAAGATATATTTTAAGTTAACACTTTAGCACAAATCTGGCTGGAAGTATTTTCAGACGAACTGACAAAAAAAACCCGACATGTAGGGGTTATGAATTTGGACAACACCTGATATATACTTCACACAAAAAGTATCAGTACACTTAGAACAAAAGCAACATCTTATAGAAAATTAACCTAAACTACCAAATAAGATAATCAATTAGATGGGTAATTTTATTCTGCGTATTTTGATATCTCGTTCGCACAATGCAACTTTATTCTGTAAAGTTATACAAATTTGAATGGAAAAGAAGAGCATTTCAAAAATGACAAATTTTGGATATTTCCTCATTCAGGGCGATTTGGCTTTTGTAACGGCTCAATGCAGCATGACACTCCAGATCAACACTTGCTTACTCGATATGGTCATAATTAGTATGTTTTTAGAGAAAAGTCTATGTAAACTTTTGTCACTTTCGAAATGCCCTCTTTTTTTCATTCAAATTGGGAAAATAAAGTTGCACTAATGAGGTATCAAAATACGCAGAATAAACTTCTCCAAGCAATAATTATTTTATTTGGTAATTTAAGTTTAGTGTCTTTGAGATGTTGCTTTGTTTTAAATGTACAGATACTTTTGGTGCACAGTATATTTCAGTTTGGTTTGCCAATCTTAGTCACCATCACAGCCGCTTTCTGTCATTCATCAAACCATTTTCAGCTGAGTAGAAACAAGGACTCCTGCGATCTGCAATAAAATTTTTAATTTGTCAAAATCAATTGAAGAAACTTACTAATTTCTTGCTGACAGTTTTGTCAGTGAACCACTGACTTTTTCAAAGCTTGTTGATGTTGTGATGATCAAACAGCTGATGAATGGCGGGAAGTTACCTCACTTCCGGTAGTGATGTAGGGAATTGGCTGTTGCTTCTGAGATTTAGCGGGTCATATGGTTGCGGTGCCTATTAATGTGCATTGTGCATTCAAATTTGCCCATGTGTGTGGCAACAACATTTTAGTTTGTTTAGGTCTGTTTCTGAAGCATGCATGCCACATAGGTATTTTAATTTTTGTGATTTTGTTGATACATTTATACCAATGATTATTCTTTGCTGAATGCTAAATGTTATGGATGTCAAAAAAGAAAGAACAAAGTGTTAATTAAATGAAACAACAATACTGTGTAACATATTTCAATAAAAAAAATGGTTAATGTATACAGTGCATAAGTTATATTATGTATCTATAAAAACATGGCAGAAATGTTGCCATGTTTAGGGAACAAACCAAAAGATCGATGACGTCCTATAAACATAACTAGTTTTGTTTCTCGGCCGACCCCCTCTCTCCCTGCCAGAAACGTAATTCTGAAATGTTGAAAATGTTGGGTCATATATTTAAAGGTATAATCGGGGTATAGTAAACTGGACATATGGTTATCCCTTGTATTGTTTTGGGTGGGTAAATATTAAATAAAGACTGCATATCAACAAAAATATGCTGATTTTCTTACACATTCACAAAATTGATATGAAGCCCAATAGTTTATTCCAGGACCTGCTACAAGCTTATTTTATAAGTCTAGTGGTTCAGAGCATATCTCAAGGCCAATCACATGTAGCCATAAAATTAAAAATCAACTTTACTATTGTTACATTGCAGATAAAAGCCTTAGAGTTTGGTTTCTTCTTTATCTGTTTATTAAAATACTAGTATACATTTTTGCCTTACACATGTATTACATGTATCTGAAATTAATTTCAGTTCAAAGCACGCCTCAAGGCTAATCTCAGGTAGCTATAATATTAAATATTAATTTGGCTATTGTTACGCTACAGATAAAAGCTTGGTTCCTCCTTTAGTGAAAAATCACCAAGGTTGACTATAGTTTGATGTTGTCACTGGTTTAACACATAAATACAAAAATTGAACAAATAATTATAACCAAATAAAATATGCACCTCAGAAAGAGACAAAATTTCGCTTAACTTGTAGCACAGTCAAATTAAGGAAAATAAGCGGTTTAACTTTAACCCACCACTAATTGCAACAGAATTCATTTATTCACCATTCATATCAGAAAAGCATATTAAATAACATATATAGCAAAAGTCCCCGAAAATCAATTTGTGGAACAGCGCCTAATTTGCATTAAATGATTAATCCAAAATGGACGCTTATGCAGGGGGTGAATCAAGTTGATCAAATCTTGTTAAAACCCATATCAATTATTATTATTCTCACCATGAAGTAATTGTCTATTACTTCCATGTTCTCACCATATTTCATCAGAAGTATAATTTGATCAGTCCTTCAAGAACATCGCCCAATCCCAGCACATGTAATTCGGAGTGTATAGGACCTACTTCACTTTGAAGTACTAAACTGAGTACGAGCGAGTTTGTAATTATTATTGGCGTAGGCCTTTATCATGTTTATGTATTTTATTTGATAAGTACTCCAGTTCCTTCTCTTTCCAAAACTGGGTCATTGTTTTCGCTTGGCTAGCAAGTTCAAATTAAAATATGCAAATGACGAGTAACCGATACGGGGTTTCATGATAGCTGAGTACGAAAGTTTTGAGTGATACCAAGCTGAAGTCTTTGTCGCATATATTAATTAATAGCATGCGCCCTTAATTGTTTGCGTCAATGTATTCAACTGATGCAAATCATGGGGGAATGTTGAATATTGCAATATATTTATATTTTTAAAAACGGTTTTGCAATTTTCTTTTGTAATAAGAACCATATTGATGAGGAAAAGTGGAAAACTTACAAATATATAATGACATATTCTTCGATGTTTTTTTACAAACGTAATCGAGTATTTTTACTCCCTCCCCCCAAACGTCATTAATCTTTTGGCCTGTTCCCTTAGGTGTTTATGGAAATGAAACAAATAAACTAGATAGAACCGTGTAAAATCTGGTACGTGTATGTTATTTTTGATATTGTTGTTGGTCACATTGATTGAAAGGCTATCTTGCAATTGAAAGGACAGGTTACGGGCAAGGTATTTTAGAGCATTGAAGCCATTGTATTATAGCTGTACACCCCTCTATGGAGGTTATGACTTTAATCTTCCACACAGGGAGTGTGAATGTCAAATGGGGTTACCTGAATGGGTGACTCCATTTGATATCTACACTCCCTGTGTAAGGTCATGTCTTCCAAGGGGTGTATGGATTTCAACTGGAATAGCCCAATTGTTTTAGGAAAAGGTACAAATAAGCGTGCTAAGGGTATATAGGGTAGTTGAGAAGAGGGCAGTAGTGGTGCCAGGGGGCGGCATGGGGAAATTCCCCAGTTAGAACTCTTGCCCTCCCCCCAGTTAAAAACCCAAAATACATTAAAATTCCACTTTTTGTGGCAATTTTGCCCTGAAATTCACTTCTAAGGAATGTTTGATCACATAAAATCGATAATATATTTCCACCATAATTTCTATGCATAATTGATTTTATGTCATCAAACATTTGTTAGAAGTTAAACATTACTGGAAATACATGTAGAATGGGAATAGATTAAACAACGAAGACATGTTACATATAATATTCTGTGTTGAATACTCTGGAGTCTGTATTGCCCTTAAGAGAAAGGGGATTGTATTCAGGAAAATGAGTATGGCCATTGGGTCTTTGGTGCTTGTGCAAAAGTAAATTTCTGTGGTTCATTATGTATAAAAACTAAATGAAAATTTGTCACAGAACAATTTCTCAAATTCTGAAACAAAATCGGTGACAAGTGATTGATGTTTAACCAGATACAGGCATCTCATTAGGCCTAAGATTGGATCATCTCAACTGATTGCCTGGGGAGCGCAAGGTGATTACGGCAATTATATCCTTCCCACAATCTTGACATGGGTTCTTTCCCCATTGACTTTTACTAATGTTTTTCCATCCACATCTTGTTGATTTCCCTCATGACGTTCCCTACTGTATCCGTTATTTCATTCACATATCAAATTATAGTGAATCCTGATAGCTTGATTACCTATTAGGTTACTCTACAGCTTATATGCTAATACCTTGAATGACATCCTGAAAGCAATGAACCTTTTCCTATGTGTACTCGTACTGCAGAAGTATGCTATGATCTTAACTAATTTCATTCTTTTGTTGTTTTTCAGGGCAGTCAGCAAATGTGTTGGTTGAATTGTAATGCCCACCAAAATGTTCTGTTCCTAACTGGCTTGTGAATTGAGTCATTTCAGGGGTCGGTTGGTTTACCTTTTTGCTCTATGAAAGTCCTGTATAGGTTAAAAACCATAGGTCACTGAAAAAAGTTGTGATTGACTTTTTTGATCCAAACATCCATCTTAGTAAACTGATACACTTTCCAAGATGCATATGTCAATTTTCAAAAAAAAAAATCCATGTAAAAATTCCTTTTTTGGTCAAAACTGAACAAAAATCACCAGAAAATGGCATTTTTAGCCTTACTAGTAAATTAAATGTATTGAATTAAGCGATGATTTTGTTTGCATATATATTTCAAATATCCTTCAAATATATTTCATGGGGCTGGCCCTATACTGCTAGATCACCCTGCACTACAAGCAGGTTGCACTCATCACCTGTGTATGTCTGCAATTATAGATTGAATACAATACCGCTCTTTTCAAAGATACTAATCTTACAGGTGTGAGTGATTAGCATTTCTTTCATCTATGGTTCAATGCATAGGTACTGCGTGAGCATTATATAGTGCAGGGCGATCTATTCAAAAATTGTATTCCTCTATTGCTGTGGTAATTAATCATATTACTTCATCACTTCTACAGCGAATAGCACTTTACTGATTAGATAACTTGACTGCTACTCTATAGGGCCCTGATTTAGGGTCATTGTAAAGTGTCACATCATAGTGGTTCATCTTGCCAAGCTTTTTTGAAATTATTCTAACATCAAAGATCTGGCATATTATGTATAAAAACCAATGGCAAAGGTTTTCCTTTATACTTATTGCTATTTGGCTTTCTTAAATTGTATTGTCATTCTGTTCTATAACTGATCCCCAGGAGCTAACATGGCTAATCCAAAACCTGATATCCATATATATATATAGCAGCTAAGTGACCTGTTTGTATGCCAAATAAAGGAAATATTCAAGAATTATGAAAGGTCGCAAACCCTCCCGTTATAACACCATACGTCTTGAATAAGTATGAGTACAGCTGACAAATATTGTATAAAAGTGAAATTTACACCTGACTTAGCTTTTCAGAATACTGAAAAAGATCAAATATCCTGTACAAAATAGCAAGACGGATATGGTTTTCAATACTACAAGTACACTGGCACTTTACGAAGTGTGGTTCTATTTCCTGTTACATAACTTACGAAAATACATGATGCAGTCATGTCTACAGTAGAATTCATCTCGACCTTTGCAGGACTTAAACCCCATTAAAAGCTATTAAACCAAGATAACACTCATTGAAACAGCTCAACTGATTAAATTGGATCTTCTCTGGTTGTGCACATGTGTCTGTTTTACACGTGCGATATCGCAATAAAGCTGGTATTATAGCTTCAGTTGGGTAACCGATTATAAAGGAAACGAAAGGAAACAATGGTAGTGGACCTTTGTTCACGAAATGAGACAATGGCCTGCTTTTTGTTAACCAGCATTCTTGAAAATGAGCAACATAATGATTGTTGACTTACCTTGATTAGGCGATAACTTCCGCATATTTTTAGTGTTATCTGTCGTTTACATATCCTTCCTAAAACACAAAAGTGCGACCTTCTCCAAACACCTAAATTAGCTAAAAATTTAGGACATGTTACAAAACTATATTTTCTAGAATTTCATAGAATAGTTTAAATGTAGCTTGTACCGTTTTTTTGTGGCATCCTTCAGAACGGAGCGGTCCGTTACCAATATAGCTCAATATTTTCGGTCAAATCTCCATTAAATTAACACGGGGAGTTGGCTAGCTATGAGCTAGCTATGCTTTGCCCTCACTCATATTCTATGAAAGTGCGACCCCTTCTGAACATCTAACCTAGCTGTAATTTTAGGTCATGTTAGAGAAATATATTTGCTAGAAGTTTGGAGAATAGTTTAAATATTGGCCGGTTATTTTTCACACAGTGATGTTAACTAGGCAAATGCAATATACTTCTAACATAGACTATTTGTAAAGGTCGCGCGTCAATGGTGAGAGCACTGTGTATTGTGTATAGGAAAACGGACAGTAACTGCAGTATGCCAGGTCTTTTATGACATTTGCAAACGCTAATAATAGAATATATCCCGGGAATATATACACCTGCTGTAGCTTACGGTAGCAGAAGAATTATGAAAATTGAAATCTAATACGCGGTTTATCATTTTTAAAATTCCGTCTTCACCCATTCAAGTGCTTGAACTTAGAGAGGTCGCGGCGGATTCAAAGAGACGCCATATTTGCAGAATAAGATATTGCATCTTAGTTGAAAACAAGTTTATGTAGTCAAATTTTATGTACGCAATATAGAGTCAAAACTAAATGCTAAAAAAAATTGCCCCATTTAGGGAACAAACCAAAAGATCGATGACGTCCTATAAACGTAACTAGTTTCGTTTCTCAGCCGACGTAATAATGAAATGTTGAAAATTTTGACATAATAATAATAATGACACATTCTTCAGACCGATGTTTTTGTACAAACGTAATCGAGTATTTTTACCCCCTCCCCCCTAAACGAAACTAGTTTCGTTTATAGGACGTCATCGATCTTTTGGTTTGTTCCCTTAATATATTTGTACGATGATGATTCATTAAGGTGGTACTACACCCCTGGCCAATTTTGTGCCTATTTTTGCATTTTTCTCAAGATGCTGAATGACCTGGATTTTGCTGATGATATTGCCCTGCTGGAATCTTCCATAGCCCGGGCCCAGTCACAGCTTACTAGGACTGTAACTGCAGCATAGGTCTTGTCATCAGCGCACCTAAGACAGAATATATGACTGCAAACTGTAACGCCCAGCTAGCACTTGAAGTCTATGGTAGTACCATCAACCATGTCACAGACTTCAAGTATTTGGGTTCCAAGATGGGCTCTAGTGTTGGAGACCTAAAAAGAAGAAAAGCACTAGCCTGGGCAGCTTTCTGGAAACTGGAACGCCTTTGGAGAAACCCGTCCCTGCCAATCGAAACAAAAATCAAGCTGTTTCAGACAACGTGTGTTACTGTCTTTCTGTACGGGCATGACGGGTGCGAGTCATGGGTAATTACCAAGGACATGGAAAACAAGATCAATGCATCTTGCTACAGAGTCATGTTAAACATCAAGCGTGTGGATCTGGTTGGAAATGAAACCATCTACAACCTGACCAACACCACTCCACTGGTTGCCAGAGTCAAGATTCATCAACTCAAATTTCTCGGCCATGTACTGCGTCTTGAAGATGGCGAGCATGTGTAAGAATATGCGCTTTATATTCCACCACATGGGAAGAGGAAACCGGGACGGCCGCGCACACTGTACTTACAGTATGTCCAGCACCTCCTGGGAGATACTGAAGGGATGCTGCAGCCAAACAAAATTGTTTCGCTTGCCCAAGATCGCATTAGTTGGAGAAAGCTCCGCAGCCGACTGATGATGATGATCTCAAAAATGATAGCGCATTGGTGACAAGTAAGATATGTATATTATAGGAGCAAGGACTACAACTACTGCACTGAAAATTTTATTTCAGCACAGACAACAGTTGTGGAGTTACAGTCAAAAATGAGGGAAAACCAATATTTGATCAATAAATCAATAACTACTTTTCTTGAGTCATTGAAATTCCAGTGTAATAACCGGATTCCTTGCCCCTATATACATAACCTTTGTTACCAGTGTTTTATTAGTTTTTGAGAAAAATGCAAAAATAGTCACAAATTGATCAAGGGGTGTCGTCGAATATTCATATTAGTTTTGTTATTCAATTTATTTCCAGATATTTTTTTTAAATCTTTGCATGAATATTTGTTGACGAAAATTTGACAATATAAATCATAGAGTTTGCAAAATGCGGTTCAGAAGCAGAAACTTCAACATCTAGAAGGTTATAGAGGATAAGGGGTCTATCTATTCAAATTCACTCTACCATGAAGTCGAAGTGAACGCGAAGTGAGCAGTAAAATACGTCAATTAAGAACAATAGTTTCCACATTTCCTCATTGGACTGCAAAATCACCTGTTATGTATTATCTAAATTTAGTTAAAATTAGGTTAAAATATTTTTTTGATCCAAACGTGTGTGATCTTGACGTAAAAAAAATCAGTTTGTGAAATCGCGTTCAGTGAAAACCCGAGTGAAAACTTAACGGCGAGGAGATTAAGTATAAAAAGCATATTTTAACTGGAGCGAGCAGTGTAGCATATATGTTGAAGAGTATAATAGCAGATCATGCAGATGCATAATATTTGTCAAATATAACATATGTCATAGGATGCGCCTGGTAAGAGAGGGGTATGGAGGAGGAAAGGGGGGGGGGGGGCATTGGAAATGGACAGGGAGATGAAGCGGCGGTAGTCAAGGGGGAGGGACATCCCCTGGGCGCCACCCCTAGGGGGCGCCGACTGACCAATTCAGCATCGATTCTGCGCCCATCTAAGCGATAAAAGTCATAAAAAAGTACAAAATAATTTGAAAGATCAATTTAAGACCGATATTGAAATTTATTATAACCAAATTAATTAGTGGTATGCCCTATATGGGTAAATTATTGTTGTTAATGAGTTATGTACGTTTTACAAAAGTGTTGTTGTTTCAGCTCTCTTTACAACATAACTCAAAACCACAGGACCTACAAAAGTATATCTGTGATATTTGAATTCTTCTGCACACTCGCCATGAAATGTTCAATGCAATTTTTGCCAAAGTTCACTACCATTCGCAAGATGCTGTGAACTACCAAATCGCAACAGTTTAAAATAGTTGTTAAAGGCTATCAGACTCTTAACTTGACTTATCCGCTGAATGCAAGACAGAGTGTCCTCTGCCAGGTAAATCTCCTTTATTCTGTCTGCCCTTTGCTTATAGTGTTCGCCCTGGTGGATATCCATACATGTAAGGGATCTGGTCCTTCCATCTTGTTGGAGGGCGTACGCACGCCCTGGTTGCCTCTGATCTTATATACTAAATATGAATATTCTGTAAATAAAAATTCCCTTTAAAAGGGAAAGCCAGCCTCAATGTAGAAGAGGTCTTGTAATTAGTTTGTGAAAGGCATTTTTAGGATCACGCTTACATCTACATGACAGTCCACCAAACCATCAACGATGAGAACATGCACACTGAAACAGCAGAAAACATTAATTCCTAATCTCATGTCAACTCTTTTAATTCATTACATGTACTCCAAATTGTTCTGGTCTGTTTGTTTTGTTGTTGTTGTTGTCGTTGGGTTTTTTTGTCTTTTCAGCTTTTTACCCACGATATCTCAATTTCCAATTTTGTAATACCAGAACTTACGAACTCAATATCTTCGCTTAGGAATGTCCGATTTCACTGCTTTCGATATATACACTGCCGGTTTGAGTTAACTTACATGTACATTTTATTTTAAAATAACTTAATTAATTCGCAATGTATAGTTTAAGCCTACTATATTATAATAGATAGTGGCCAGCACATTTATAAAGGACTGGTTACTCACTACAATCTTCACTCTTAAACTGTGTTTTTCTGAATGTGCTGATCATGTTGATTGCTAGTCGGAAACTCCTGCGAAGCTATGGACATGGCATCTTACATACTCCATTCTATAACAGTCTGCCTAGTGCCTTGTGTGTTTTCTCTTCAATCATTTTGTTGAATGTAATTTTATGAATCAAATAGTTATGTGTCATTTTATTTATAATAAAGAAGTTATTAAATTAATAAAGTAAGACAATTTATTTATCTATAAGTGCATGTCAAATGGGGTACATTGTTCAATACTATATGCATAAATTATGCCCATATTATAGCTAGGCCCTAAAACTTTATTTTGCATCGGATTTTTCCTGTTGAAAAGACAAAACTGATGTTTATGATAGCAACCATTTCATCAATAACATTTTGAGTCATTTTTATCCATAAAACGACACAGGATATGATAGATAACTACTTTCACATCAATATGGTCCATATGATCACAGATTGTTGAGAATCTGTGATATGATCCGGGGATATGATGAAGATTTTGATTCTATAGATCTGTTATCAACATGATATCACGCTGTTCAGTGGTCAAGGAGTAAGGACCCCGGTCAAGGACACTGATATGACATCATAGGTGATGTCAGATTTTCTTCTGCTGACCATATGATGCTATATTTATTATATTAACTATTATTGTTACATTTAGGCCTTTAAACTTTTAAAGTCATAATTAATTAGTTCAAACATAACTTTGGTAATACTCCTCGTTTTCGTTCGTTGAAACGGCAAAACATACTTACTTTTCCTAACAAATCGAATTAAAATATTTTTAAAAAAAATTTAACCACAAAAAGTAAAAAAAAAAATCATTCCAATACCACTAAAATATAATCTCTTGAGTAAACTGACCCCAAACCTGAAACAGGTACCAGCCCCGAATGGGCTGGCGAAAATGGTAGTCTGTATGCTGTGGCATCCTGACGACACTGCTATATACCGGTAGTCTCATGCTGTACGTCATTGTGTTAATATGAATATTAATGAGTAATATCAGGGCCACTTTCGGGTCAGCCAGTGGCATATTAAACCACTCCGGCACTGGGCAGTGCAGTATGGCGCGCGATGGCTGGGGTGTAGTGGGTTTTTCTGGCTGGGTATTTTGGTTAGAAATAAAATAATAGTTCATAATATTACAAGGTAATTGGTAGAGACAATTAGAAGAGTTGACACGATATTTTTCTCCCTCGCTGCTCGCTCGCACAAATCAATGAGCAGTTGGCATGAATTGCCCATGCAATGGTATCAGCCATCACACGTACGTGGTATACAGTATAGGCTACGTAAAACCCTGGTAAAACCCAGTAATTACGGTAATGTGATCGCGGGGAGGGGCCCAGAAATATTCTTGACATTATCTTACTAATTTAGGTCAACTGACATGTTGGTGATAATAAGGCTGTAGTAAAATTTTGGGGAAACAATAAAATTGCAACTGTGGCTCAAATTGTTTTCTATCACTGCAACGAATGCAAGAGAAGACCAATAAGGGACGCACCATAAGATATAAAGGGAGGGCTTGATAGTTTTATGGAAAAAAACTGTCTCGCCATCTGAGCAAAGAAAAGATTTCATGTCAAGGGTAGGAAAAAAATTACAGTTTAATTAAGGAAAATAATTATTGACGTCCTATTTTATTAGTTTGGCTTAAAATAATGCATATTTTCTCGCGCTTTGCGCGAATTTGTTCCAGCATAGGCCTATAGGCCTAATCCACGGGAGTCAATCTTGATGCGGACACTGCACTGGTGCGGGCCTACTGGGTTTGGATGTGAGGATGTCAGCATGAATGATGATGTATATCACAGATTATACGCCTAGATGTTTACGCACAGAATTTTATAGATTTTCACTATCATGGATAGGGCCTATCCTTTGAAAAAATTTCTGCACAAAAACTCACTAGGTCGCCTATATCATTTAACCTAAAGATACTGCTTTTTACGGCACATGAGAATTTAGGTGCTATATAAAACGTTAAAATGGTAAAAATATAGACTTAGGCGGCCTATATTAAACAACGTTATAAAGTTGTTTAACCAATGCACACAAATGGCTGAAAATAGAGAACTCACTATAACGATGAAAACAAAAAATTGAGTCTCATGTTAATGAAAAAATTCTTCACCAAGGTGTTGAAACCACCCCCCCCAAAAAAAATTGCCTCACCTAAGTGTTACAATAATGCTTCACCGAGGGGCTAACCAAATGCTAAACAACTACCCTACCCAGTCGACAGTCCCCCATTGATATCTATTGGTGCGTCCCTAACTGTCGTGTAACTTGTATTCGCGTAGACGTTCAAGGCCGTGTCAGGATGTGGATGTTGCCACATTGAAGTAGTTAAAATAAATAAATGAAACTAATTTTCCTCTTTGAAATCGAATTGTTATTTTCAGTACCCGGTCATTTTTCTACGAATGTTATTTCATAATCACTCATTATTCTATAAAACTGCCTACCTACCATGCACCGGCATATACAAGATTAAACAAACAAATATTTTATACGGTATAATAGGCCAAATAATAAGAGCTCACAGACTCACTGGTAGTCTCGGGTTGTTTGTGAAGAAGACATTGCTAAGCAGAATAAAAAAAGACCCCATATGATGTCGACTGTCTCATATTTCATAATTATTGTTTATAAAGAAGCCCCCTTACTATATTTAAAGATATATAAAGAAAGACTCCTTTATTTTATTGATAATTAAATGTCAAACTCTCCGGTAGTCTCATGTCTAAATGAATCCCTCTATGCACACAGATCTATATATCATGGACATGATAGAAAGACCCCCTATATCGCCCGGTAGTCTCATGTCAACATGGTCAATGAAATAAATATACTCACGGACATGATAGAAGTCATGTCAATGAATAAAATATCACGGATATGATAGGAAGACCCCTATATCGACCGGTAGTCTCAGGTTAATGAAAAAACATCACGGACATAATAGGAAGACCCCCTATATCGACCGGTAGTCTCATGTTAATGAAAAAATATACTCACGGACATGATAAAAGACCCCTATATCACCCAGTAGTCTCATGTTAATAAAAAAAACTACTTTCGGACGTGATAGAAAGACCCCCTATATCGCACGGTAGTCTCATGTCAATGAAATAAATATCACGGACATGATAGGAAGACCCACTATGTCGACCGGTAGTCTCATGTTAATGAAAACTATATCACGAACAGCATAGCAAGCCCCCATATATCGACCGGTAGTTTCATGTTAATGAAAAAAATATCACGGATATGCTAGGAAGACCCCTATATCGCCCGTAGTCTCATGTCAATGAAATAAATATCACGGACATGATAGGAAGACCCCCTATGTCGACCGGTAGTCTCATGTCAATGAAAAAATATACTCACGGACATGATAGAAGACCCCCTATATCGCCCGGTAGTCTCATGTTAATAAAAACAAAATACTCACGGACATGATAGAAAGACCCCTATATCGACCGGTAGTCTCATGTATCACGAACATGATAGAACCCCCCTATATCGACCGGTAGTTTCATGTTAATGAAAACAATATCACGGACATGATAGGAAGACCCCTATATCGCCCGGTAGTCTCATGTCACTGAAAAAAATATCACGGACATGATAGGAAGACCCCCTATGTCGACCGGTAGTCTCATGTTAATGAAAACAATATCACGGACATGATAGAAAGCCCCCTATATCGACCGGTAGTTTCATGTTAATGAAAAATGTACTCATGGACATGATAGAAGACCCCTATATCGCCCGGTAGTCTCGATCATGTTAATTTAAAAATTTTCACGGACATGATAGAGAGTCCCCTATATCGACCGGTAGTCTCATGTCAATGAAATAATATCACGGACATGGTAGGAAGACCCCCTATATCGACCGGTAGTCTCATGTCAATAAAAAATATACTCACGGACATGATAGAAGACCCCTATATCGCCCGGTAGTCTCATGTTAATAAAAAAAAATACTCACGGACAAGATGTCAATGAATAAAATATCACGGATATGATAGGAAGACCCACTATATCGACCGGTAGTCTCATGTTAATGAAAAAACATCACGGACATGATAGGAAGACCCCTATATGGACCGGTAGTCTCATGTTAATGATAAAATATACTCACGGACATGATAAAAGACAGCTATATCACCCGGTAGTCTCATGTTAATTTAAAAAAATACTTTCGGACGTGATAGAAAGACCCCCTATATCATGTATATCGCACGGTAGTCTCATGTCAATTAAATAAATATCACGGACATGATAGGAAGACTCACGAACATGATAGAAAGCCCCCCTATATCGACCGGTAGTTTCATGTTAATGAAAACAATATCACGGACATGATAGGAAGACCCCTATATCGCCCGGTAGTCTCATGTCAATGAAAAAAAATATCACGGACATGATAGGAAGACCCCCTATGTCGACCGGTAGTCTCATGTTAATGAAAACAATATCACGGACATGATAGAAAGCCCCCTTATATCGACCGGTAGTTTCATGTTAAAGAAAAAATGTACTCACGGACATGATAGAAGACCCCCTATATCGCCCGGTAGTCTCATGTTAATAAAAAAAAATACTCACGGATATGATATAAAGACCCCTATATCGACCGGTAGTCGAATGTTAATGAAAACAATATCACGGACATGATAGAAAGCCCCCTATATCGGTAGTCTCATGTTAATTAAAAAAAATACTTTCGGACGTGATAGAAAGACCCCCTATATCGCACGGTAGTCTCATGTTAATTAAATAAATATCACGGACATGATAGGAAGACTCACTATGTCAACCGGTAGTCTCATGTTAATGAAAACTATATCACGAACATGATAGAAAGCCCCCCTATATCGACCGGTAGTTTCATGTTAATGAAAACAATATCACGGACATGATAGAGGACCCCTATATCGCCCGGTAGTCTCATGTCAATGAAAAAATTTCACGGACATGATAGGAAGACCCCTATGTCGACCGGTAGTCTCATGTTAATGAAAACATTATTACGGACATGATAGAAAGCCCCTATATATCGACCGGTAGTTTCATGTTAATGAAAAAATGTACTCACGGACATGATAGAAAGCTATAGAAGACCCCCTATATCGCCCGGTAGTCTCATGTTAATAAAAAAAAATACTCACGGACATGATAGAGAGCCCCCTATATCGACCGGTAGTCTCATGTTAATGAAAACAATATCACGAACATGATAGAAAACCCCCCTATATCGACCGGTAGTTTCATGTTAATGAAAACAATATCACGGACATGATAGGAAGACCCCTATATCGCCCGGTAGTCTCATGTCAATGCAATGAAAAAATATCACGGACATGATAGGAAGACCCGCTATGTCGACCGGTAGTCTCATGTTAATGAAAACAATATCACGGACATGATAGAGAGCCCCTATATCGAACGGTAGTTTTTATGTTAATGAAAAAATGTACTCACGGACATGATAGAAGACCCCCTATATCGCCCGGTAGTCTCATGTTAATTAAAAAAAATACTCACGGACATGATCATGAGAGAGTCCCCTATATCGAGCGGTAGTCTCATGTCAATGAAAAAATATCACGGACATGGTAGGAAGACCCCCTATATCGACCGGTAGTCTCATGTCAATAAAAAATATACTCACGGACATGATAGAAGACCCCTATATCGCCCGGTAGTCTCATGTTAATAAAAAATACTCACGGACAAGATAGAAAGACCCCTATATCGCCCGGTAGTCTCATGTCAATGAATAAAATATCACGGATATGATACTAGGAAGACCCCCTATATCGACCGGTAGTCTCATGTTAATGAAAAAACATCAAGGACATGATAGGAAGACCCCTATATGGACAGGTAGTCTCATGTTAATGAAAAAACATCACGGACATGATAGGAAGACCCCCTATATTGTGATGTGCCCTGAGTAATTTGATTTAATTTAATTATTTAACTTTGTTTACAAGCTGAAAGTATTTCATGAGATGGGAAACCCCTTGTATTTTGGAATTCCCCAAATTATTGTAAACAAAGTCAGATCTATGTTTGGAACTTGGAAATTCCCAGTTCAGTATATTGCACCATAGTCAGGAAAACCCCCCAGGAAGTGATGTAATGTGAAAGGTGAATGTGTATAATTAATCTTGGGAAATCCCAAGATTGCAGCAATGTTGTGAAAATGTGATTGAAGTAATGGTTTATTAATAGATGATGGGTTTTTGCATGAGTACTGATATAAAAAGCTGGAGGCTTTTGTTGGGACTTGACAGAATGTCATGTGAGATTGAAAACTCCACATGTGTGTGATGGTCTTCGTGCTTCAAAAAAGAAGTACATTTTAACCAGTTTATATAGCCAATAATTGAGCTAATTTTAATACAGCAACGAAGAAGACAGCGAGCACACAAAAGTGCTCTTCCTCATCAAAGGATTAAAAGTTCTTCTGTCAAATTGCTGGAGTTTGCTGGGTTTGTGAAGGCAACGCATCTGTCAAAAAACAGTGGAGCTGTGTTAAAGAAACCTGTTCCCTGGAAAAAGAGTGGTTGGTGAAAGAAACACCATTTTTGGAGAAAGCAGCGCAAAGAGATATTGCGGAGAAAGCAGCGCAAGGAGATATATTTGTGGAGATAGCAGCGCAAAGGAGATTGGAGGAAGCATCATCATTTTCGTATGAGGATTTTATGTGCAAGGATTTATAAATGCAAGTGTACGATGGACTTCGCTGATTTTCGCAGAACAAGTGAATAAGGATATATTACATCAGTCGTCCAGAACATTGCAAGAACTCTAGAATCACCAACAAGAAGACCGCTAGTTAAGTACCGATATAGTAAAACTGATTGTGTGATTTTATTGTAATTGTTGTTATATGTACCAAGCATTCTCTATTTTCAATTAAAGACTTAGATTTGTTAGCTTAAAATCAAACAGTGTATTTGTGTTGTGCATTCGTGTGAATTTGGGTAAAGGTGATTTTGGCCTTGAGTCAAGTACGACTCGTAACAAAATTGGGGGCTCGTCGTCCGGGAAATACACTGTAAAAAAAAAAGTTGACGTTAGTGATATACTGAGTCTTGAAAGTGAAAGTACAGTATGGCAGAGTTCAAAGCTGAAGAGTTTCTTGAAACTATAGATTGGGAGAAATTTGATAAGTTGAAGAAGCCTGATTTATTAGCACTTGCCAAACATTATGACTTGAAAGTAAAGCAAACTACAAGAAGACAAATAATCAAAAATGTCTTGATTGAGGTTTTAGTTGATGAAGAGTATTTTGATGAATCCATTTTGGGCAAGAGAAAAGAGGTCGAAACTGAAATCGGTGGGGACTCTGCAGTTAAATTGAAAGAGTTGGAAATTCAATTAGAACTGAGGAAAATAGAAATGGACCAAAAAGAAAAACTGGAAATGATCAAGTTAGAGAATGAAAATAAAGAAAAACAAGAAAGGCTAGATATGGAAAAACAGAAAATGTTTATTGAAGAAAAGGAAAAGGTGGCAAAATTGGAACTTGAGAAACAGAAAATGGCAATGGAAGACAAAGCGCGCCATGAAAAGATGGCGCTGGAAGCACATTTGAAAGAAAAAGAAATTGAGTTTGAACAAGAGAAGTTGGCTAAGCTAGGTGACAAATACTCATCAAGTTTCTCCTCAAAGTCAAAGTCAGGCTTTGATGTTACAAAGTATGTAAAGCTTGTGCCTAAATTCAAAGAAAAAGAAGTTGACGAGTACTTTCAACATTTTGAAAAGGTAGCTACAAATTTGAAATGGCCTCCAGAGCATTGGACCCTACTGTTACAAAAGTAGTTTTGTGGGAAGGCCAGGGAAACTTACTCAGCTCTACCAATAGAGAAGTGTAATGATTATGAAGAAGTCAAACAGGCAGTTCTCAAGGCCTATGAACTGGTGCCTGAAGCATACAGACAAAAGTTCAGAGATTCAAGAAAGCAAGCAGATCAAACCCATGTAGAATTTGCTAGAGTAAAAGAACAAATGTTTGACAGGTGGCTTGGGTCAAAAGAAGTCAAAGATGATTTCGGCCAACTTAAGCAATTGGTTCTTATAGAAGAGTTCAAGAAATGTGTCCACGTTGACATTAAAACCCATTTGGATGAAAGCGCTAGCAAAATTAAGACGCTAAATGAGGCGGCGACAATGGCGGACGACTATGGCTTAACTCACAAATTGAATGGGAGTAGATTTGGTCATAACAGAAGTTATTCAAACAGGTTCAGCCATAATCAACCTAGAACAAATCAGGGTGGTACACAAGAAGTGAAACCTCAGTCTAATTCACAGCATAGTGCTGGTGGTAGAGGGACCCCAGGGAGTTCAGGTAACAGAGCAAAATTTGGGACTGAATTTAAAGCCAAAGTAACTTGTACTCATTGTAAGAGACCAGGGCATACGATGACCCAGTGTTATTTCTTAAAAGGCAGACAAGACGCACAAAAACAGCAGCAAACTGCTAGTAATACTGTAGGATGTGCAGTGTCACTTGTGTCAAAGAAACAAGTCAGTCAAATCAAGAAACAAGAATTCCCACAAAAGGGAAGTGAGACAGACAAGGTGTGTGAAGAATTTGAACCATTTGTGTTAGAGGGAGTGGTATCACTTGGTGAGAATGGTAGTCCAAAGCCCATCAAGATTGTGCGAGATACGTGTTGTGCACGGTCTATGATTCTGGAAGGAACATTGCCCTTTAATGAGGCTAGTTCAGCAGGTAATGCTTTGATCCAGGGTATTGGGATGGAAATAATTAGTGTACCTCTCCACAAAATTAACTTGACATCTGACTTGGTTTCTGGTCCTGTAACCATAGGAGTTAGACATGAATTGCCAGTCAAAGGAGTGTCCATGTTGCTAGGAAATGATTTGGCAGGGGGGAAGGTTTTTCCTGACCCAATAGTCACAGATAAGCCCTGTATACAGGATGATAATAGTGAGGAAAAGGAGATATTTCCTGCATGTGCAGTGACACGGGCAATGAGTAAGAAGGCCTCATTAGAAACAATTGAGGACAACCAAATTGATGACTTAGGCTACAATTTGGAAGACACATTTGTGTCACAGTTGAATGAGAAAGAAGATAAACTTCCTTCTCCTGGGGATAAAAATACCCCTCAAAATGACACAGCCTCTGAGCATGAACAATTTGGGGAAACCATGAAAGACCCATTAAGTCATGACAAGCTAATTCTGGAGCAACAAAATGACCCAGAACTCAAAGAGATCAATCAAAGGGCATTGACCCTAGAGGAAGCAGAACAAAATTCTGTCTGTTTTTACAAACAAGATGGTGTGCTAATGAGAAAATGGCGCCCCCCCTGATGTACCTGCCGATGAAGAGTGGAAGGTAGTGCACCAAATTGTGGTACCAAAAGTATACCACACTGAAGTAATTAACATAGCACATGATAGTCCCATGGCAGGGCATTTGGGTGTTAAGAAAACTCATGAAAGAATTCTGAGACATTTCTGGTGGCCCACTCTCAGAAAAGATGTTTCTGAATATTGCAAAACATGTCACATATGCCAAGTAGTAGGGAAGCCAAATCAGAAAATACCTCCTGCTCCATTGAAGCCAATTCCAGCCTTTGATGAACCATTTAGTAGGGTTATTATTGATTGTGTAGGCCCCTACCAAAGACTAAGTCAGGTAATCAATACCTTCTGACAATTATGTGCGCGTCAACACGCTTTCCTGAAGCCATACCATTGAGAAATATTAAAGCAGTGACTATAGTGAAAGCTTTAACTAAGTTCTTCACATTTGTGGGGCTCCCCAAGTCCATACAGTCAGACCAAGGATCAAACTTTACTTCTGGAGTATTTCAGCAGGTCATGTATCAATTAGGTATAGAACAGTATACCTCAAGTGCTTACCATCCAGAATCACAAGGTGCACTAGAAAGGTTCCACCAAACATTGAAAAACATGATCAGAACATACTGTTTGGAATTTCAGAGGGACTGGGATGAGGGAGTACACTTGTTGTTGTTTGCTGCTAGGGAAGCTGTTCAGGAAACTTTAGGATTTAGTCCTTTTGAGTTAGTGTTTGGACACACAGTGCGCGGGCCCTTAAAGTTGTTGAAAGAAAAGTGGCTCAATGAGAAATCAGATATCAATTTATTGGATTATGTCTCCAATTTTAAGCATAGGCTTAACAGAGTAACTGATATTGCCAAAGAAAACTTGAAACAGGGTCAGGCCAAAATGAAACAATGGTATGATAAACATGCCAAAGAGAGAGTGTTCAAACCAGGTGACAAAGTTCTAGTACTGTTTCCAATTCCAGGACACCCATTACAAGCCAGATATCATGGTCCATGTGAAGTAGAGTCAAAAGTGGGTGAAGTAGATTATATTATCAAGACTCCTGGTAGACGCAAGAGCAGGCAGTTATGCCACATAAATATGCTCAAAGAGTATGTTGAAAGAAGTGACAGTGGCATTCCAAAACCTGTGTGTACAGTAAAACATGCTGATAATGTAGACAAACATGCCGATGTAGACAAAATCGCCAATGTAGACAAGAGTAAAGATGACAATTCTGATGTCACATATGACCAGGATAAAGAGCTAGAGCACAAAGAGTATAATGTAAAATTGAACAATTCTGATGTGCTCACTAATTTGGACTCAAAGTTAGGTCATCTTTCTCAAGATCAACAAAGTCAAATTGCAAATTTGATTCACAAATTGACAATATATTTCCTGATACGCCAAGTAGAACAAATGCTGCATTTCATGATGTAGATGTTGGTGATACTAAACCAATTAAGCAGCATCCTTACAGAGTCAATCCATTGAAAATGGAACATCTCAGAAATGAGATCAATTACATGCTAGACAATGATATCATAGAACCAAGTAGTAGTGAGTGGAGTTCACCATGCATTCTTGTTCCCAAGCCTGATGGTTCATACCGATTGGTCGCAGACATGAGAGCTGCAAATGTTCATTCAAAGACAGACTCGTACCCAATTCCAAGAATTGATGATTGCATTGACAAAATTGGGAATGCAAAATTTGTTAGCAAATTTGATCTTTTGAAAGGGTACTGGCAGGTTCCACTCACAGACCGTGCCAAAGAGATTTCTGCTTTTTGTACACCATTTGGTCTTTACCAATACAAAGTTATGCCATTTGGGTTGAAAAACGCACCCGCAACCTTTCAGCGAATGGTAAACCAAATTGTGGCAGACATAGAGGGATGTGAAGCGTATGTAGATGATTTGATTGTTTACAGTCAAACTTGGGAACAACACATGGAACAACTCCATCAATTGTTTAAGAAGCTGTCAGAAGTACAATTGACAGTCAACCTGGTAAAAAGTGAGTTTTGCCATGCCACAGTCACATACTTAGGATATGTTGTAGGTCAAGGTCAGGTGAAGCCTATCAAAGCCAAAGTTGAAGCAATTGAGCAATACCCCACACCTGTGAACAAGAAGGCACTCATGAGATTTCTAGGAATGGTTGGCTATTATAGAAAGTTTTGTCCAAACTTTTCAGAGATAGCAAGTCCTTTGACTGATTTGTTGAAGAAAGATGCAAAATTCATTTGGTCAGAACAGTGTGAAAATGCTTTTCACAAAGTCAAATCAATACTCATGAGTTCACCAGTACTTACTGCACCTGATTTTCAGAAGCAGTTCAAGTTGACTGTTGATGCCAGTGACATAGGCTGTGGAGGTGTTGTGATGCAAGAGGGTGAAGATCAAATTGACCACCCTATTTGTTACTTTTCAAGGAAGTTCAACAAGCACCAGAGAAATTACTCCACAATTGAGAAGGAGTGTCTAGCATTGCTATTAGCATTGCTACATTTTGATGTGTATTTGGGTACCACAGTATACCCTGTGCTTGTTTTCACAGATCACAATCCCCTCACCTTCATCAACAGGATGAAGAACAAAAACCAAAGACTGGTGAGGTGGAGTTTGACCTTGCAAGAGTACAATCTGGACATCAAACATATTAAGGGAAAAGACAATGTAATGGCTGATGCCCTGTCCAGAATTGCATAAAACCTGACAAACAAAAATTTCCTTTAAAAGGGAAGTTGTATGTGACAAGTAGTCACTGTGTATGATGAGTTAAATACTCAAAGTTGATAATATGTTGAAGTTGATGTAAAAGAAAAAAGCATTTAAGAAAGTTTTCATTACATTCGAACTTTCTTCTTTTAAGGGGGAGGGTGTGATGTGCCCTGAGTAATTTGATTTAATTTAATTATTTAACTTTGTTTACAAGCTGAAAGTATTTCATGAGATGGGAAACCCCTTGTATTTTGAATTCCCCAAATTATTGTAAACAAAGTCAGATCTATGTTTGGAACTTGGAAATTCCCAGTTCAGTATATTGCACCATAGTCAGGAAAAAACCCCAGGAAGTGATGTAATGTGAAAGGTGAATGTGTATAATTAATCTTGGGAAATCCCAAGATTGCAGCAATGTTGTGAAAATGTGATTGAAGTAATGGTTTATTAATAGATGATGGGTTTTTGCATGAGTACTGATATAAAAAGCTGGAGGCTTTTGTTGGGACTTTACAGAATGTCATGTGAGATTGAAAACTCCACATGTGTGTGATGGTCTTCGTGCTTCAAAAAAGAAGTACATTTTAACCAGTTTATATAGCCAATAATTGAGCTAATTTTAATACAGCAACGAAGAAGACAGCGAGCACACAAAAGTGCTCTTCCTCATCAAAGGATTAAAAGTTCTTCTGTCAAATTGCTGGAGTTTGCTGGGTTTGTGAAGGCAACGCATCTGTCAAAAAACAGTGGAGCTGTGTTAAAGAAACCTGTTCCCTGGAAAAGAGTGGTTGGTGAAAGAAACACCATTTTTGGAGAAAGCAGCGCAAAGAGATATTGCGGAGAAAGCAGCGCAAGGAGATATATTTGTGGAGATAGCAGCGCAAAGGAGATTGGAGGAAGCATCATCATTTTCGTATGAGGATTTTATGTGCAAGGATTTATAAATGCAAGTGTACGATGGACTTCGCTGATTTTCGCAGAACAAGTGAATAAGGATATATTACATCAGTCGTCCAGAACATTGCAAGAACTCTAGAATCACCAACAAGAAGACCGCTAGTTAAGTACCGATATAGTAAAACTGATTGTGTGATTTTATTGTAATTGTTGTTATATGTACCAAGCATTCTCTATTTTCAATTAAAGACTTAGATTTGTTAGCTTAAAATCAAACAGTGTATTTGTGTTGTGCATTCGTGTGAATTTGGGTAAAAGGTGATTTTGGCCTTGAGTCAAGTACGACTCGTAACAATATCGACCGGTAGTCTCATGTTAATGATAAAATATACTCACGGACATGATAAAAGGCAGCTATATCACCCGGTAGTCTCATGTTAATTTAAAAAAATACTTTCGGACGTGATAGAAAGACCCCCTATATCGCACGGTAGTCTCATGTCAATTAAATAAATATCACGGACATGATAGGAAGACTCACTATGACGACCATGTTAATGAAAACTATATCACGAACATGATATAAAGCCCCCCTATATCGACCGGTAGTTTCATGTTAATGAAAACAATATCACGGACATGATAGGAAGACCCCTATATCGCCCGGTAGTCTCATGTCAATGAAAAAAATATCACGGACATGATAGGAAGACCCCCTATATCGACCGGTAGTCTCATGTAAATGAAAACAATATCACGGACATGATAGAAAGCCCCTATATCGACCGGTAGTTTTTATGTTAATGAAAAAATGTACTCACGGACAATATAGAAGACCCCCTATATCGCCCGGTAGTCTCATGTTAATAATAAATAAAAAAAACTCACGGACATGATAGAAAGACCCCCTATATCGACCGGTAGTCTCATGTTAATGAAAACAATATCACGAACATGATAGAAAACCCCCTATATCGACCGGTAGTTTCATGTTAATGAAAACAATATCACGGACATGATAGGAAGACCCCCTATATCGCCTGGTAGTCTCATGTTAATGAAAAAACATCACGGACATGATAGGAAGACCCCCTATATCGACCGGTAGTCTCATGTTAATGAAAAATATACTCACGGACATGATAAAAGACAGCTATATCACCCGGTAGTCTCATGTTAATTAAAAAAATACTTTCGGACGTGATAGAAAGACCCCCTATGTCGCACGGTAGTCTCATGTCAATTAAATAAATATCACGGACATGATAGGAAGACTCACTATGTCGACCGGTAGTCTCATGTTAATGAAAACTACGAACATGATAGAAAGCCCCCCTATATCATGTATATCGACCGGTAGTTTCATGTTAATGAAAACAATATCACGGACATGATAGGAAGACCCCTATATCGCCCGGTAGTCTCATGTCAATGAAAACTATATCACGAACATGATAGAAATTTAGCCCCCCTATATCGACCGGTAGTTTCATGTTAATGAAAACAATATCACGGACATGATAGGAAGACCCCCTATATCGCACGGTAGTCTCATGTCAATGAAAAAAATATCACGGACATGATATAGGAAGACCCCCTATGTCGACCGGTAGTCTCATGGTAATGAAAACAATATCACGGACATGATAGAAAGCCCCCTATATCGACCGGTAGTTTCATGTTAATGAAAAACTGTACTCACGGACATGACAGAGAGTCCCCTATATCGACCGGTAGTCTCATGTCAATGAAAAAATATACTCACGGACATGATAGAAGACCCCTATATCGCCCGGTAGTCTCATGTTAATAAAAAATATACTCACGGACAAGATAGAAAGACCCCTATATCGCCCGGTAGTCTCATGTCAATGAATAAAATATCACGGATATGATAGGAAGACCCCTAGTATATATCGACCGGTAGTCTCATGTTAATGAAAAAACATCACGGACATGATAGGAAGACCCTATATCGACCGGTAGTCTCATGTTAATGAAAAAAACATCACGGACATGATAGGAAAACCCCCTATATCGACCGGTAGTCTCATGTTAATGAAAAAGTATACTCACGGACATGATAAAAGACAGCTATATCACCCGGTAGTCTCATGTTAATTAAAAAAATACTTTCGGACGTGATAGAAAGACCCCCTATATCGCACGGTAGTCTCATGTCAATTAAATAAATATCACGGACAGGACAGGAAGACTCACTATGTCGACCGGTAGTCTCATGTTAATGAAAACTATATCACGAACATGATAGAAAGCCCCCCTATATCGACCGGTAGTTTCATGTTAATGAAAACAATATCACGGACATGATAGGAAGACCCCCTATATCGACCGGTAGTCTCATGTCAATGAAAAAATATACTCACGGACATGATAGAATACCCCCTATATCGCCCGGTAGTCTCATGTTAATAAACAAATACTCACGGACAAGATAGAAAGATCCCCTATATCGCCCGGTAGTCTCATGTCAATGAATAAAATATCACGGATATGATAGGAAGACCCCCTAGTATATATCGACCGGTAGTCTCATGTTAATGAAAAAACATCACGGACATGATAGGAAGACCCTATATCGACCGGTAGTCTCATGTTAATGAAAAAAACATCACGGACATGATAGGAAAACCCCCTATATCGACCGGTAGTCTCATGTTAATGAAAAAGAAAGTATACTCACGGACATGATAAAAAATACAGCTATATCACCCGGTAGTCTCATGTTAATTAAAAAAATACTTTCGGACGTGATAGAAAGACCCCCTATATCGCACGGTAGTCTCATGTCAATTAAATAAATATCACGGACAGGACAGGAAGACTCACTATGTCGACCGGTAGTCTCATGTTAATGAAAACTATATCACGAACATGATAGAAAGCCCCCCCCCCCCTATATCGACCGGTAGTTTCATGTTAATGAAAACAATATCACGGACATGATAGGAAGACCCCCTATATCGACCGGTAGTCTCATGTCAATGAAAAAATATACTCACGGACATGATAGAGTACCCCTATATCGCCCGGTAGTCTCATGTTAATAAACAAATACTCACGGACAAGATAGAAAGATCCCCTATATCGCCCGGTAGTCTCATGTCAATGAATAAAATATCACGGATATGATAGGAAGACCCCCTATATCGACCGGTAGTCTCATGTTAATAAAAAAACATCACGGACATGATAAAAGACCCCTATATCGACCGGTAGTTTCATGTTAATAAAAAATGTACTCACGGACATGATGGAAGACCCCTATATCGCCCGGTAGTCTCATGTTAATTAAAACTAGATGGACCGCGGTTCTCGGATGTCGCGGTTTTCGACGCACAGCGTCGACCGTGATGCCTCCACCAAAGGGAGCGATGTGGCACTCACAAGTTGATACAAAGCTTCAAGCCTAAAAGGGAAGACTGAATTTGACCTTAGATGACACCTGGATGACCCCAAAACAACCTTCCAATGACTTCTGGGTGACCCTGGATGACCTTCAAAAATTTTGGCTGTAAATGGTAACAATACCCACCAAGTTTCATGCCCATAGGACAAATATTAGAATTTGACCAAAGATGACCCCAAAATGACCTTTCAAAAAAAAGCATCTAGAATTTCCTGACCCCAATACACCTTTTCACCAAGTCCCATCACTGTACATTAGCACATTATGCAAATTAGCTGTACTTTACTTGCATATTTTGCGCCGAAATCTACTGCATAACAATTGTATTTCACCAAAGTGCATCACATCACTTCCGAGAAATAACCTTCTCAAATATGTGACGGACATTTTGACGAAATGACCTTCCAAAATGTGGCAAAAATGTTGACTGTAGCCACCAAATGTCATGCCCATACGACAGTTTTTATCAATTTGACCCCAGATGACCTCTGGATGACCCCGGATGCACATATGACAGTTTTTACTAATTTGACCTTAGATGACCCTGGGTGACCCAAGATGACCCCAAAATGACCTCCCAAGAATTTGGTTCTAAATATTGACTGTACTCACCAAGTTTCATGCCCATATGATGAACTCAGATGACCCCTAGCGACCCCAAAATGACCTTCCAAAAATTTGGCTCTAAATGTTGACTGTACCCACCAAGTTTCATGCCCATCCAACAGTTTTTACTAATTTGACCTCAGATGACCCCTGGATGAACTCAGATGACCCCGATATGACCTTCCAAAATTTTGGCTCTAAATGTTGACTGTACCCACCAAATTTCATGCCCTTACGACAGTTTTTAATAATTTGACCTCATATGACCCCTGGGTGACCTTGGATGACCCCAAAATGACCTTCCAAAAATTTGGCTCTAAATGTTGACTGTACCCACCAAGTTTCATGCCCCTACGACAGTCTTTACTAATTTGACCTCAGATGACCCCTGGGTGACCCCAGATGACCCCAAAATGACCTTCCAAAAATTTTGCTCTAAATGTTGACTGTACCTACCAAGTTTCATGGCCATATGACAGTTTTGCTAATTTGACCTCAGATAACCCCTGGATGACCTCAGATGACCCCGATATGACCTTCCAAAAATGTGGCTCTAAATGTTGACTGTACCTACCAAATGTCATGCCTTTACGACATGTTTTAATAATTTGACCTCATATGACCCCTGGGTGACCTTGAATGACCCCAAAATGACCTTCCAAAAATTTGGCTCTAAATGTTGACTGTACCCACCAAGTTTCATGCCCCTACGACAGTCTTTACTAATTTGACCTCAGATGACCCCTGGGTGACCTCAGATGACCCCAAAATGACCTTCCAAAAATTTTGCTCTAAATGTTGACTGTACCTACCAAGTTTCATGGCCATATGACAGTTTTTGCTAATTTGACCTCAAATGACCCCAGCATGACCTCAGGTGACCTTGACCCACTAACTAATATAAACTTGTTCTGCCTGGGGTCAAGATGCACCCACCCACCAAGTTTGAGGAACATGCTACCCTAGTCTCCAAGAAAAGAAGGAAAATGGGCCACCTGACCTCAAATGACCTTTACCTCAGTATATGACCTTGAACCTCACCCAAGAAAGTAGCCAGAGTTTCTGACCATGACCCACCTATCCTGAAAATCTGAAGTCAATCCGCCCATCCATGCCCGAGATATGGCATCCGGACGGAAGGACGGAAGCACGGACATTGCAAAAACAGTATGCCTCGCGGTGGAGGCATAAAATACTCACGGGCATGATAGATAGCCCCCTATATCGACCGGTAGTCTCATGTTAATTAAAAAAATACTCACGGACATGATAGAAGGACCCCTATATCGCCCGGTAGTCTCATGTTATGAAAATAAGAGGTCCAAATCTCTCCGGTAGTCTGATGTAGTTTGTAGAAGAAGACACTATCTTTGCTAGGCAGGGTAAAAAGACATTATGAAGCCTCCCCCACCCACACTATATTTAAAGATATATATATCACGGACATGAGACTGCAGGAGTTTAATTTTTGGACCTTTTATTTTCATTAACAAGAGACTACCGGGTGATATAGGGGGTCTTTCCATCATGTCCGTGATATATTTTTTCATTGACATGAGACTACCGGGCGATATCTGGGGTCTTTCTATCATGTCCGTGATATTTTTTTCATTAACATGAGACTACCGGGCGATATATGGGGTCTCTCTATCATGTCCGTGATAAATTTTTTCATTGACATGAGACTACCGGGAGACACACGTGGTCTTTCCTTCATGTCCGTGATATTTTTTCATTGACATGAGACTACCGGGCGATAGAGTGGGTCTTACTATCATGTCCGTGATATATTTGTTTTCATTGGCATGAGACTACCGGGCGATATCGGGAGTCTTTGTATCATGTACGTGATATTTTTTCCTTGACTTGAGACTACCGGGTGATATAGGGGGTCTTTCTATCATGTCCGTATAATATTTTTTTCATTGACATGAGACTACCGGGCGATATCGGGGGTCTTTCTATCATGTCCGTGATATTTTTCTCATTGACTTGAAACTACCGGGTGATATAGGGGGTCTTTCTATCATGTCCGTATAATATTTTTTTTCATTAACATGAGACTACCGGGCGATATATGGGGTCTCTCTATCATGTCCGTGATATTTTTTTCATTGACATGAGACTACCGGGCGATATCGGGGTCTTTCTATCATGTCCGTGATATTTTTTCATTGACTTGAGACTACCGGGTGATATAGGGGATCTAGATCTACTTATCATGCATGTCCGTGATACATTTTACCATTAACATGAGACTACCGGGCGATACAAGGGGTCTCTATATACTGTCCGTGATATTTTTTTTCCATTAACATGAGACTACCGGGCGATATCGGGGATCTTTCTATCGTGTCCGTGATATATTTTTTTCATTGACATGAGACTACCGGGCGATATCGGGGTCTTTCTATCGTGTCCGTGATATTTTTTTTCATTGACATGAGACTACCGGGCGATATCGGGGGTCTTTCTATCATGTCCGTGATACTTTTTCATTGCCTTGAGACTACCGGGTGATATAGGGGTCTTTCTCATGCCCGTGATAATTTTGTTCATTAACATGAGACTACCGGGCGACATAGGGGGTCTTTCCATCATGTCCGTGATATTTTTTCCATTAACATGAGACTACCGGGCGATATCGGGGATCTTTCTATCGTGTCCGTGATATTTTTTCATTGACATGAGACTACCGGGCGATATAGTGGGTCTTTCTATCATGTCCGTGATATATTTTTTTCATTGACATGAGACTACCAAGCGATATCGGGGTCTTTCTATCATGTCCGTGATATTTTTCATTGACTTGAGACTACCGGGTGATATAGGGGATCTAGATCTACTTATCATGCATGTCCGTGATACATTTTACCATTAACATGAGACTACCGGGCGATACAAGGGGTCTCTATATACTGTCCGTGATATTTTTTTTTCCATTAACATGAGACTACCGGGCGATATCGGGGATCTTTCTATCGTGTCCGTGATATATTTTTTCATTGACATGAGACTACCGGGCGATATCGGGGGTCTTTCTATCGTGTCCGTGATATTTTTTTCATTGACATGAGACTACCGGGCGATATTCGGGGTCTTTATATCATGTCCGTGATACTTTTCATAAGACTTGAGACTACCGGGTGATATAGGGGGTCTTTCTCATGCCCGTGATAATTTTGTTCATTAACATGAGACTACCGGGCGACATAGGTGGTCTTTCCATCATGTCCGTGATATTTTTTTCCATTAACATGAGACTACCGGGCGATACAATGGGTCTCTCTGTGATGTCCGTGAATGATATTTTTTTCCATGAGACTACCGGGCGATATCGGGGATCTTTCTATCGTGTCCGTGATATTTTTTTTTCATTGACATGAGACTACCGGGCGATATCGGGGATCTTTCTATCGTGTCCGTGATATATTTTTTCATTGACATGAGACTACCGGGCGATATCGGGGGTCTTTCTATCGTGTCCGTGATATTTTTTTTCATTGACATGAGACTACCGGGCGATATCGGGGGTCTTTCTATCATGTCCGTGATACTTTTTCATAAGACTTGAGACTACCGGGTGATATAGGGGGTCTTTCTCATGCCCGTGATAGTTTTGTTCATTAACATGAGACTACCGGGCGACATAGGTGGTCTTTCCATCATGTCCGTGATATTTTTTTCCATTAACATGAGACTACCGGGCGATACAATGGGTCTCTCTGTGATGTCCGTGATCAGTGGCGGATTAAGAGGGGGGCGAACCCGGCGCGCGCCCCCTCTATTTTTTGCAGATCGGCGCCTGACTCTGTGTATTTTGGCAGAGCGGCGCCTGACTTTTTGTGGGCGCCGAGCCGTGGCGGCGGCGGTGTTGGCTCGGCGCCCCCTCTATTGAAAATTCCTGGATCCGCCCCTGGTGATATTTTTTTCCATGAGACTACCGGGCGATATCGGGGATCTTTCTATCGTGTCCGTGATATTTTTTTCATTGACATGAGACTACCGGGCGATATCGGGGTCTTTCTATCATGTCCGTGATATATTTTTCATTGACATGAGACTACCGGGTGATATAGGGGGTCTTTCTATCACGTCCGTGATATATTTTTTCATTAACATGAGCCTACCGGATGATACATGGGGCCTTTCTATCATGTCCGTGATACTTTTTAACATTGACACGAGACAACCGGAATACAGGGGTTTTCTATCATGTCCGTGACTATATTTTTTCATTAACATGTGATATAGGGTCTTTCTATCATGTCCGTGATATTTCTTTTCACTGAGATTACCGGGTGGCATAGGGCTCTTTCTATCGTGTCCGTGATATTTCTTTTCACTGAGATTACCGGGTGACATAGGGCTCTTTCTATCGTGTCCGTGTGCATAGGGATTCATTTACACACGACATGAGACTACCGGAGATATTTGGACCTCTTATTTTAGCTTATTTTCAATAACATGAGACTACCGGGCGATATAGGGGGTCTTTCTATCATGTCCGTGATATTTTTTCATAGACAGACTACCATGTGACATAGGGGTCTTTCTATCATATTCTTGAGTATTTTTATTTTTCATTAACATGAGACTACCGGGTGATATAGGGGTCCTCTATTACAGCCTGTCTCAAAAAAAATTGTGCAAGTGAAAAGCGCCCTCTCTGGCAATTAGAAAATACCGTTGTGACATAATGCTTACATCAACGTCAAGGGCCTAGTTTTAGCTCTCAAATGCCGTTTGTTCTGTCCAATTTGCTTGTTTTAATCTCGAGATATGTTTATATAGTTAAAGACGAAAGGGTAAAATCACAATTGTGCCACTTTTACTAGGGAAGAGGGCTGTACATGTTACAGTGATCTAGCATCAAGTTTATCAAGAGCTCCTTCGTGAAATCAAAAGAATGCATCAATAATATTACACAATACAAAATGTTTTTGACTGTTTTTACTGTTTGATCATGATGCAGAAATGATGATTCTCTTTTTCCACTTAAAAGAGATTAATAGAAAAAATAATATTTCACATTCTTCACAAATTTCACAAATTAAATACATGTGCATGTCAATGATTTTATCATGGTAAATACTGTTCTCTTAGTCACTTAAGACATGTTAAAAGACAAACAAATATTGCACACTTATACATGATTGTTATATGTTAATGAACGCGTATTACTTGTTGGGAGAGATATTAGACAAAATAATGCACGCGTGCTGATGTTGATGCGTCTAAAGCATGCTCCCCGAAGGGGGAGTGCATTAGACGCATCAACATCAGCTATCATTGGTTTACATGTACAGCTCTCTTCCCTAGTAAAAGTGGCACAATTGTGATTTTACCCTTTCGTTGTTAAATAAACATATCTCGAAATTGGAACAAGCAAATTGAACAGAACAAACGGCATTGGAGAGCTAAGACTGCGCCCGTGACGTTGATGTAAGCATAATGTCACAACGGTATTTTCTAATTGCCAAAGAGGGCGCTTTTCACTTGCACAATTTTTTTTGATACAGTATGTATATGTCCGTGATATATTTCTTTTTCTTTAACATGAGACTACCGGGCGATTTGTCTATTTGTGATGTCCGTGATATATCTGTGTGTTATAGAGCTTATAGAGGGATTCGTTTAAACGACAGGAGACTACCGTGATACATCTATATAATAAATATATATGGTGGGCTGGGGGGGGCTTCTTTACAATTAACGGAGAGATTTGGACCTCTTTCATTAACATGAGACAACTAGGCGATCTAGTGATGGGTCTTCTATAGTCCGTGATATATTCTTATATTTTTTCATTAACATGAGATTTTACCGGGCGATGGCGTAGATTTCTTTTTGACATTGGGGAGCTGAGGGGGGGGGATCATGGAGTTGGAAAATTTTTCTTGAAGTATTGTGAATCCGCACCTTTTAGCGACAAAATAAGTTTATGGTATAATTATGGTTTGGCATATTGAAGCTAAACTGGTGAAATATGGTACAAAAGTTGAACAAATGCGCGCGAGGCGCGCAAAAAGGTTTTTTCAGGTTAAAATAGCCAATATGAGGTTAATTTGTTCAGAAACCCACTTAGGGCCTATTGGCGTCAACATGGGGGGGGGGGGGTGACTGTATGGACCATCTTCACTAGCAAGATATTGGGGATCCCCCAATCACCCCCCCGATCTACGCCTATGATTATTATCAAAAACATGAGTGAGACTACTGGGGATATAATAGGGGTTCATTTCCGTGATAAATCTTGATAGCTCTTGATATTAGGCCTATAATCTTTTAAAAAACGACGCGAGACTACCTGAGAGTTTTTGCCCTTTTATCAATAACATAGGCCTACTACCTGAGCGTCTAAACATGTCACACTTATGACATGAGACAAACAGTTTGCACCTAGCACCTCTCAGTTTTTATCATCATAATTACATGACTAGGGCCTACATGAGGGAGGGTAGTCATGAGATACCCTTTGGCGGGCCTTTTGGAACCGAGTATTTAAAACATGAGACTACCATGGTATATTTTGCATTATGTTCTGATAGCCTGCTTGTCTGACCTTCATGAAACAACGTCGTAAAGTGACCAGTGGCGTGCGCAGCACATTGAAAGTGGGGGGGGGGGGGGGCAGGTTTCCCCCAATGGAGTCAGATTTAGGTGTGTAAGGTGCGGTTTTAGCGTTATCCTCCGAATGACCAACAAAAATGGGGGCGCACCTACCCCTTCCCCCTCATGCGCACGCCACTGTGACGTAAACAACAATACTTTATGTAGGCCCTACTCTGATACCAAGTAGGGCCTACATTTTAAATATATTCCAGCTCCCTTCTTGCTTGAGCACTTTACCGTGGATGATTTACCTTACTTACATTTTGAATTATATATTTAGTTAATATATATTTATTAATATTTAGGCTGTATAATTTATTTATTTTATGGATCTCGATACAATTTAAGAAAACAAACTTTCTTTATTTCTTCCTTCTTTTCTTTTCTCCTTTCTTTCTTTTTTAAAATTTATATATTTATTTATTTTAAGATTTATTTATTGAAATAATAAGAATTAGCATGCTTATCAAATTAATAAACAAGACGACTTTGGCAAGTCTAATTATTTCCCACTGCCAAAGTTTAAAGATGCGCGCCGCATAGCATTGTTATGGTATTATAACACTAAATTCCTTTACGTTTCAAACGAGAGGTATTTTTCAAGGTAAATATACCGGCATTTCAGTGTGAATGATTATTTAGTGGTGTGCGCCTGTATACTGGTGGTCCTATTTGACTAAGTTGCCAGTTTATTATTAGGTCATATAAACCCGATCTTGGTAAAATTCTCATTATTATTCATAAGATGACGCACGACATGAGACTACCGGTATATAGCCAAAGCCGGCATCCTGAACCACTTCTGCAGCTTTCAGCCGCCTCCTGGAAACTATTAGCAATAAAGAGCGGATAGTTGAAGACAGATGAATAGTCAATTCAAGTAATCGGACCTAATCGGAATAGAAGTGTTATATGAGTAGCCCAGGAAGCAGTGGTACGAGCTTCTTCTTAGTTGCCGAGCGAATCATGATTTACAATCTAAATAAAGGGAATGGCAAATTGCTTTTAATACAAATTAAAACAAGAGCATGGAATCTTTGAACAAATAAGGAAAATTATACTTCGAAGTCAAGGAGAATAGTATTAGTAAAACCTTTCAAGAGCTATGGGGATAAGATAAACTGAATGCAATGTTATAAACACTATTTGCTATTAACCACATTTCCCCACAATTTTGTGGTAACATCCCGCTATCTCTAAGGACCGCTATCTCGAAGGTTCGCTATCTCTAAGGTTCGCTATCACTAACGTGTAAAGTCTATGGAGATCCGAATCCCGCTATCTCTAATAGAGAAAAGGGTTCGCTATACCTAAAAAAAGGTCCGCTACTTCTAAGGTTCGATATCGCTAATTTGGAATAAGGTTCGCTAGTTCTAAGGTTCGATATCACTAATTTTAAATAAGGTTCGCTATCACTAATTTAAAATAAGGTTCGCTATCACTAATTTTGAAAAAGGTCCGCTATCACTAATTTATTGAAGGTTCGCTATCTCTAAGGTTCGCTATCACTAATTGCAATAAAGGTCCGCTATACCTAAGGTTCGATATCACTAATTTTGTTTAAGGTTCGCTATCCCTATTTAATTAAGGTTCGCTATCTCTAAGGTTCGCTATCACTAATTTCGATTAAGGTTCGCTATACCTAAGGTTCGTTATCACTAATTTTAAATAAGGTCCACTATCTCTAATTTTATACAAGGTCCGCTATCTCTAATTTCAAATAAGGCCCGCTATCTCTAATTTTAAATAAGGACAGCTATAGCGAACCTTATTTAAATTAGAGATAGCGAACCTTATTTAAAATTAGAGATAGCGAACCTTATTTGAAATTAGTGATAGCGAACCTTAGAGATAGCGAACCTTAGAGATAACGAACCTTAGAGATAGCGGACCTTATTTAAAATTAGAGATAGCGAACCTTAGGGATACCGGGATTGTTAAAATTAGAGATAGCGGACCTTATTTTAAATTAGTGATAGCGAACCTTAGAGATAACGAACCTTCAATAAATTAGTGATAGCGGCCCACCTTATTTAAAATTAGAGATAGCGAACCTTATTTAAAATTAGTGATATCGAACCTTGGAAATACGGAACGCATTACTCGTTGATGGCCGATAAACGTCCCAATAAATCGGACTTAGTCACCGGTCAGTTCTACAGCATAGATATCCATGGCTAACGATGGTTAACTATGGAAACATGTTAAAGGACATCAAGAAAATTTTCTAAGTTATTTATTTTGAGCTCTTTCGAGACGAGTAATGGATATATTCTGTAGATTTAGGTTTTGTCTGTGACTGCTAATGTGAGGCCGTCGTAGGTCGTACGGGGCTCAAACTCGGTGGGTGGGTGTAGTTCTGTCCTGGCAAGAAGAAGTTTATGTTCGTTAAGTCATCCGACCCCGGGGCCCCCTCCAAGGGGTCATTTGAGGTCAAATGACTAAAAACTGCCATATGGGCATGAAACTAGGTCCTACGGGACTCAAACTCGGTGGGTGGGTGTAGTTCTGTCCTGGCAAGAAGATGTTTATGTTCGTTAAGTCATCCGACCCCAGGGCCCCCTCCCAGGGGTCATTTGAGGTAAAATGACTAAAAACTGTCATATGGGCATGAAACTAGGTCGTACGGGGCTCAAACTCGGTGGGTGGGTGTAGTTCTGTCCTGTCAAGAAGATGTTTATGTTCGTTTTAAAGTCATCTGACACCGGGGTCCGCTCCCAGGGGTCATCTGAGGTCAAATTACTAAAAAGTGTCGTATGGGCATGAAACTTGGTAGGTACAGTCAACATTTAAAACAACATTTTTTGAAGGTCATTTTGGGTCATCCAAGGTCACCACGGGTCATCTGAGGTCAAATTAGTAAAAACTCATATATGGGCATGAAACTTGGTGGGTACAGTCAACATTTAGAGTTATAAGTTTAGATCATTTTGGGGTCATCCAAGGTCACCCAGGGGTCATCTGAGGTCAAATTACTAAAACTGTCGTATGGGCATGAAACTTGGTGGGTACAGTCAACATTTAGAGCCAAATTTTTGGAAGGTCATTTTGGGGTCGCCAGGGTCATCTGAGGTCAAATTAGTAAAAACTGTCATATGGACATGTCACCATCAGCCTGGTAATCGCGCCCAGCCGAGAACCGCCAAATATGGTAACCGCCTAGTCTATTTTAAAACTGATGCATCAATGACTATGTTCATCATGTCATTATTGTATCATTACTAAAAAGTGTCGTATGGACATGTCACCATCAGCCTGGTAATCGCGCCCAGCCGAGAACCGCCAAATATGGTAACCGCCTAGTCTATTTTAAAACTGATGCATCAATGACTATGTTCATCATGTCATTATTGTATCATTCTCACATACATTAGGAAATGAATTTGGAGAATAGAGGCCTTGCATGTGACATATCATCCCGTAAATATGGCGGACTACTCAAATGCATTCAACAAAAGCATGATTGCAATCAAATAGGTTGATGACAACATTTGATTGAATTGACTGCACTCCGCCATATATCGAACCTTGGAAATACGGAACGCATTACTCGTTGATGGCCGATAAACGTCCCAATAAATCGGACTTAGTCACCGGTCAGTTCTACAGCATAGATATCCATGGCTAACGATGGTTAACTATGGAAACATGTTAAAGGACATCAAGAAAATTTTCTAAGTTATTTATTTTGAGCTCTTTCGAGACGAGTAATGGATATATTCTGTAGATTTAGGTTTTGTCTGTGACTGCTAATGTGAGGCCGTCGTAGGTCGTACGGGGCTCAAACTCGGTGGGTGGGTGTAGTTCTGTCCTGGCAAGAAGAAGTTTATGTTCGTTAAGTCATCCGACCCCGGGGCCCCTCCAAGGGGTCATTTGAGGTCAAATGACTAAAAACTGTCATATGGGCATGAAACTAGGTCCTACGGGACTCAAACTCGGTGGGTGGGTGTAGTTCTGTCCTGGCAAGAAGATGTTTATGTTCGTTAAGTCATCCGACCCCGGGGCCCCCTCCCAGGGGGTCATTTGAGGTAAAATGACTAAAAACTGTCATATGGGCATGAAACTAGGTCGTACGGGGCTCAAACTCGGTGGGTGGGTGTAGTTCTGTCCTGTCAAGAAGATGTTTATGTTCGTTTTAAAGTCATCTGACACCGGGGTCCGCTCCCAGGGGTCATCTGAGGTCAAATTACTAAAAAGTGTCGTATGGGCATGAAACTTGGTAGGTACAGTCAACATTTAAAACAACATTTTTTGAAGGTCATTTTGGGTCATCCAAGGTCACCACGGGTCATCTGAGGTCAAATTAGTAAAAACTCATATATGGGCATGAAACTTGGTGGGTACAGTCAACATTTAGAGTTATAAGTTTAGATCATTTTGGGGTCATCCAAGGTCACCCAGGGGTCATCTGAGGTCAAATTACTAAAACTGTCGTATGGGCATGAAACTTGGTGGGTACAGTCAACATTTAGAGCCAAATTTTTGGAAGGTCATTTTGGGGTCGCCAGGGGTCATCTGAGGTCAAATTAGTAAAAACTGTCATATGGACATGTCACCATCAGCCTGGTAATCGCGCCCAGCCGAGAACCGCCAAATATGGTAACCGCCTAGTCTATTTTAAAACTGATGCATCAATGACTATGTTCATCATGTCAATATTGTATCATTACTAAAAAGTGTCGTATGGACATTAGGATCAGCCTGGTAATCGCGCCCAGCCGAGAACCGCCAAATATGGTAACCGCCTAGTCTATTTTAAAACTGATGCATCAATGACTATGTTCATCATGTCATTATTGTATCATTCTCACATACATTAGGAAATGAATTTGGAGAATAGAGGCCTTGCATGTGACATATCATCCCGTAAATATGGCGGACTACTCAAATGCATTCAACAAAAGCATGATTGCAATCAAATAGGTTGATGACAACATTTGATTGAATTGACTGCACTCCGCCATAACTACGGTGAAGGACACCGGCTCAAATCCTTTGTTTGGAGCCAATCGATAATTTCATGCAGGGCCTCTATACTTTCTGTTAATAAAATACTATGCTGACCTCACACTCCAGTAATTTCAGATCATTGAGCTCAGTAATACATCAAAGAATGTCTTCCAATTCATGAAAACAAATAGATAATCTGCATATCGGATTAAAAGCTTGAGGCATTTCAATTGCAAGGCCCATTACTTATACACCAACAACAACATAGGCCTACAAGTGTATATAATGTAGCATGTGCACACATTATCATGTTGTGGATGGTGAATCAAGCTGCAGTGCCTACCCATTCCCAAATAAATGCAGTGACCAACCGGTGTTCACTCATGATTGACGTACTGATCATTATGTATGATTTAAACTCATAGGTTTTGGCAATTTGGGAGGGGGTGGGTTCAAAATGACCCCATAGGATTATACGGGGGTAACAATTTCAAATTGCTCAAATACCCTTTCAAATATATCAAATTATTTAAATAAATAAATGAATGAATGAATGAATGAATGAATGAATGAATGAATGAATGAATAAATAAATAAATGAAAAAAAAAATTGAACAAATTGTAGCGTAGCATTAAAATCATAATAACCATTGCTGGCAGGCGGATTCGAACCAACGATATTGACATTACCAGTCTGATGCTCTAACACTGAGCTATGCCATCATCTAGTAATGAGGGTCGAGTTTTTGGCGTATACAGTGTTTGTCTGTGAAAATGCCGCCTTGTGAAATAAATAAATATAAAGTCTCAATTTTTAATTTAAATTTATTTGATAATTTTCTAACCTATATTTTCTTTAGAGCAGGGACAAATATTTCCCCTTTTATCCAATTTGGCCGCTAAATAAGAATCTACTTCTTTTATTACTGATTTAATTCCGCGATTTGTTCCATTCAGCAATATCAAAGATTAATGTCAAGCATCTCACGACAGATATTTAGTTGGCTTAGTGGTTTTGCACAGTGCTTTTTAACCGGGAGGTACCGAGATCGATTCCCACCTCTGCCTGCAATTTTTTTTCAAGACTGGGAAATAATAACCTGACATTCGCCGCTGACATTCGTACTGCAGAAGCGGAGTTGTAACTTGTTAAACTTTGCTCCTTCCGTAAAAGGGTACATTATTTTGGCACTACATTATTTCTTTTTTCCACATTGCTGGTAGGCCCCTATTAAATATCAAATGGTCATAATTGGCGGTCACTTCAAATCATCGCCAACTGAACGAGGTTCAGGAATGTACTCTCATTGTTAATTGTTGGTTAATCCACCACTTGAACAGGACTTAACCAAAGCAAACAAAGACTTACGCTTTTTTACGAATGCTATACATAAGTATAAGCTTATTATCCTCTTCAACAATAGGGTTAAAGATTGGTGCTTGACTGGAATTACGTGCTAGTGTCATTGGTTATTGTTAAAAGGCAATAAGGTGTGTAATTGCAATATTTCCTCTGAATAGGAAAGACTCTCTACATCGAACCATGGATGCTGGTGGTTCGAATTAAGCCCGATCCTGACTCCACTTCGCAGCGGTATGCGATGCTGCGATGCTTTTCAAACATCTCAGCATCCAGCGATGAAATTAAAATGTACAGGTGGAGTCAGTATCGGGCTTTAGGAATAAAAACCCAATTCGAAATGATGCGCTTGAGAATTCAACAATATAAATAATGGTAGCTCTATTATAATACACATTAATGATAAAATTCCAAAATATAATACGTTTTCTGTCTTTGCTTGTCACGTGGTAGCGATTATATTTTTAAATAAGTTTCAAATGAAAACAACAAGACAAGTGGCCGAGTGGTCTAAGGCGCTAGGCTCATAGAGTATTAAGCGTTGCGCCGTGAGTTCGAACCCCGCCTCTGCCAAACTTTAAAAGAAGTAAATTAAAATTTGACTTTTTTTAATTTCATATTTGGGAAATGTGACTGGGGGAATTTATGTATGGTGTGGAGTGGTCACCTTGGTCTGGGGCGGACATTTTAAAAATGAATTTAGAAGAGCAGCAAACGACATCACTTGCATTACATTCCAGATGTTAAATCTACATCATATGCAAAATGTGAGGAAATTCGCACGAGTCCATTTTATTTTAGGGCCATTTGTCTATAACTGGTCTTTACATGTAGCCCTATGGAGAGAGTGCCCGTTGAGGGCGCTATAACCCCCATTTTAGGAACAAAAATGTGATTTAAAAAAAAACGGACTCGTGCGAATTTTCTAAAATTTTCAGAGTATGTAGTATGAACATGTAGAAATATAATCAAGTAGTTGCCCTACCTGCTCTTCTCCGAAAAAATAAAAAGTCCTATACCTCAATGATAATGATAGGGCATGTACTTTAACTGGCCGGCGCGGTCCGGTGACTAAGTCTTTATTGGGCGTTTTATCGGCAGTCAACGAGTAATGCTTATCGAACCTTAGGTATAGTGGACCTTTTTCGTAATTAGTGATAACGAACCTTAGGGATAGCGAACCTTAGAGATAGCGGTCCTTAGAGATAGCGAACCGTCGCCACGCCCAATTTTGTTTTGCACCTTTAAAATACAATGTGAATATAATGTAGTAACATAAACCACCGAAAACAGAATGAAGACCGAAGAGGAAGAAGTGTGCATACATAGCTAGTGCACAAATTTAGTTTAGCCATAAATTCATACTTTCATTGGCACTTATGGCTACAGGTATATTTGTAAACATGAATTTTGTGACCTAGGCCTATATAATACAAAATTTGAATTATTATTACTATTTCTCAACACTTACGCACTTCCTCTCTTGGTTACCACAATGTTATCCCACTCCTCTAAGTTTTATGTGGATTTGGGAATAGACACGAATGCTGCATAATAGGAAACAGGAAAGCACGCAGTTCGTCAACTTTGCCCCCACAATTAATTAAAGCAACAATATGCGATTTCAATACAGAATAGATTCTTATTTGTTTGCTCCAAAATGTAAGTTTTCGCTGATCACATTATTCCCCCTTTTAACTTCGAGCCAACAAATGAGGTAAAACAAAGGAAATTGCTAGCGCCATTCAAATTAGAGCCAATGCGTGTATTAACTAGCCGATCGTTATTGAACTTTTTTGGGACGTATGAATAAGACGTAAGATGAATAGAGATAAACGCAGAGTTCACTGATTCAATGACTCGTGCACGAGAGGTATTCGTCACTCGATCGTTAAACTTGGAATAAAACCGGAGCCTCCCCGGATTTATTATGCAAACTTAAATTTTACTGTAATTAAAGTAAAGTCTGCACAAAAAGTAACTCAGCTGTTGTAAATACGCATATAACTTCAGAACTAATAATTGTTTCCACAATATTTTAACATAAATAGAAGGACAATTTATTTACGCGCATTTTGATACCCCATTTGTCCAATTTCGTTCAATATTAACACCACATCGGTGTTTTTAAACAAAATTACCCGAATTTAAATGTTGCAGCTATTTGTATTGATTTGAAGTCAGCGTGAAGATAATGAGGGTGTTACGTGCCACAATGCTTGCGTAAAAACCATTGATCGCTGTAAACTGCAACTTTTAAATTCGGGTATTTTTCTTTAAAAGCACTACTGTGTTGTTAATAATAATATTGAGTATCATAATACGCGTAAATAAATCGTCCTTCTTTCTATGTAGAAATATTGTGGAAACAATTATAAGTTCTGAAGCTATAGGCGTATTTATAACAGCTGAGTTACTTTTTGTGCAGACTTTACTTCATGCATAGTCTCAGATTCGAACTAGCGCAGTGTATTTCGGATTCGGACTAGCGGCAGTGTCGGACTGAAAACATGAAAAAGTGTTTTCAGATTCGGACTAGCGGTGTGTTGGACTGTTGCAGTGGTTTTCATTTTCGGACGAGCGCATGCGTTTTTTCGGACTAGCGCAGTGTTTTTCACTGTTTTTGACGCACCCCTAAGTATAGGGATCTTGTTTAGTCGGACTAGCGGCGTGTCCGGGTGTGTCGGACTAGCGGCGCACAGTGTCATCGCCCCGATATCTTCATGGCAGAAATCGCCATGGTAGGTTGAATCCACAGCCACGCATGGCCATTTTGTTTCGACCTTTAAGACACATAATGAGCCGAGGGACATCCCGACTAACATGATTGTCAATACCGCGGTAATTGACTTCTCTAGTGTGTAAAGTGAGCTTGTATACGCCATGTGAGGGGGTGCTCACACTACGCTGTGTGTGAGTGAACATGTATACGCCATGTGAGTGAGTACTCACATCAGAAAATCAGAATATTTTTGTCAGTTTATGAGTTCAAGACGCATGCTTCTTTCTCAAGACGCAAGCTAACGACTATCATATCCGTTGAACATATATATGTTCAAGTGCAAGAAACCAGATCTGGTTTCTTTATACGAAATCATTTACGGGAGATATTCATCATTTTCTACCCCGGTATCCAAAGATTTATCGTCTGAATATCAATCGTGAATAGCACATTTACGTGTATCGATCCCGGGTATTCATTTCAGTGTCTCTGGCTGTTGTGATGTGCCCTGAATAATTTAATTTGATTATTTATCTTTGTTTACAAAGTTACATGAGTGATGACATTTTGGGGAATTCCCTCTCAAATTGAACAAAACAAGTTGAATCATATCTAATTTGGAATATTTGGAAACCCCTGAGATTGTAAAAAGTAAAGATGATGTCACGGGATTCCCCTCAGGAAGTGATGTAATGAGAAAGGTTAATGTTATAAGTAAGACTTGGGAATTTCGCAGATTGAGCATAGTGTGAAGGTAGTAAATGGAGTTTTTCCAATGCTTGATATATAAGAAAATGTAAACACAATTATTGTCGCAGTTGATAGTGTTGATCTGGGCTAGCTAGCTAATATGCTTACAGTCCAATTCCTTCAAAGAAAGGAAATTGCAAACCAGAAATATTTTATGTAGTCAAAGTACTACTATTTGCCAGTGTTGTCGGAGAAGATCTAGAATACGTCCAAGAACGTACTTCTTCCAAGAAAGGAATATATATTCTTCTGTCGACTTGCTGAAGTCTGGTATTCTGATTCAACGCAACTGTCAAAATAAGTGGGGACAACTGCATCGCAGTCCTGCTTCCTGAAGATATTGTGTGAAAGGTGGAAATAGCACCAAGTTTGGAGAAAGCAGCGCAAGGAGTTTAATATTGGAGAACGGCGCAAGGAGTGAAGTGATTTGGAGAACTGCGCAAAGAGTTACGAATGTGTTTGGAGAACGACGCAAGGAGTTTAGTACTTGGGAGAAAGTAACACCATTTTCGTATGAGGATTTTATACGCAAGGATTTATCAATGCAAGTGTACAAAGGACTTCGCTGATTTTTGCAGGACACGTGAATAAGGATATATTACATCAGTCGTACGTCCAGAACATTGCAAGAACTTTATGATCACCAAGAAGAAGAATGCTGGCTAAGTACTAAATAGTTAAAGAGTGATTATATTTGATTATTATGTATGTGCATTTGTTGTCATATATTGTACCAATCATAACTGGCTTTCAATTAAAGACTGAGATTTTGTTAGCTTAATCAAACAGTGTATTTGTGTTGTGCATTCATGTGAGTTCGGGTAAAAGGTGATTTTGGCCTTGAGTCAAGTACGACTCGTAACACTGTATAATGTAATATTATTAACCGGGCGATGTCGGTGTGCGGCGTGTCGGACTGAGCGGTGCACCCACGAATTTCCTTCACCAATTTTATATAACGCCATAAAATAAATTAAAATAAAATGATTTTAAACATGCATGTACAGTTAGGACGCTGGACAACCGATTGTTATTGTTCTGCAAGGCTCACTCAGTCATTTAATAAGGCAATACAAACGATCGAATTTGGTATTCAAATGAACAAAATTTTGAGTTACACCTTTTCAGTGTAAAATTTTTTTCTCGGCCAAATGAAAAGCAATAATTTTCATTTTTTCAGTAAATGTCAGGAAAAACTGTAATGCTTGATACTGTTTTTTTTTTTTTCAAATCTTAGTGTTAAACTTAGTCGTGAAATTCAGTCATTTAGTGTAAGATTTTCGATTTTGATAGGCTTCAACTCTGCCCGCGAGCCTTTTTTGGATCAACCTTTTAGCTTTTCAAAGTAATATAGTTCGCTAAAGAAGGATTTTTCCCAACTTTCTAACGCACATCACCGTGAGCGATATATCATAGTTTTGTCAGAATTTCCGTTTTGATTCCATAATTTTTGACTACCAGCTGAAAATTTTTCAAATCCACGCGTGAAATACTAGCATTGTGGATCGATATCTCTGGGTGCCCGGCCTGGATACAGTGTTGCCAGAACTTCAATATAGCAAAGAAATTACCTAGTGTTTCAATTGTCAGGAAGGTGACTGGGTATAGTGCCTTTTGTTTGTGATTGCTGGCCACCGAAAGTCATAATGAAGCAGCCAAAACAATACAAGGTTAAACATGGAAGTTTATAACAACCTATTATAATGACCAATGAAATTGCAGGCTATCACGGGAGCAAATTTCCAAAATTCACCTCATTTACCAGAATTGGGGATTTGGGCTACCAAATCGCTGGTCAGGCAATCCTGGTTTTCAATGGAAAAGGGACCTGGTTGACAACAATTGAAATATCGATTATTTCTGCTGGTTGCTCTCGAAATAGAGTACTGAGTTTGACATTTTCGGAGCATGAAGGGAAAAAGGGTAAAATAAAAACGGAAATTCTGACAAAACTATAATATATAGACCCACACGATGTGCTTTACAGAGGTGGGAAATATCTTTCTTTAGCAAACTATATTAGTTTGAGACGCTAAAAATGAATTCCGTAAAAAGCTCGCGGGCGAACTAAAGGCCTATAAAAATCAAAAATATCACACTAAAAGACAAAATATGATGCTTGAATTTTAACACCAGGATTTAAAAAAATGTATATCCAAGCACTATGTCTTTAACTGACATTACTGAAGAAAAAAAATATTGCTTTATATTTGACCGAGAAAATAAATTTCATAGCAAAAAGGTGTATCTCTGAATTGTGCTGATTTTAACATGTATCGATCGACTTTTAGCGCGACTATGCATTTCTAAAGAATTGGTTGTCCTGCGTCCTAACTGTGTAGACTTAATTCAATGAGCTGAACTCTTGGTAATTTCAACAATGGCACAGGGCATGCACAGTCGGTATGTTTTTAGAAGAGTCCTTGCGAAAATCAATCTAAGACAGAGAATCGATTGTCACAAGGACTCTTCTAAAATTATTTTTTGTTTGCGAGAATTTTATTCTCCTAAATTCATCCCTATATTCCAAACGCAAAGTTGATTCTCTTGATTCTTGCAAGATAAGTATGATGCGTTTGTGAGTATCAATTTTGATTCACGCAAGTTCGAAATAAATGACAAATCCCGTAGGCTTTCGTGTGGACAAACATTATTTTGACGCTTCCCCTTAAAACTGGCGCCACATCCGTAATTTACATTCTCCCTCAGTCAATTTTTCACCAAATACTTTTAGAAAGTTACGCAACAAAAACTTGAAACAGATTTTCCATCTGTGAGAAATCATCAATCTTTGAAATTGGGTAAAGATGTTTTTAGACGCATCATCATCAGTCGGCTGCGAAGCAGGCGACTACAAGCTTTCTCCACTATTGCGATCTTGGGCAAGCGAAACAATTTTTTTTTGGCTGCAACATCCCTTCAGTATCTCCCAGGAGGTGATGGACATACTGTAAGTAAGCTTAAGTACAGTGTGCGCGGCCGTCCCGGTTTCCTCTTCCCATGTGGTGGAATATAAAGCGCATATTCTTTCACAGGCTCGCCATCTTCAAGACGCAGTATATGGCCGAGAAACTTGAGTTGATGAATCTTGACTCTGGCAACCAGTGGAGTGGTGTTGATCAGATTGTAGATGGTTTTATTTGGAATCCGATCCACACGCTTGTTGTTTAACATGACTCTGTAGCAAGATGTTGCAAAAGCATTGACCTTGTTTCTTGAAACATTTCTTAATTTTATGTTATGCAAGTGGTAAACGACATAACAGAGAAATTGCGATTTCCTTATGTACAAGGTGTCCAATAAAAAGGTTACATGTAGAAAATGAACCGCATATTGCGACGATACAACAAAACACTTGTCATTTTTTCAGATATTATTTATTTATTCTTCTTGTAATTGTCTGCTAAGTTTCAATTTTGTATCTTTAAAGCAATTTAACTTATAAGCGCATGAAGACAGAGGTGTCAGGAGTCACTAACCAAAAAAAGACATCAGTGATAGTTAAGGTTACGCATTTTTAATTGAAGGCTACGCATAGTTAAAGTAACAGAACTCCATAGTTAAGGTTACACATAGTTAAGGTTTCACATTTTTAAGCCCTGACTGGCTGGGGCCCAGTACCAACAAAAACGTCAAGACCACAAGTCTGGTAGGGCTGAGGCTGGAAACTTCCATAGCGATAACTTGCAATTATTGGAGTTCCAATATATGATGCAGGGCAAGAAAGCAAGACGCAACCTTAACTTTCGATTTTTTCGCCCCTTAATTTCCTTCATTCTATGGTATGATCATTTTAAATCCAGTTAGAATGATTAATATGATCATTTTAATTGGGAGACTGGGTTGATTGAACACACAAAGGAAAGTCTAACTATTAATAAAATAATCCTTTTTGTTTATAAGAAATCATAATAAAGCAAGGTGTGAAAAATTTACTATACGCGCGGTTCATACGTACATATTGACCATTGAAATTGTTTGAGATCGGCCGTACAAAAAGAGATTGCGATTTGCTTTTTTGATACAAACGCACGGTCCACGTCGAAATTGACATTTTGTATGGCGTCATGACGGTTCATGTAATTTTCATCATTTTGAAATTAAAAGTTTTTAATGCATGGTCCTTAATCTATAGGTCTACCAAAATATTTGTTTTTTGGCAACCATAATATTTTACAAGCACTGATACAATCAATTTTAAGCAGCATGTTAACCTTGGTCTTTAGTCCAAATCAAAAGCATGCTGTAGTAGACATAAGACCCGGACACCACCACACCACTAAATTTCAAGTGTTTCGCCCTCTTGTGACCAGATCAGATGTTGGTCTTTGTTCCAGCCGCCTTGCTCCAATCCAGCTTGGAACACCGTAATCTCTCTAGATGAAAAGTGACATTGTACATGTAGTATATATTGGAGACTTTGCCTATCGGTACACAATACAGCAACACGGAATTAAATAAAGCTTCACATTGTTATCATTTTCATGCTACTATTTTTTCCTTTTTGTCACTTTTTCATATAAAAAATATATATTTGTACACTTATCCTTCTCTTATACACGATTCTTAAAAATTCCAAGCATTTTTGTGCCTTTAAATTCTAACCAAAAGCACGTGGTAGTTTATTAAAATAAAGACTTTTTCAAAGGATCAATGTTCGTCTAATTGATCGTTTGTCCTCTGGGATGTAGCATCCATATCGATCGTCGGCTCCAATCCTTCAGTAATGCCGAAAGTTCTTTTTAATCCTACCTGAAACTGCCGATACTGCATTGTGTAAATAAAAGGGTTTGCACACATATTGGGCATATGCAAATACTTTTGTCACTGCGTACCAAGTACCGGTGAAGTCCAATGGACCTCCTAGATTATAGACAAGATAGTTGAAGGCAATAGGTGCCCAACAGATGGCGTAGACTGTCGACACAGATAACATTGTTTTGATAACATTCTTTTTAGCGTTCGATCTAGCCACTGATTTACTCTTGTGAATTTGGCGGGAGTTTTGATTTGATACATCTGGTGCGTTGGACACGGTTCGTAATGGAGACTGGACTGCTGCTGTACGCTTTGCTGCGCGACGGAGTTGACGAATAATTTGATAATAAGTAAACAGCATTACTGACAGAGGGCCCAGATATGTGACGAAGAAAATCAGAACTCCTACAAATCCTTGGAGGGCTTTACTTTTCCAGACCGGTATACATCCAAATGGAGGAAAAACCTCTTGAATAACTGCCCAGTAGCTATCAATGATAAACCCGAGCGTCCAAGTGAAAATCGCGAATGGGACAATTCGTCCTTTAATTTGTCCTGACGATTGTCGGTACCTCTGGGGCATCATGATAGCAAAATATCGTTCTAATGTGATGTTGACTAAGTTAATACTTGACGAAATAAATAAGGCCCACATAACGTATTCAGATACCCAAAATCGACAAATAAATAAATCCACTCTATTCCCTGGTACTAATACAATCGTTGGTCCAAGGTGCAGAAGAAGAAATACAAGAGATGTAGTGAAGTCAATTAACGATTGATTTATGATGAACAAATTCACCAGATTTCGTAGGGATATTCTGCGCATGAATACATAGATGACCAGTCCGTTTCCACAAACTCCAAGAGTTCCTATCATGCCATCCAATACCATCCACACCACCAAAAACGCGCTTGCACCACCACCACTACCACTGCTACCACCCCCACCACCGCTGCCCGTGTCATTAAACATGTTATCATCATCGTAGCTCAAATTATCCGCTGCCATCTTGTTGACTTATCCAATTCTTCTATGTTGCGTGTAATTCCTACAGCTGAAACATTGACCAAGACTAATCTCAGATTGCTAACCAAACATTCAATGTTTATTGTAGATTTCCAGATCGTCATATATTGTTGAAACATTCACATCAATGATACGCTTTCTTTGCTCTTTTCACACATGAGAGGAGTACGAAAACATCGTTTTATATGCTAGATCCACCACAATAATGTTCTTTAAAATATGCTCCGTTTCGTTTTTTTACTCCACAACGCCTGTACAGCTGATTTGATCTGATTCTCTATTATAGGTATCTGAAAAATATAAATAGAAGCATGTGATCAGATTTTAACCACATTTTTAAAATGTTGAAGTGTTTTTATTTTCATGTATTTTTATGAAGTTCATATAACCCGACATTTAAATGTTAGTATAACGTTTTGACCCACAACACAACGCCTTTATAGCACATTTATAACGTTTTAAAAACATTTTTGTGTTTGCTGGGTTGTCATATGGATTATAAAACTACACATAAGTTTTGGAATCCTTGTATTAAGATAAAGAATTTGGTATGAATGTTTAGGTATTTTGCACAATTTAATATTAAAGAAATTTTTGAATCCTTGAATGGGGTAACTGTTGCGTGGAAACGGAACGCACGGGTTACAAAATTGCTAACATAGAAGAAAATGTTCTCCTTACTCTTCTGAACATCTTGATATATGATTTGTCCATAAAGAAACATCTGTTCTACGAAATCATACTTTCGGCTACATGGCCTATACTGTTAGCAACAAATCTTCAAATCCACCATGACGGTCCATCTAAGTAAAAACGTCACTGCTTTAGCTGGCTTCGCCGCTAAACATTTAGTAACCAATTTATTTTTTGGTAATAAGCAAAATTGACACTATTTGTGAAAGAATAGGAACATCCTACAATTCTACCCCAGTATTTCCTTGAATCTTCATAATGTAGCTAATAAACTATAATCAGTAGATAGGGCAAACTATAAATTTTTTTTTATCCTCGGGACTTGCAAAACCATCGTATAAACACAACAATTTTGAGCCCTTTTATTATATTGTCCCCATTCAAACACCGATATGCTGTCCGTCGGGGTTGTTGAATGCAACATGCTTACTCACCATAACTGTACTAGTGAAACCTTTCATGAGGTTTTAAAATGTTGTGGACTTGATAGTGTTAAATGTTATTCAAGTACATTTGTAGGACATTATTGTTGACGATATATCAAAGAAACAACTCCAAACAATAAGTAATTTAGCTGTAAAGAGCATTTTTGTTGACTTTGTCATTCACTCCAATACTCTTTCAATCCAGGGACTAACTTGGAACAGCAATATCTGGAATCTGGAATTCCAATCTGTGACATCACGCTGACCGACAGAATAAAGAATTTCCGCAGGTGGGTGGATTTTGTTATTCTGCAACGAAATCCCCCGCGAATTTCTTTTTTAATGACATCAAATTGCTTCATCACCATTTATTTGGGTCATAATCCCCAACAACTATAAACCACACAAAGGCTTTAATATAGCGTATTTTTGACCGACTGATCCTGATTTAAGGTCTTCTGTATCAAGCTAGAACCGGGTCAACTTTGGCTTGTAAACAGGAAAACAGGAATATATGTCTCGTCGACTAATCCTGTTTTCAGATTCTATGGTCTTTTAAGAAATATGAGGTTAAGCTTTGATAGTTTTGATAGAATAACAGATTTCCGTTTTTGGTTTGTGTTTGTTTGTTGTGGTATTGGTGTGTTTGTTTAATTATTTTTTGGTAAATACCATCAGAGGGTGTTTTTTTTTTATCAGCCATTCTTGCTTTAATATAATTTTGTTTAGGGAGTCAATGAATACTGGTTTGCTCAATTTTATAATTGATATGTCGTGACATATAACCAATAATTACAAAGTACTCATACGTTGATGCCATTGACGAATTCAAATTGAATATTATGAAATAAACATGAATGCAATATAGTTGCTAAATATTATTATTAATTGCATTTTATTTCAGTCACACGTATGTGAAGCTGATTGTTCGAATATATGGGTCGTTCACGAAAAATAACAAAAATGGCCATAATTTAATTCAACAAACAAGGTCTTAACACATTCAATATTATTTTCAATTAAATTTTCTGTAAATGTTTTTCAATTGAATTTGGTCTGCCGTCAAACTAGACTATGCCATATTCGAATGTTATTAAAAATATGTTATTATTAGTCATTATGAACCCATTTCGTTGAACTCAAAATTATACTGATGTTTATTAAAATTAAAGTATTCAATAGTAAAATGGTCATAAAGAGTTAAAAATATCAGACGATTAGTGACAATAAAAGTAATTAAATGCAACATTATCTTGCATAATTATAACGGCTCACTTTAATACTGAACAATTCTGATTTTGGAATCTACCAGTTTATTGATAGCGAACCCACAAAAGCGCCGCAAATACCACAGACAGTTGTTTACGGTGTAGTTAATGGTAATGGCGCGGGCCCAGACGATTTAAACCATAGCGAGGTATGGGCGACCAATCACAAGGCAGATCCATTTAAAGATGCATTACATCATGGACAATTTTAGTTAGGCCAGAAATTGGCCTAACTCTCCATAGAGTCCCGTGTTAAAAATCTTAACCGCAAGGCAATGTCAGTAGTCCACTTGGGAAGCTAACAAACAGAGGGAGTAGGGTGACTGATCAGATGTGAAAATCTATCAATTGTGCACACATTAATTAAATCAGAGTTTTAAGCTTAAATACAATATCCAGAGTATGCACAATGGGCAAGTGGACTACGGGGTAGTCTACCGTCAAACCAGTCAAGTTAGCTCAGTCGGTAATAAATGCGTTCACGGTAGACTCCGGTGCGGCACTGTGGTGTTCGAGCCGCGACGCAGTCTCTTGTTTGTTCTCGGGAATAATTGAACTACCTTGAAATTCCCTGGGAAAGGAACTAACTGTTTAGTACGGCATTAGTCTCGGTTACCCGTATCAGAATTAGGGCAGTTGATCCTGGCTGCGATTTATTGTCATATGTAGGCCTAATAGGGCGTGCGCTTCGAAGCTCCTAATCCGAGTAATCCCTGTAGGTTGTTAAATACGGTAGTTTATATGGCGTGTCTTAATATCAGCAGATAACAAACACAACCTTCTTGCACGGGTCCGACCGACCCAGATTTTCCGTTTTGGGAACGTCATTCTAATTTGCTACAGTATGATGGCATATAGAACTGTATTCATTTTTAAGCAAAGTTCTAATATTAAATATTGTTGGCATCTTTGCAACTGGTACACACATGTATAATGACAATAAAACATCAGAAAAATAAGTAACAAATAGCAAGGAAATTAAAAAAAAAAATTATTATGGAATGAAAGGAATAACTCGTATTATTTGACTAAATTAGACTTAAACTATATGTAAATAGCGCCCTCAAATTTCACACAAATACACAATTTATATAATAAACGTTACCACAAAAAGGAAGAAAGGTTTTAAAAACAATTTGACAAAGAAAGGAAAATCTATGTTAAAAATAGCTTTAAAAATATACGTGTATATTAGTGTGATAGCTGTTGGTATTGTCCAGATTGTCCAGATTGTCCAGACCGAGGAGATTTACGTAAAAGATGGTGAACAATTTAGATAATGAAACGTTAATTGCCTCACCATTGTATGATCATATATTAATTGACTGATTGTATTTCAATAAAACATAGCTCAGTTCCGGGCAATTTGCTAATGTGTGCAATTATTGGTCGCATAATCATGATAAATTATCTGTGCAGCTCCCCAAATTCCATTGGGTGACGGATATTTTTGATAACCAAATAGTGGCGTAGCGTGAGTCATGAGTCATCATATTGGGAGGGGGGCACCGACCATGATTGGGAGCACCGGATCTGATTGGGGGCACAAGCCGTTTTACGGCAATTTTCCTATGGGATTTTTTTTAAATTTCAGATGGGGGGGGGGGCGTGCCCCGTGCCCCTATGACGCTACGCCACTGCCAAACAACTAATCACCGATTTTGAAAGTAGGAGGAAACCGGAGTTCCCGGAGAAAACCTGCAAATTGATGTGACTGATATGTGCTCTCAGGTCCCACAAAAACACTGTGCCAAGGTGCGTGACCTAGCCCTTTAATATAAAGCATCTAAATCTATGTATGTCACCGATATTTTTGTACATAAAGTAGAGAAACCCCATGTTGTTCCACCTTTCCATACACAAATCTGGCATATAGCGTAGTAAATTGTCTGTCATTTTAAAACTAAAGCTTTCTTAAGGGGGTACGTACTACACCCCTGCCCAATTTTGTGTCTATTTTTGCATTTTTCTCAAAAATTATGGTGCATTGGGGACAACTAAGATATGTATATTATAGGGGCAAGGACTACAACTACTGCACTGGAAATTTTACTTCAGCACAGACAACAGTTGTGGAGTTACAGTAAAAAATGAGGGAAAACCAATATTTGATCAATAAATCAATAACTATTTGCTTTGAGTCGCTGAATTTTCAGTACAGTAGTTACAGTCCTTGCCCCTATAATATACATATCATACTTGTCACCAATGTGCTATAATGTTTGAGAAAAATGTAAAAATAGGCACAAAATTGGCCAGGGGTGTAGTACCCCCTTAAACCACACAGAACAAAATACTATCATGTATGTTACACTACCACCAATGAAAACACATTTTCGATATCTCCTTTCTTTTATCGAAAAAATATATAATATTGCACAACAATTTGAGATATACCGTGTATTATTCAGTGAAACTTACCGTATCAACAGAACGTCTTCACTCGATCAATGTGTTGAAAAGTTATATCAAATAATTCCATCTATTGTCATAGCTGTGCTGTCCGTGTACACAGAGACGCAAATGAAGCAAACTCACTGGATTCAGACTGTACTGGATACGGAAACGGGGAATGTGCGCAGATAAACACCCACATTCACCTTAACAGCGCAGTGATTTATCAAATAGCAGCAACAAAATTGTTTGATCATCAGGGCGATGCTACTGGTACCAACGGGGATTTGCCATTTTTATAGAACCTAACTGTTTGTTCAATTAATTTATAAGTTATGATAAAAAAGTGGCATCTAATAAATAAACACAAAACGTTTTATTGTCGGGTTGTAAGGGTGTAAACCGTTTTTGTAACACGTTTAAAACGTTTTTAAGAAATGTTTGTGTTTACTGGGATAGTACGTGACATTTTAGCCAAAAATGAGGTTTTTGTACGATAACTCCATAACGATAGGTCGTAGAGAGCACAAACTATACGTTTTTAAATCCTTTTGATCAGACGAGTAATTTGGTATAACGTTCAACAACATCGTAGAATTGTTTAATTGCTTACCCCTGCATGACCTTTCGTGACCTCTGCCGGTCACCAGTGGTCAAATTCAAAATGGCTCTACATCTTAACATCAGCATTGGATCTTTTACCTCATTAGTGGAAATTCTCATACTTCTACTAAAAACGCACAATGCGCTAGTAGGTTAGTAGCTGTATCACTAGTCAAAATGTGACATTTTTAGGTAAAACAATTAGACAACTAATTCTCCGGTCTCTTCTGAACATTGTGATATATGATTTGTCTATTTGCAACATCTGTCCAACGACAGGAACATTTCATATGGCTGGCCTGACCTCTATACCATATGTATACTGTGCCTTCACTGCTCATCACGTATTGGTTAATTGCCAAGTTGCTCTACCCGTCATTCGTTGCGTTCCTTCAAAAACCCGTTCACCCAGTAAAGATAACCTTTTCAAAAGGAAGTACAAAGGTGTCTGTCAGAAATGACAATCATGTTTTTATATGTATATAACGTTTCATAACATTGAATTTATTTATAAACGTTTTGTAACATTTGCAAATATTTTTTAATTACCACAACATGTAACATAATCATGATGCTGTTAAGTGTTGACTAAGGATTTTTGTAACGTTTGCAAACCAATATTTACAGTGAATCTGACAGTTCTTTTAACGTAGATAATATTGGATATTGTTTTAAAAACGTTTTAAACGATATTTAGTGTCAATACTTATTGAAATTATCAATACTTATTTGAAATGGAAATCTCGGCTATTATAAGCGTGAAAATCGTAGATTTTGTTACAGGTGACGGCGTCACCTCCGTGACGGAGTAAACTATAGCACTAAAAAACACAAAGGTCACTTCAAGTAGACATTTATAGGGTTAACTTATTTTCTTTAATTTATTTTTCTATTGCATAATTATGGGTCCTGCAAAAAAAAAAAAAGATCGCATCACATTTTCTTCATGCGTGTTTTTTTAACATTCGTAAAAACAACTTTGAAAACAAGCAATAGACAGTCAACTTTACATAACCTCCAATGTAATTAACGACAGGCAGTTACAATAATATTATCATTGTTTTTTGTCATTCAAGTTAACGTACTTTGTAGTAGTATCCATGTAATTGAAGATTTATAACATGTCTGAAGGGCCTTATTAACAAGCTTGATGTTGGAATCATGTACATGTCGTTGAAAAGACAATGACGACAGTACACTGAAAATAATTATAATTATCAGATTTTAGAAGTTATTGGACAAAACTGAAAAGCGAAAAAAAAATGTTGGTATTTATACAGCGCCTTTCACATGTGAATATGTACCAAAGCGCTTTACATTTATTCCGCCGTCGTTAGAATATGTCAGCTGCCATACAATGCCCAATGCATGTTCATACCTTTAGGGCGGCGCTCAATGGACAGTATTCATAACAGCTCCCATTTCACACCTGGGTGGAGAGGAGTAATCGAGATAAAGTGCCTTACTCAAGGGTACATAACACTAAATAGCTTTCCATAGACTTTACGTGCAAAATAGGGGTCACGTTTTAGGCTATAAGTCGAGTTACCTCTAGCTTTGAAATATATATTTGATATCATCTTAATCAGAACAAAATTCTGCATAACATATCTGAAAATGACACAACATTTTAGGTCTACTTTTTGAGAAAATTAACGCTATATAAAAAGGCCCGATTTTCCCGTGTTTACGTCCGACTGCTAACCGCGTTTTGACCTCGTGTGTTCATGCGCTCATTATCGTAAACATCACTCAAATTTTTGCGTTTTCTTTTCAAATTAGTAGAGATCACATTCACAAGTTCTAGTAAAACACGATTTTCAACACTAAAATTGTTAATATTGCACTGATTTTGCACAATTTGTATGCAAAGTTGGGACTATAGTCGTGATAAACTTTTACCGGAAACCGCTTCACAGGCGGATTTAGTGGTATGAACCCTCAAGGGCACAACACGATGGCGTCGCCGGGGCTCGAACCCGCAACCTTCCGATTATGAGTCGTAGCCCGTTCCGCTCGGCCACCTTGCTCCCTTAAACAAGATAATAGTTGAGAATACACAGCAAAAAATAAAAGCTCAATATTGAGTAAAATATTACTCATCACGATAGTAAAAAGGAGCTAGTCGAATTTTGAGTAATTTTTACTCAGCTTCGGTTGATTAATTGTTTACTCAGCACATGTTGATTAAACTTTACTCAATATTGAGTAGTTCCCTTTTTACTCAAAGAGCTTCAAAGATTAGACTAAAATTTACTCTTTCACTTGAAGTAATATTTGCTCAACTTTTGTTGAGTAAAATTTACTCAAAATTCGACTAGCTCCCTTTTTTACTCAAAGATGAGAGTAAATTTTACTCATTGACTATGGAGTAATATTTGCTCAACGTTTGTTGATTAAATTTTACCCAATATTGAGTAGCTCCCTTTTTTGCTCTGAAACAAGGAAACATTTACTCGTTTAACCTTGAGTAAAGGTTTACGCAAGTGTTGATTAAAACGATTACTCATTATTTGAGTAAAACTTAAGGGCTGGGGTATGAACGTTTGGACAGTATTTATTTTGGGACATTAGAGCACATCAGACATATCGAATTGCATTCTGAATACGAAGAATGTCATTCTGATATCAAATAATTTTGATTTTTTGAAATTCGCAATTTAATACACATTTTATGGCAAATCATTAAAAATTGATATTTTTGATATTTAACTGTACTTGAAGTAAACTTTATAAATCTGATGATTTATACTTAAAGTGTATGTAGGTGGGATGAAAAGCCGACGATCAATTGAAAATGTTGACCTTTCGTATTGAAGATATGGATTTTTTTCCCAAAACACCAAAAAAATTAGGTCTTTTTGGGAAAAAATCCATATCTTCAATATGAAAGGTCAAAATTTTCAATTGACCGTCGGCTTTTCCTCCCTGCTACATACACTTTAAGAATATGTCATTAGATTTATATAATTTACTTCGAGGACTGTTATATATCAAAAATTTGAAAAATATCAAATTTTTATAATTTGTCATAAAATTTGTATTATATTGTGATTTTCAAAAATGTTAATTATTTCATATCAGAAAGACATGCATCGTATTCAGAATGCAATTCGATAGGTCTGAGGTGCTCTCATGTCCCACAAAAAATACTGTCGAAACGCAATAAACGCTCATTTTAGATCCCTTAAGTGAAAAGATTTGCAAAATGATGAAGAGTAAAGTGTTACTCAACATTTTGAGCAACATGAAACGTATTTTACTCAACAAATATTGAGCAAAAAACACTTTCGAGTTGTATTGTGGCTCTGCAGCTGGAACAAATCAGTATTTTAAACTAAAAGAATGAAAAGAATACAAAATTAAATATAATATTCTGCATTTTTCCTGGTTTTATTTTCAAAATAGGTATCAAATAAATCACAATGTAGCATGTCTATTGTCTCATTACCCAATGTGAGCAAACATAGAATAAAATAGAAGCCGGTCACCTCTCCCAAAACTTTTGATGTGAAAAAGTCATTTGAAAATTAATGTTATAGATGCTGAGTGTTTTAAATGGGACAGAAATTAAGTCTTCACTTCATTATGTTTTAACACTCAAGAATTGTCTAATGTTACCAGGTTCTTTAGTAGCTGATATAGTGTCCAGGAACTGCCAAATAGCAGTGATCAGCCTGTACTGGATATGCTAAGTCATTGTATGTGAAGGATTTGGTATATCTTGTGCACAAGTTCTACAACTTTCATCACTGTTGCGCATTGAAAAAGCTTGCCTATCCATTATAAAAACACTGTTCTGGATTCAACTTGCTTCACAAGTATATATAAATGGCAGCGTGCGTCCAGTAAAGTTGGCGAGGAATCAGTCCAAAGCTGTGCCTTCCTGAAACATGTAAAATAAAATAAAATGTAATAAAGGACATTAATTTCATGGATTGGGACTATTCAAGTGAAATATAGCTGCCTTAAAATAGAAAATCCACCACCTTTTCATTGTATCAACCATAAATCAAAATTTGTTTGGTACTCGAAAGTGATGAAGCAGATGGAAGGTTTAAAATATAAATAACCAAATTTATGGATGTCTTATTTTTAAACTGTCCGAATTGGTTAGATGGTATATAACCAAAAATGAAAACTCTTGCCGAAATTCTTGAAATATTAAAGCAAATATGACATATTTACATGTAATTTACATTGTAATCACCATTGCATTGGCATTTCTACTTTCATGCGATTTTGCAAATATTTAAAATATCTTTATTATTATTATATTATTATTCCTGTGATAGCGGGCAATGCTATTTTCAAGGGGACACAAACTTTAGGAGACAAGAATTTACAGAAATGGTAAACAAGATAATTATAAGATTCGCGCTTGATTATTCAAAGTTCATGATAGCGTGAACTACACATTCAATGAACTACATGTATTCTGAAATGCACAAAGAAATTGGCAAGTTAAATGCAACATTATTGATAGAAATTTACCTGTTGACTGACGTTCGTGCAGCTTTCTTCAACACCTTTCCTGGAAAAAGGTAGGGCAGCACAAAAATCCCAAAGTCACATCTGATCTGTAAGTAAAATATAGATCAATATTATAAATGCACTGAAAAAGAAAACTGCCTTTGGAAAAAAATTTCAAGTGATATTTTGCAATGGTTTCACTCTCCTACTACATATAACTGCAAAAAAAGTTATGTGGCACGTGTATGTACTTCGAGGTTGCTCAGACTAGTACATTAGTTACGATCGCAAATATACAAGTACACAGCTAGCATGGTGAGCCGATGTCCATACTGATAAGCTTAACTAACTTAAAAACCTGTCTATATCCGGTTCAAATCATACAATATGATTTCTAAATTGTGTAACAGGTATATGGACATAAAGTTATGAATAATAGTAATGAAATTAGTACCTTCAAATATTGGTTGTACTGCTGACAAACTCCATTCCACCAGCAGACACTGCACCTCTGCATCCCGGCTCCGCTTTTGTACGCCATGATGACATGAATTTTAATACGTCGTCGAATTAAACTTACTCCGCGTGTTGAATTTACTACGCGATTTGAGTAAAATACAATGTGGCGATTAAAATATTTTACTTCTTTCCATTGACCATTTTTTACTCTGGCAAAGAGTTGTGTCAAATATCGTCTTTTACTCGTTGATGAATAAATATTTGGTCTATTTTTTAATCAACATACTTTAGTCGGTAGCACTTTACTCCTTATTTTTTGCTGTGTACTAACTAAAAGGAAATGGACAGGGCATATCTTGTGGCCAATCACGACTTCTTTGATAGAAAAATTGAGAAAACTGAAGCAGAAAGCAGAGGAAGAACATCTCATCATGTTGGAAAGCCATCAACAACTAACAGGAAGGTAAAGAGTTTTATGAATGAAAAACAAGTGGAAGGCAGAACGCAACAAGAAAGGTTAGACAACTGGTATATCACATTCAAAAACTTCTTTGGGACACCCCACACTACAGTAACCAGGGTATCTATGGTAGAAGAAGACATACAATAGATATGAATGAATTATATGATGTGCCCTGAGTAATTTCATTTGATCATTTAACTTTGTTTACAATTTAAAGCTATTTCATGTGAGACATGAGAGATGGGAACCCCCCTTTCAAGTAATCATGCAAGAGTTTGTGTATAAATACATTTTAGGGGAACTCCCGTTTTGATCAGAAAAACAAATTCAGGTATTCAGGTCGTAGACTATTCTATATTGACGAGGTTCGAACACGCCTCGTTGCATTCCGAACCCGCAAATATCTAGCATTATTCTTAATTTCTTATTTCAAGCTTTTGCTAATACCTCTGCAAAAGGATTGGAAAATCGTAAAACATGAACTGCTCAAAATTATCTCCCAAAAAAGAGCATGGGCTAAAATGCATCGCTACGTGTACAAGCCTATTCAAAGAATTTCCTATCTGCTAACTAAATTGAGCATGCTAAAATATTAATCTAAAGACTTCCCTCTTTAATTTCCACCAAAAATGTTTGTACCTTTTTGCCAAAAATCATAGTAAACATGGCAGATTCCTTACATTTGTTCTCATATTTCTTCAAAATGACCAGACCCTTTAAACCACACTATGCATGCTAATTAAAAACCCCAATAAACTACTCTTCTTCAGGGACACACGAGAAAATAAGATTAGACTGACAGCAATTGTAGCAAGCAAGACAACAAGTTCAGAGCTTAATAAGCTAAACACAAAACAAAAAGAAACTCCGCACTTACATAACCCGTCATAAATCGAAACCTGCTCATATTATGACAATTTGATTGACGCGGCCGTGTGCATTTCTATTGCAATTCTATACATGGTCAAGCTCGCTTGTCGACTATCCTGCCCAAGTGCCCGGTTTATTCAATTGTTAATTTAAAACACATGGGTTGTTACAAAGCTTTACTGATGATGCGATCGATATAACCTAGTGGTTGTTTCGGGCTATGTCATTGTCGCGCTCTGCATTCACCTTCAGAGCTTTGCATGCTCCTCTTTTTAATTTGCAACTTTTACAAATGCACCAAATTTCATATATTGGTATCAATCTTTGTCAATTTAGCGGTTTTGGTATCAAAATTACGTGGTATCAAATTAGAGCCAACAAAATGCTGCACACGACTGTGTCAATCAAATCGTCACAGCACAAACAGGTTTAATGACGTATTATAAAAGTGCGGAGTTTCTTTTTGTGTTGTGTTCGTATGCTTTCACGCAGAAAAGTTAACTCAGGTTTTTGATTATGATGATAACCAACTCACTCATTCGACTATTTATAAAAGTTTTCGGTCACTTGTTTTTCGTTCGAGGCAAAATAAGTCAGTAACAAAATCTTAAACGCAGAAGCTAATTATAAACACCTCAAAAGTGATTTCAAGCAAACTTAATAAATTTCTGAAAGCTTCTAAAGTGGGTGATTTAATTTTAGCAGGTCATACGCATGTAAAGCATTTTCAAAAAAAAAAAATCAATTGTGTAAAAGCGAGACCTAACGTTCCTGGGGGTGATTTTACAAATCTTCGTATTTATGGAATTAAGGGGACTCGATCTTTTGTGCGTAATTATAGAGGGCCAGGGGATTCACTCTATCATTAAAAAAATTATTTGAAGAAGTTAAAGAGCCCTAAGAATAAAAAAACTGTAGTGTAATTCACGCCATACACAATTTCTTTATATGACAAAATTAATTTTTGTAATCGATCAAAAAACAAACGTTTTATATCAATTTTAAATTTAGCCTGAATCGGTAAATATGGTACCTCTCGCCCTTTTTTTTAGGTCAAGGCTGTTTTTACCATTATGCAGCGAACCATTGTTGAAGATATTTCACATACATGTACAAAACATTCTAGAGAAAGAATGAGGCCATATACTGTTGAAATATATTTTGTTGATTTCGAATGATAATGTCATGAAGTTGTAAAATTTAAGGTCACATTCCTAAAACCAAAACAAAACATTGCGACGCAGATATTTCCCGACTTACGCAATTTCATCATCACATCAGTGTCTTTATTATTTGTTTGAAACATTTCCCAAACGTTCGTGCTCTTTATGCATAAAACGGCTAATCTATCTTTACAAAACGCGTCTTTTTTTAGTAAACAAAAGGCTAAAGATGGCATTATGAGATTTACCATTTATCATTACACTCCTCCACTCAACTGCCACCGTGGACGAGCGGTAAAGCGCTAGACGCGTAATCAAAGAAAGTTCCGAATCGCTGGTTCGAATCCCAACGAAGCCTGTGGAAATTTTTTTTCCCTTCAAAATTCATGATCGCATTCCGAAATGAGTCACTTGTCGGTAAATCATGTATCGTATCCTTAAAGTAACTCAAGGAATCTTTCCTCTTCTTAAGGGATGTGGATGACGATCATCTCTCATTTTTATAGGTCTGTGTCTGACACTAATTTAAACACATGCTTTGAGTCCCAAGTTCATACCCATTTTAGGCTCACACTAGTATATTTTACAGATGACATCATCGATTGCCGTATTTATTTTTGCGCGATTACTGGAGAAAGGTGATGTTTTTGAGAAGCGTTTCCGGTTGGAATGTAGGAGAGAGTGGGGTAATCCCGGGCACCTTTCGTTAAGGCTACACAGGTACAAGATTAAATAAAGTTCATCAGTGAAAATCATATCAATGCAAAGTAGGAGTAATGTTCTAACTAGTAACCAGTTTTTAATAACTCAACATCTATAGTTAATAAGTTATAATTAAAAACAAAATGGAAAAAATGATGGGGTAATGCCGGACACGGGGTAATCCCGGACACATGATTGTTGCTAAGAGGGAAAGTGGAGTAGGATGATAATCCCCTAGAATGTATTAGGTACTTCTGTTACCTCAAGCATACAACTATGGGGGCTGTTGTTGTTGTCTATATTTTCGAAATAACAAGTGTCCGGCATTACCCCATCTGTATAGAGACGCATGTGTGTCCGGGATTACCCCTCACGGTCCCGATTTATATTTGCAGTGCTTGTTCTACTAATCCATTTTTAAGATACCAAAATTCATACATCCAGCTAACAATCAAGTATCAAACATAATTTCCATCCATACTTTATCTGTGTCCCTTGTCGCATTAACTGTCACCCAGCTAATAAATCACTTTTCAGATAAAAAGTCAAAAATGACAATTTCTGTTTTTTCGTAATTTTCACAAAGAAAGACGAGACCCAAAGCGCTGGTAGTAATATACGTGAGGTACACCTTGAGGTAGATAATACCCTAAGGTAGTATAATAGTGCCACCCTTCTCCGTTTAGCTGCAATTGACGTGTCCGGGATTCCCCACAGTCCGGCATTACCCAACTTTCCCCTAGATACTTATTGTGGATCTTACTGGTTTTTTTAAAATTTTTATCGGGTTTTTAACCAAAAATGTAGCCACATTAGTTCCCTAGATGTTACTGAACCTAAGATAGCATTACAAACACTCGGTAATAGGCAAATGTTAACTGCACCGAAAATAGTAGGCATATATACCCGCTAAATATTGACCATTGCAGAATATCGCAATATTCATGATATTGTCGTAAGAGGTTGAATTATTTTTGGCAACGTTTTTTCTGTTTTTGACATGAAGGATATTGTTTATTTACTTACCGGGGTACCCCAAACTTATATTCCGATTACTTTTGGCATTATTGATTTCAGCGGCCGTATGGTGACATTTGGTCCCCAGAATCATTGTACACCCACCGATGTTGAAATGATTTGATTATCATGATTATTGCAAAACACTTATTCAGTGATGGGTGCATAAGGTCCTGAATTTGATTACATACTCCGCAATGTAGATGATCAAATTAAAACCTGACATTGAGGGCAAGAGAGAGATCTGTACGTTTGGTAATTTTTGAGTTAAAGGCCCATTCAGTGATTTGCTCATCCGGACGATCGTAAAAATCATCAAAATTCAGATTTTGATACCTTTGTCATTGCCATAGATGTACTAATATACACCTATCCGACTTCGCCATTACTGCGGTGTCCCCGATGTAAAACTGCGGTGTCCCGAGGTCGGGGGTTCCATCCATTATTTATTGTGTGCTATACAGAATTGTACCCGGAATTGTACACAACAGTGATATTCAATACACAATCATGAGTATTGAATTACGAATTAAATCTCCCGCTCTGGTACATCTGTGTTGCCGTCAATAGAGGGCCAAATACAGTAAACGCTTCTCGGATTGGTGTATAGCCTGCTTAGTGGTTTAGCCGAAAGCCGTGTAAAAAGGCATTTACATGAAACTATTATACTGACAGTATTTAAATTAGCTACATGTATTTGAATGGGGCTTCACCTTTGTCAATACTGCTGTTTTCTTCGTTTTTTACCAGAATTTTCATTTCGAAAATACCAAATGACAATTTGAATGACTTAATATCCTTCACTTTTAAGCAATTTATAAACAATTATTTTAGTTTTGTTACTGACGCTTTCGCTGTAATCACTGAATGGAGCTTGAAGCTCTCAGTACAATGGATCGTAAGGTCTTCCACATTATCCGTCGTTTTATCTTTTCTGTTTCTGTTTCAGTTTTCGGTTTCGGATCTCATTGTTATTTTGAAGTGTTAGCATGGTACCACAGAGCATACCTTGAGAGGACACTTGGCTCATTTGCATGGCAGTCGGACTCTCCATTGTATTTGTTCATTTGTGTATGGAGAGCAATGGCGACCCATCATTGTATTTGTTCATTTGTGTATGGAGAGCCATTCTTGGAGCCCATGGGACTTAGGCTAGGTCCTCAGGTAGAGTCAGACGCTGTATGTACTAGAAACGCCTATTCTTAATTCCGCGTTTAGCCTAAATTTGTATTGTCCGGCGGCCCCGCGCAATGGAAAAACCTGAATTTGTTACATAAAAAGAAATGAAAATTTAAAAAAGCCGGGTTCCAAATGAGTACATATTAAATGGGTGTAGAAATAGTAGACAAACATACGGGATATAATGAACCTTTGACATGACGCCATGATGACATGATTTTATTAGTCGTTTTATATATCACCTATACCGTGTGTCATAATACCAATATTTTGTAATTTTATATAAGAACTAATATTTTGCATCATAAATGCGCAGTCCATATGCACAAACGAATACTAATCTTCAAGATATTAAGCTTTAGAAGACGTCAAAATAACATGTCACTAAGCAGGTCATAGGTGCTCGCCTTGTCCTATTCTACTTGCTCATTTGTGTATGGAGAGCTCACTGACCTGTATAGAGGTCAATGGGCCAGCTTCTTTGTGGGGCACAACTCCATCGGTTTCAGGGCGTAGTTCATTGAACTCAACGGGCTGTTATTTGAAGTGCTTTAATGTTATTGCAAAACGGATCGTGGCGAAAGCTAATAAATAATTCATACCAGGGTTTAATTGATCCAGGGATGCGGACATTTCATTATTCGCAAACCACCGGGATTCAATATAGGTTTGCGTTGTAAATGAACATGTGAATAAGAGTGTCATCCCCCTGATGGTACGTGTGAACAATCCTTTTATTCTAGTCTTTTGTTGCCTACAGAAAAGTTGAACGAAGAAAATTTCTGTTTTCGGTTTCGGGAGTTATGTTAATTTTTGACATGCAAATGTGAGATGAGAGGGTTGGTGCTTATCTAGACAAAAGAAGTGTCTAAATTTTACGGTCGTAAATTCGCGATAAATTGTACGGCTTCAATTGACTATTGCGTTGGGTGTATAGGTACTTCCGCCTAGGCGGGAGTGGCTCGTGAAAATAGCCCAGCGTAGAAATATACATAAATCACTAGTAATCAGTGTTGCCAAGAATTACGTATACTTGTTCGTGCAATCGCGCAAAAATCGGTCATATGATTATGTAGAGATGAAACGGGGAATTATTTTCGTCCCAAATACACCTTAATATGCAACACCAAAGAAGTGCGTTGAAGTGAAACTAATTGGATTTCTTTCATTGGAATTGCTTCAGGCAAAATTTCCAGACTCAAATCTATTTTAAATGTATATTATTTGTGATTCATTGACCAGCGAAAGGGGCGCTAGACCACTAAAAACACCGGTCTTCCACACACTGTGGGTGTTCCATAATCTTGTCTTATCCAGCCTTTATTAACAACAGGCATCAACCTCTATTGAAATAAGCTGATTGGTACTTCAAGAACAGATCAACTCACATAATCCCTTGCGTTTTCGTTTCTGAACAAAAGAGCTCCCGAAACAGAAAAGATAAAACGACAGTATGTATGATTTGATTTGGATTCGTTCGGGTTTGATAACCCTGGATGTAGACAGCAACAAAGTCAAGTAAAAGTGTATTGAATTTCTGACAAACATTGGCATCTTTCAAAGCTAGTGTGCACCTATTGCTATATGGTAATTAATCCGATGACGTAACTACTTCTACGGCGAATATAATTATGATCCACGTACATGTTGACTAAAGTTGGTTATCCTCCTGGATTTGGAAAAACCTTTAGAATATTGACCGTATCCCAGTTTAAAATTACAAACTAGAACTTTATCTCCCATAGTAAATGATGGCGCATTTATTGGATATTATATCCTTCTTTTGACTTTATCATGGGGTATCATGGTATAGCAATTCTTGGGATTTAAAAAAATCGATTTAAATTTAAAACATCCATTTTTTTAATTAAAAAAAAATAAAAATCAGCAACCCTGGATATACAGTGTTGGTCCAGCCAGCCGTCAGCATTTGAGATATACGTGATGACCAAGCTCTTGACAATATTATTTGATTGAACTTGATAGGAAACTGACATACTGTGTGAAAGTTAAAAGCTGTTAAATCTGTCTGTGAAATCATGTTCCAATATCTGTGGTGAAATAGAGAATCGCTGACTAGACTGATACCACTTGTCGGTCAGATAGAAATGACCCTGATAATTGACACACTGCATCTGTTGTGTGATTCTCGAATGATTGGTGATGACAATATAAGCTAATATAGCCTATGACTTTTTATATTTTCTTCTTTTATACTTTTAAAAATGCATTTATTTATTTACTTAGGGACCGTTCACAAACACTTGTAAGGGGGGGGCTAATGCAAAAGGGGGGGGCTGAAAATGTTTGACCCTCCTATAAGAGGCGCCTAAAAACAAATTTTCCTGGAAAATTGAGTTTATATGCTTTTTTATGGGGTTGACCCATAATTTTCATGTCAAAAGGGGGCCCTGAAATTTTGAGGTCTGTAAAGGGGGCCCCAAAAATGTTCGCGATAAAATTTTTTTGCATCAGGCCCCCTTACAAGTGTTTGTGAACGGCCCTTAATAATGAAAGGTTTCGAAATGGGAATAATTATTAAAACTACCGTGTATACGGATTCAAGAAGCGAAATTTTATACGTTTGAACCGAAAAATCAACTGAAGAAATTAAAATGTGAATATAATTATGTCTCCACACACCTTGCACCCCTAACACAAACTCACTGTACCCACCCCACCCCCTCATGCATATGAACTGTCATTTATTAATATTATCATGATTATGCTTATAGAAAAGAACTGTATTCTATAGTCTCGAAAAAAGTTTTAATAGAGAAAAGAAAACAAATAAAGAAAAATTAAAACAACAACAACAATCACATACGGTATTGACTGTAATAAAGACTCACTTGCGTTCCTCGATATTGTGTCAGACACTAGTCCGCTGATATATTTCAGTTAACTATTCCCTCGTAACTGATTGCATATCCCGATAATACTGAGACGAAGATGTTTCTTTGTGGTATTACTGGTGGGAACATCAGATAGTACATTCCAAAGTTCAATGCTACGCAGGAAATACTGAAACAAAAGGCAAATGAGTTTTTAAACACACTCGATTGTTTTATAATTGTGAAATTATTGAGGTAAATACACTCCCACCCACCACGTCATACACTCCACACTCATAATTCGATTCAAATGGTATACAATGATACAGCAAATAATTATTGCCGTTATGGCCATGTGTCTTATACTGGGACCCTCAAAAGGTTGGCGGTGTGACTTTTTTTGTTGAGAAAAAATGAAATGATAATGATATTTTCAAATTGAAGATGAATACTTACACCCTTTGTATTGGTCTTGTTTTAAAGCGTATAGTTCTTTCTGCTAAATTTGACACCAAAACCAGGATTCTCCATTGATGCTAATTAATTTCACTATCAATTAAGCTAACTTACAGAGTGGCGGATGTGAGGACACGGATGTGAGGGAAAGGTACCACAGAAAGTCTATGGAAAAAGTTCATAACAATTTGATGACATGCTTTTGTCCCCTTTATGTTGAGTTGAAAACTAAAATCCATGATTATGTAGTACCAATTTGATGTCAGTAATCGTAGCAACTAAATAATTATGTACTTTGTGTAATTTCATCTCATTAATTACTATAATTAGACGAATGACCACATTTACCTTTACAAGCTCACCCCTGCCTTTCCCCATAGGCTGTGTAAAATAGCTAATTTTCCAAATTGCAAGTAGTTAGCCTAAAAGTGACATACAAAGAGATATTGTATTCTTTCTGGTTTGGAACGATTATTTATGACTGAAAGCAGTTAATTAAAAAAATATTCAATCAGCTAATTAGCACTAATTAAACCCTTTGAATAATCAATTAGGTCTGATAATGAAGCAAATATTTATCACCCTGTAGGCTATACATAGAAGGAAGCATCGCACCCTATAGTAGTAGTTCTGGTGGACCTTTTCAAGCACTGTTTGATTTTGTGGTCCTCAGATTGAGAAAATGCCCCTGAAAAGAAATAGGCCCTTCCAAACTATATCACATCTTCATTAAAAGGTTACTGTTACACCCTGTATATCTTATGTCACACCCTGAATATTGACTTCAGGTTTGGGTCATTGTAATCTATGTTTTTATGCTTTCCAGTAATGTATACTTTTACATACCTTATTGGTACATAAGGGACTGATCGTTATTTACGGCAGACGGGGGGGGGGGGGGAAATGGGCGTTTTGGAAAAAATATCAAAAACATTTTCGGATCCCCTCCCCCCTTGTTGTCCCGAATTTCTCCATTTAAAACTTAACACTGCCCCCTTTTGGTTCAACAAAAAATTTGCGTTCCCCCTCAAGACCACAAAAAAAATTCGGTTCCCCCTCAAAATGCCCAAACCCCTGTCATAAATAACGATCGCTCCCTAAGGTATAACTATTCATCTCCAAATTGATGTTTTCAGCTATGAAAAGAGTATGTCACGAAAGAGGGTACCAACTTCTGACACATGGCCATATATGTCTGTTTTCTATTTTTGTTTTGTTCCTAAGTTCGTTTCCACATCAGTTCACAATGTCTCCATACAATCTAGTACAAATTACTCACACGTTTCAAATGCGTCAACCACGGACACACAGTTCAGAATCGAAAGAAAAGTATCATCAAATTTTTAATCTCCCCAAAATGTTGATTTGTTTACAATCAGGCAACAGTCACTGTGGACTCGTCCTTTCTAAATTGACTTATGAAAAGAATAAGTAATTGAAACATAGAGCAAGTACTAAAATCATAGCTTTTATACTTTTTGTTGATATATATGACGCTAAATAGTTCATATCCTATATCTACAACACAGCGCTACCAGTACGGGTCAATTGCTTATTGTGAGTGCCCCTGTGTTGTTTGCATACATGTAGTTAACAATAACTGCATGATGTGGCCATATGTCTGTTTTCTATTTTTGTTTTGTTCCTAAGTTCGTTTTTCACATCAGTTCACATGTCTCCATACAATCTAGTACAAATTACTCACACGTTTCTGAAAAGAAAGGACGGGAATGAACAGAACCTGCTAAAAGATCCAGAGGGAAAAGTCTTTTTGGTATTTTCATACCTTCTTAGGGGGGTTTTAAAGGTAGGCCTATCGGCTGCCTTTATACATAATGCTTTTTCTTATGTGGAATAAAAATGCATTTATTCCGTGAAATATATTCTGGTGTAGGAAAAATAGATAGGGTACACTCCACCTTTAGTACCAACTATATTCCACAGTGGAATCCGTTTTATTCCGTCCTGAATAAAACATTTTAAAACTTTATTCTGTCTTAGGAAATGTGAAGAGAGTTTCCCTTACAAAGAGGGAAAAGAAGTTCATTTTCAACAAGATGAATAAAGTTCCTATAAAAGGGAAAATTCCATTTCCGATTTCTCGAATTTGGACAAAATGAAGGGAAAGCCTATTGAGTTATCTTTTTCAATTTCTCAGAAAAAGAGATGAAAAAAAATCCCTTTAAAAGGGAAAGGTCCATTTTCAATTTCTCGAAGTTGGACTAGGAAAAAGATGAGCCAATGGAGAAGTCTTTTTCAAATTCTCAGAAAAGAGGGGGGGCAGGTATTCAGGTTTACTGTGGTGTAAAATACCTTTATATCTATCTCTTGATAGATATAAAAAAGAATAAACCTTTTGGAAAAATTCAAATGAATTTTTTGAAAAGTCCCTTTCAGATTTCTCGAATTTGGACTAAATGTAGGATATGCCGGATACGATGTCTTTTTCAATTTCTCCGAAAAGGAGGGGGGACTGGAAGTGAGGTTTATTTAGGTATGAACATACCTTTGTATTCATCTTTTGGAAAAATACAAATAAAATTAACCCTTTGGAAGGATAAAAAAATTCCCTATAAAAGGGGAAGTTCTTTTTCGATTTCTCGAATTTGGATACCACGGGGGTAGGCCTATCGGGTTTTCTTTTTCAATTTCTCAGAAAAAGAAGGGGGGGTAGGCGTGTAGGTTAATTATGGTATTAAAATATCTTTGTATTCACCTTTTGGAAAGGTGAAAAGATAAAATTAACCTTTTGGAAGATTAAAAAGATCCCTGTGAAAGGGAAGGTCCCTTTTCGATTTCTCGAATATGGGTAAAAGTGTGAATAGGCCTATCCAATTGTCTTTTTTTTTTTTTTAGAAAAAGAGGGGGACTGGCGTAGGGGTTAATTGTGGTATTTGCATACCTTTGTATCTACCTTTTGGTAAGGTAAAAATAAAAATAAACCTTTTGCAAAAACAAGAAATTCCTATAAAAGGAAAGGTCCGTTTTCGATATCTCAAATTTGGACCAGAAATAGGGCATGCAAAAAGCAAAACCCTCCAATTTCTAAAAAACCGTTGACAACGTTCTGATGTCCAGCAAGGCCGCAGGGCCGGCAGGCCCGAGGCCGGCGACTCCCATACGACGACTAAACACTCCAAGTGAGTTCCAATATAAAAGCGCCCCGCAGGGCAAGAAAGCAAAGGTTACATCTCCCTTCTTCATTTTCTCAGAAAAAGATGGACGACAGGTAGACAGGTTGATTGTGGTATTTTCACACCTTTAATCTAGCCTTATGGAAAGATAAAAAATATAATAATAAAATAAAAACCCTGTAAAAGGGAAAAGTCTATTTTCGATTTCTCGAATATGGACTGAAAAAAGAGCATGCTTGTGGAATAGTTTTATTCAGTTTCAGTGTCTCATAAAAAGAGGGGGGTTTACAGGGAGAATTATTTTGGTGTTCATATACCTATAATTCAACCTTTTGTAAAACCCTATGTAATTCCTTGTATTACGGTATAATATCACGTGCGCTCTTTCGGGGTGCGCAAAAGCCCTATGTGTGGTCCTTTCGAACACATAATGGAGCGAAGAGAGGAAAAAGTTGCAAAACTTCTTCATTTTGTCTGATGTGAGTAACTAATTTGAAAAAACCTGCTAATTGGTTTAGTGGAGGGATACTTTTAAATCCCTTAGGTGGGCTAATATTAATAAAATATGGCCCGTTCTGTAAGGAATGCTCTTACAGAGAAGATAAAACGATGAAAAATATTTACCATATGGTGAATATTAGATCAAAGAGAAATATCCCTGACCAGGAGTTAAGAAGGAGATCTGATATCATCATGAGTAAGCTCTATGAATGGTATCATTTATATTTCATCCTTATGCCTATAAATAACGCTTAGAAAAAGCATAACATGATTATTATATGTGGATGTGTTAAACATGTTAAGCGTTATGTGTATTTAAAGCCATCTCTTTTCAAATTTTTTTGAATTGAGATTGAATTGTCATGCTGATGACTCACCAATTAGGCCTATACGTGCTTGTCTTGAACATGTTAGGCGAAATGAGGATCAGAGAAAATCTGTCTTCAAAATGTTTTGAATTGAGATTATTTTGTCATGATAAAATGACTTTCTTTACAAACATGAACTGTTTGTATAATGCCCTATTAAATATGTAGGGGCATAAATTTGTAGACTCCTGGCTCGATGCTAGGGAGTATACTAACGAAACATCACTTAAAAATATTAAGAAATGTCGATGCAAGAGCGTGCATGCAGTTAGTAATACGCGTTTCCGGGATATTTTACTCCCTTCCATCTATTTTCATCGTTTTATCTGTAGATAGATTTCTCTTATTAAATGATGTTATAAGAGAAATGAAAATATCAGACGCGTTTCTGGTATAATACCGTCATCAGTTACTCTGCGAGGCCATGGATGGACCCTGGCCTGTGCTTTTTAATGCTCGAAAATCGTGTTAAAATAAGCACGATGGTGTAATTTTGCAAGGGCTATTAAACCAAATATGTGAGAGGGTGGTTTAGCCCAAATAGACTATCTTGTCGTTCTCATGACTCGATATCTGAATCTTCTGAAGACTCCCATATTGGGTTTCCTTCTGGTGGAAGGAAGAAGTCTTCAAAACCCCTGCTTTCCATGGCTAGATCGTACAGCATGTTGAGAGTTGGGGAGCCAGGACGAGTGTCTTCAAAAGAGTGCTTTCGTCTGGGACTGAATTCTTTGAAGAGTTCAGTCTTGTTCTAACTCAGTATATCGCTCAGGTTCTGAGCTCTACTGAATGCTATTATTGGGACCTCTGGGAAGATTTTTTTCAAAGAGGGGTGATCTTTGATGATGTCCCAATACTTCAGAATGGCATGCTTAATATGTTTCCCACAGATCTGAGGGAAATATTGAGATTTGAATACCAAGGGGATCTTATTTGATCTCACTGGTTTTTCAGTTAAGTATGCCTGTCTGCTTTCAAAGTTCACTTCTTTCGAAGCTGCATTGATCTCTTTGAGGTTATAACCTCTGCTTAGAAGTTTTTCTATGAAGATTGATTTTCTATCTTCGAAAGACTTTTGTCGCTTGAATTCTAATCAGTCTTATGAGTTCTCCTTTGATGAAGCCTTTGAAGACTGAAGGGTTATGGCATGAGCTTCTGTCCAGGTAGCCCCACGTCTCTGTGGGTTTGGTGAAGCATTTTATGTCAAGTATATTTGACAGATAGAAAGCGACCCCCTTTATAGATGGTCAGATCTAGGAACTGGATTTCGTTTTCCGATGCTACATGTGTGAACTTGAGAGATGGGTGGAGATCGTTGATCTTGGAGACGAATATTTCAAGTTGCTCCTGTGACCCTGACCACATCAGGAGGGAGTCATCCATGTACACATGGAAAGAGATGACGTGTTCGTCCATGTGGAGTATTTTTGGACCAACTTGTTTGCGACAAGGCAACTCAGGGACACGCTTGATCTTAAGCCCATCGGTGTTCCTGAGGTTTGAAGGAAGTACTGGCCGTTGAATTCAAAAGCATTTCTGAACAGCACCAGTGTCAGAAGTTTCTCCATATATTTTAAGCTGGGCATGGGAGGATCGAATGAAAGTGGATCTACTCCTTCTAATGCATCTAAAGCAACCTCGAGTGCCTCTCTTTGGGGAACTGAGGTGAACATGCTAACAATGTCGATGCTTGCCAAAATTATATTGGAGGAGAATTAGCTTTTCAATCTTCCGGATAGTGTCAGATGTATCTTTGAGATACGTAGGTGCTTTCTGTACTTCCGGTAACAGATAGTGATCTAGAAATTCTGAGATCCTGTTCAGTGGGGCTCCACAGTGTGAGGTCACCGGGCGGCCTATAAAGGTGCCACTTTTAGGTGTCTTATGTACTTTTGGTAACATAAAAAACACTGGAGTTTTTGTTTGCGAGCTCTCCACTGGATCTAGATAGTCTGCCAGAGCCTCGTCTATCTCTTTTGCAAGTAGCATTTCATTGATTACATCACTCACCATTTGAATGGTGTCCGTGGTCATATCGTAATCCAGCTTGAGATACGAATTACGGTCGTAAAGTTGCCTGTGACCCTCGGATATGTAGTCTTTTTTGATAAGATACAAATCCCTCTCCCTTTATCGAATTTTTTCAAAACGATATTTGGGTTATTTTTCAGTCTTTTTATGGCTAGGAGCTCATCCTTGCCGATGTTGGGTTGTGCAGTTTCGATCGGAACGTCTGCTAATTCCGTTCTCACACCCTCTAAGTAGTCTTCTAAGCCTATACTTGGAGCCAGACCAGGGGTCCATGATGATGGATTTCTGAACCTGTGTCTGGATTTCCAACCTCTCATTGCTGCATAGAATCTAATTCTCATGTTTCTAGCAAAATCATCTGCTGCTTGCATAAGGGTGCGTTTAGCAGGTTTGCTAGGTGTTGGTATGAAGGATAAACCTCTAGAAAGCGCTAAAATTTCTGAGTCTGAAAGTTCATAGTCAGAAAGATTCTTGACGAATTGTTTTGCTTTGTTAACCAATTGTTTCCTGATTAGGCATCTGGTTTGTGTTCTTTTCAATAGGTTAGACTTTCTTTTCTTACGTCTAATGTGTGTAGATTCCCTGTGAGGGTGCCTGTGGAAATGGCGGCCCATTTTAGAATATAAAAAAGGTTATGGGTTTACACAATTTATTGCGTTAAACCCCCTTATTTTTATACAATAAAAGAAGGGAAAATACTCAATTCTCTAATCTGTATTCTGATTAAGAGTGAAAGAGAACATCACTAGACAGGTGTCCGACTCTTGTCTTTCTTCCTTTTGTCTAGCAGCCAGCTGACACTGAGTGAACTCGGTGGATGGTTATGGTGCAAGTGACAGAGAAAACAGGAACCGTTTGCTTTTGTAAAAAGCACCGATTCCAAAACCGGATCCTATCAAGTTCTATTTCCTGATTGGCTCTCTGGGCACTTGTCCCTAGCCAATCCTGTTGTTCGATTGACAGGGTAATTTGTGATTGGCTGAGTGAAATGCGCTGAGGAACCTTCCTGGATCCCACCCAAGTTAGTGGTATGTATGGGCGCCAAAATCTTTGGCTTTATGGGTCTTCACAATTTATTGTGTTGAAAGACCTGTTTATTTATAAAAGAATATATTAGAATATATTTATTTTATAAAATAAGGGGAAAGGGAAAATATAAAGAATTACTCTCGTAAAATTATGAGACAAAGCAAAAAGAGGGGTACTCTTTTTACGAGTATTGCTGGCTCTGGAATGAGCCGTCTGGTTTCACCTTGGTAAAACGTGTGACATTAAGTCAATCTCTTTTAGGAGTATTTGGTGGCTCTGAAAAGAGCCGTTTGGTTTGCAGCGGTCCACTATCGTGGTTTTACACTGTGCTTTTAACCTCTTTCCCAAAGAGGAATTCCAATGTTTTTTCGGTTCCGGACTTTTGGTGGCTCTGAAAAGAGCCGTTTGGTTTGCAGCGATCCACTATCGTGGTTTCACACTGTGCTTTTACCTCTTTTCGGGGTATTCTAAACCTATTCGTCCCTCAAGCGTCTGACAAATGCTTCATCCTGCGTTTTAGTCATGTCTTCAAACTTTGCCTTGGCTCGAACTGCCTTTTACACCTGCTCATACGTGAAGGAGTGAGTCACTTCTTGACGGAAATTCATTCGGATCGGGTTCCTTTGGTCCCCTTTTGCTAGTGCTGGCATGAGTGTTTTGAGAAGGCTGCGTCTCCATAAAAGAACTTGGTTCTTTTAGAACCAAATTCTTGTTCTGACGTCGAGTTGTCCTTTTCGGATAACATCTAACGGGTTTTCAAGCTGGGTTTGTATAAATAAAGACCCAGTCTTTATCCAATTGCTTGAGTAAAACCAGTGGAAAGCAAAGCACAAACCATCCCAGTGGGCCGCTGCGAACCAAGTGAAGAGAAAGAAAAGAAACAATTGCTTTTATTAAAAGCATGGATCCAAAATCGGATCCCAGCGAGTCCTATCTTGCCATTGGCTAAGATATTAATAACCTCGGCCAATCATATAGCCTTTCGGTCAATTAATTTTTTTCATTGGCTGGCTGGAAAAGGCGCTAGGAATGGCAAGCTTGAGAGAAGGATCCTACGGAAACTTGTTCCTGAAATATGGCTCAGTGAGATTAACCAATCAAGTCCCGAAGCGGTTTTAAATTTTTTTGATTGGTTGATGGAATTGCGCCAAGGAACCTTTGTGGATTAAGCCCAAATTAGCTGTGAAAATGGGCGCCAAAAATTAAAAGCCTTATGGGTCTTCATAAATAAATTTATGAAAGACTGAATTTTTAAAAAAAAATATAATAACATATATTTGTTTTATAAAATAAAAGGGAAAGAGAATAAAACTTAATTACTCTCGTTAAACTGTGTAGTGAAACTATAAGAGTGGGACTCTTCTTATGAGTATTATTCACCAAAGTAAACCGAACGACACAAGACATTCTCTTTTAGGAGTATGTGGTGGCTCTGAAAAGAGCCGTTTGGTTTGCAGCGGTCCACTATCGTGGTTTCACACTGTGCTTTTTACCTCGTTTTGAGGAGTTCCAGTAGGGTCTCTGGTCCCAGTTCCACATTGGTGGTGGAGGATAGAAGTGCGGCGGGGGCTGATAGCCCTGACGTCGCCTCTTCTGCTGTTGTCTTTTCTCTATCGGCGAAGAAGTGGGTTTCTTCGTGGATTTTGTCGAGTTCCTGTTTTTGAAGTGGGTACTTCTGTTTTTCTCCTTCTTAGAGACTTCGTCTTGGAAGATTTTTGTAGCTTTAGCTAATTCTAGCGGCAAGCATTCTTCTTGAATTTTCTTATCCGCCTTCTTGACTGTTTCCAAACAAGCTTGTTCGCATTCCGGAATTATTCTTGTAACGAGAACATCCCTCAAGCGTCTAACAAATGCCTTATCGTGCGCTTTAGTCATGTTTTCAATCTCGGCCCTGGCACGAACTGAAAAGTTATAACCCTGGGCCAAAAGTGGCAGGACCCTTCTGCTCTGAAGGTTGACAGGAATCGTTGCTTTGGAATCTTCTAGTAAGCTCGAATAGAAGTCCCTTTTAGCTTCCAAACTGGCTAGAGCGTGGTACGATCTTTCGACCGTTTTACCTGCTCATATACGAAGGAGTGGGTCACATTTGACAAAATATCCTTCTTGTCGGGATTTACATCCCTGTTAGTGCTGGCATGACTATCCTGCGCAGGCTGCGTTTCCATTAAAGAACTTGGTTCTTTAGAACCTGGTTCCTGTTCAAGCGACGAGTTTTCCTTATCGGAAAACATCGTGCGATTTCTCAAACTGAGCTTGTTGAATTTAGACTTTTTAAATTGCTTAAGTGACATACTCTGAAGCACAAACCAACTCCAGTGGGCCGCTGCGAACCAAGTGAAGTGAAATAGAAAAGACCCTTGCTTTTATAAAAGCAGGGATTGAAAAAAGGATCACAGCAATGTCTCTGGCAAGTCCTGTCCTGCCATTGGCTGAGATATAACTGACCTAGGCCAATCATGTGGCATTTGGGTCAATTAATTTTTTCATTGGCTAGCTAGAAATCATGCTTTTGAGAAGTATTGGTAGCACAAAACATTCTCTTTTAGGAGTGTTGGTGGCTCTGAAAAGAGCCGTTTGTTTTACTAAGGTAAAAAAACGTGAGACTCCCTGGTTGGAAGTGGAGTAGTGTATTGAAACTCTTGGCGGGTGAGGCCCTGTTTGAAGCGGACTGTACACCCGTAAGCCCTGGCTACAGATAGTGTTTTAGTACGCTACGTACGTTAAAACTATAAATCAATGACAAAGCCCCAGAATTGTATTTCCTTTTCATAGAAGGACAGACTACTACCTTATGTCCTGTTACGATTTAGGAAAGAATCTTAAAAGGAGTAATGCTTACTTTGGTATCACTTTGGTGAGATATGTGACACAAGACATTCTCTTTTAGGAGTGTTGGTGGCTCTGAAAAGAGCCGTTTGTTTTTCAGAAGTAAAACATGAAACTGTTTACCTTTAGACATTAGTCATTCTCTTTTTGGAGCATATGGTGGCTCTTAAAAGAGCCGAGAGGTTACTTAGTAGCCGGTACCGGAGTTGTACCTTAGTGCTACAAGTGGAGGCAGAAGGCGCACCCTTCTCAAGGGTACAAGGTGGCTCAGGAGGGAGCCGAGGCGGCCATGAAGACTGGCTGGAGCGTGGTGCGATCTTTCGACCATTTACACCTGCTCATACACGAAGGAGAGAGTCCCTTAAACGTCTGACATATGCCTTATCCTGTACTTTAGTCAAGTTTTCAGTCCAAACTGTCGTTATAACTGCTCACTCTTGACAGCATTTCCTTCTGATCGGGGTTTTCATCCCTGCTATTGCTGCGGAGGTTGCGACGACTCTTATGAAAAGAACTCGGTTCTTATAGAACCTAAATCTTGTTCAAGCGTCGAGTGGTCCTTTCCGGTAAACATTGTACGGTTTTACTAACTGAGTTTGTAGAACAATAAACTCCAAGTTTTAGATGCCCGAGTCACATTCGAGTGACATGATCTAAATTGAAATGAGCGTAAACCATCCCAATGGCTCGCTGCAAACCAAGTGAAGGAAAATAAAAAAGACAAATGCTTTTATAAAAAGCAGGGATTGAAAGTCGGATCCCAGCGAGTTCTGTCCTGCCGTTGGCTTAGAGAAAGCTGACCTCGGCCAATCATGTAGCCGCTTGGTCAGCTAATTTTTCATTGGCTGGTTGGAAATAACGCAAACTTCCAAAGATGTCAAAATCGGTTAGGGATCGTAAGTAGGATCCTACGGGAACCTGTCCCTGATTGGATGCCTGGCTCAGCGAGGCTAGCCAACCCTGTCCCGTAACGGGTTATTAATTTTTTGATTGGTTGTTGGTACGTTCCTATTTGCGGAGTAGTGTATTGTTATGTTAGGCGGGTGAGACCCTGCTTGCAGTGGGCTGCACACCCGTGGGCTATGGCTAGCGGTGGCGTTGTAGTACGTGAAGTACGTGATAACAGAAAAACACTAGCAATAGCTGAGATTTATTTTTCCTTTTCATACAGAGATAAAACTACTACCTTAAGACGTGCTATAGTATAGGAACTGTGAGACCTTACAAAGAAGTCCTTAGATGAGGCACGTTTCGGTTTTGAGTTTTGAAAAACGAACGGCTCTTTTCAGAGCCACCAGAAAAAGCATAAAAAGTTTTGAAAATATCTTTCAAAAAATAACCTCGGTGGGTTCGAATCCCTAAATAAAGGGAGTAGGTTCAAAGACTTTCTTCTGATGGTTTTTAAACCAAAAGAGAGACGAAGGCGTCTACTAAGGATGAACCAAGTAGCCTTTGTGTGTGTGTGTGGGGGGGGGCAGAACCCTGGATCATCTAACAGGAACACCGATGGGCTTAAGATCAAGCGTGTCCCTGAGTTGCCTTGTCGCAAACAAGTTGGTCCAAAAAATACTCCACATGGACGAACACGTCATCTCTTTCCATGTGTACATGGATGACTCCCTCCTGATGTGGTCAGGGTCACAGGAGCAACTTGAAATATTCGTCTCCAAGATCAACGATCTCCACCCATCTCTCAAGTTCACACATGTAGCATCGGAAAACGAAATCCAGTTCCTAGATCTGACCATCTATAAAGGGGTTCGCTTTCTAACGTCAAATATACTTGACATAAAATGCTTCACCAAACCCACAGAGACGTGGGGCTACCTGGACAGAAGCTCATGCCATAACCCTTCAGTCTTCAAAGGCTTCATCAAAGGAGAACTCATAAGACTGATTAGTAATTCAAGCGACAAAAAGTCTTTCGAAGATAGAAAATCAATCTTCATAGAAAAACTTCTAAGCAGAGGTTATAACCTCAAAGAGATCAATGCAGCTTCGAAAGAAGTGAACTTTGAAAGCAGACAGGCATACTTAACTGAAAAACCAGTGAGATCAAATAAGATCCCTTGGTATTCAAATCTCAATATTTCCCTCAGATCTGTGGGAAACATATTAAGCATGCCATTCTGAAGTATTGGGACATCATCAAAGATCAAAAAAAAAAAAAAAAAATCTTCCCAGAGGTCCCAATAATAGCATTCAGTAGAGCTCAGAACCTGAGCGATATACTGGTTAGAGCAAGACTGAACTCTTCAAAGAATTCAGTCCCAGACGAAAGCACTCTTTTTGAAGACACTCGTCCTGGCTCCCCAACTCTCAACATGCTGTACGATCTAGCCATGGAAAGCAGGGGTTTTGAAGACTTCTTCCTTCCACCAGAAGGAAACCCAATATGGGAGTCTTCAGAAGATTCAGATATCGAGTCATGAGAACGACAAGATAGTCTATTTGGGCTAAACCACCCTCTCACATATTTGGTTTAATAGCCCTTGCAAAATTACACCATCGTGCTTATTTTAACACGATTTTCGAGCATTAAAAAGCACAGGCCAGGGTCCATCCATGGCCTCGCAGAGTAACTGATGACGGTATTATACCAGAAACGCGTCTGATATTTTCATTTCTCTTATAACATCATTTAATAAGAGAAATCTATCTACAGATAAAACGATGAAAATAGATTGAAGGGATTAAAATATCCCGGAAACGCGTATTACTAACTGCATGCACGCTCTTGCATCGACATTTCTTAATATTTTTAAGTGATGTTTCGTTAGTATACTCCCTAGCATCGAGCCAGGAGTCTACAAATTTATGCCCCTACATATTTAATAGGGCATTATACAAACAGTTCATGTTTGTAAAGAAAGTCATTTTTATCATGACAAAATAATCTCAATTCAAAACATTTTGAAGACAGATTTTCTCTGATCCTCATTTCGCCTAACATGTTCAAGACAAGCACGTATAGGCCTAATTGGTGAGTCATCAGCATGACAATTCAATCTCAAAACAAAAAAATTTGAAAAGAGATGGCTTTAAATACACATAACGCTTAACATGTTTAACACATCCACATATAATAATCATGTTATGCTTTTTCTAAGCGTTATTTATAGGCATAAGGATGAAATATAAATGATACCATTCATAGAGCTTACTCATGATGATATCAGATCTCCTTCTTAACTCCTGGTCAGGGATATTTCTCTTTGATCTAATATTCACCATATGGTAAATATTTTTCATCGTTTTATCTCCTCTGTCAGAGCATTCCTTACAGAACGGGCCATATTTTATTAATATTAGCCCACCTAAGGGATTTAAAAGTATCCCTCCACTAAACCAATTAGCAGGTTTTTTCAAATTAGTTACTCACATCAGACAAAATGAAGAAGTTTTGCAACTTTTCCTCTCTTCGCTCCATTATGTGTTCGAAAGGACCACACATAGGGCTTTTGCGCACCCCGAAAGAGCGCACGTGATATTATACCGTAATACAAGGAATTACATAGGGTTTTACAAAAGGTTGAATTATAGGTATATGAACACCAAAATAATTCTCCCTGTAAACCCCCTCTTTTTATGAGACACTGAAACTGAATAAAACTATTCCACAAGCATGCTCTTTTTTCAGTCCATATTCGAGAAATCGAAAATAGACTTTTCCCTTTTACAGGGTTTTTATTTTATTATTATATTTTTTATCTTTCCATAAGGCTAGATTAAAGGTGTGAAAATACCACAATCAACCTGTCTACCTGTCGTCCATCTTTTTCTGAGAAAATGAAGAAGGGAGATGTAACCTTTGCTTTCTTGCCTTGCGGGGCGCTTTTATATTGGAACTCACTTGGAGTGTTTAGTCGTCGTATGGAGTCGCCGGCCTCAGGCCTGCCGGCCCTGCGGCCTTGCTGGACATCAGAACGTTGTCAACGGTTTTTTAGAAATTGGAGGGTTTTGCTTTTTGCATGCCCTATTTCTGGTCCAAATTTGAGATATCGAAAACGGACCTTTCCTTTTATAGGAATTTCTTGTTTTTGCAAAAGGTTTATTTTTATTTTTACCTTACCAAAAGGTAGATACAAAGGTATGCAAATACCACAATTAACCCCTACGCCAGTCCCCCCTCTTTTTCTGAGATATTGAAAAAGACAATTGGATAGGCCTATTCACACTTTTACCCATATTCGAGAAATCGAAAAGGGACCTTCCCTTTCACAGGGATCTTTTTAATCTTCCAAAAGGTTAATTTTATCTTTTCACCTTTCCAAAAGGTGAATACAAAGATATTTTAATACCATAATTAACCTACACGCCTACCCCCCTTCTTTTTCTGAGAAATTGAAAAAGAAAACCCGATAGGCCTACCCCCGTGGTATCCAAATTCGAGAAATCGAAAAAGAACTTCCCCTTTTATAGGGAAATTTTTTTATCCTTCCAAAGGGTTAATTTTATTTGTATTTTTCCAAAAGATGAATACAAAGGTATGTTCATACCTAAATAAACCTCACTTCCAGACCCCCCTCCTTTTCGGAGAAATTGAAAAGACATCGTATCCGGCATATCCTACATTTAGTCCAAATTCGAGAAATCTGAAAGGGACTTTTCAAAAATTCATTTGAATTTTTCCAAAAGGTTTATTCTTTTTTTATATCTATCAAGAGATAGATATAAAGGTATTTTTACACCACAGTAAACCTGAATACCTGCTCCTCCCTCTTTTTCTGAGAATTTGAAAAAGACTTCTCCATTGGCTCATCTTTTTCCTAGTCCAACTTCGAGAAATTGAAAATGGACCTTTCCTTTTAAAGGGATTTTTTCATCTCTTTTTCTGAGAAATTGAAAAAGATAACTCAATAGGCTTTCCCTTCATTTTGTCCAAATTCGAGAAATCGGAAATGGAATTTTCCCTTTTATAGGAACTTTATTCATCTTGTTGAAAATGAACTTCTTTTCCCTCTTTGTAAGGGAAACTCTCTTCACATTTCCTAAGACAGAATAAAGTTTTAAAATGTTTTATTCAGGACGGAATAAAACGGATTCCACTGTGGAATATAGTTGGTACTAAAGGTGGAGTGTACCCTATCTATTTTTCCTACACCAGAATATATTTCACGGAATAAATGCATTTTTATTCCCCATAAGAAAAAGCATTATGTATAAAGGCAGCCGATAGGCCTACCTTTAAAACCCCCCCTAAGAAGGTATGAAAATACCAAAAAGACTTTTCCCTCTGGATCTTTTAGCAGGTTCTGTTCATTCCCGTCCTTTCTTTTCAAAAATATATGTCTGTTTTCTATTTTTGTTTTGTTCCTAAGTTCGTTTTTCACATCAGTTCACATGTCTCCATACAATCTAGTACAAATTACTCACACGTTTCAAATGCGTCAACAACGGACACACAGCTACAGTTCAGAATCGAAAGGAAAGTATCATCAAATTTTTAATCTCGAAAATGTTGATTTATTTACAATCAGGATACAATGGACTCGTCCCTTCTGACATGTCTGAACTGACCTATGACGGATGGAATAACGTCCACATACTCACGGTGCATATCGTACATTGTGAATTGTGTTTCAATTTCTAGAGCCTTTATTGCAACAAGCCTATACTGTCAATGTGCGTTTTCCACCCCGGGTGTGGTGTATTCCATGGATGTATTGTTTCCTTTAATAAGTTGAAACACTTGAACAGATCTAATGATTTTATAAATTTGATGTAATTTTGTCAACTTCATAAAACAATACAATGTACATGATTCCAACATGACTGTGTTCTCATCCATTCATTCTTTGTATAACATTCACTCACATTTCAATCATTTATTGTAATACAATGAATACAATGTTTTAAAATTGATTTACTGTTATTGTTATGTGGGTGGGGATGTACATTTATGTATCAATGTGTATTCAATAAGGCCATAAAGTACTGCCTCCATATCAGGGAAAGATAGAGAGAAATTCGCAAACTTGAATGAAGACATTTAATTATATATATTATATAGAAACTGAAGTATTCTTCCCTTATAGACAAGTCATCCCTTGGTCAGGCCTTGGTGTTAATGTTCCCATAGATTACACAGTACCAGGCACATTACATGTATATATACTGGGCGATAGGCAGGTACGATAAAAATATTGGACCTGCCTGTCGTCTATCATAGGTAGAGGATAGGCAAAATAAAAATTCCTATCGTTTATTCTCATTCTTAGTCAGTTAAATATTATTTTAATAACTGTAAACAATTTTTTAAAGCAAAAACTAAGTTACCGTCATAAAAACTCCCCTCATTATAAAATGAACGAAACTGGTTTACAACTTTACGTATTCTGTTGCCCGTACTGCTAGCGCGTTCGCGTATTCCGCACTAGTCTGCGCATCCAGCGCGATACATACGCGCACCTCTACACGCGTGTTACGGATTATCAAGACGCATGATGACGTGGGGTCGTCTACGGCCTGATAGACGGCACCCAAAATCATGCGATTGTCCAATCAGAAATGTGTCTACGAACTAGACCACTCCCACTGACTAAGAATGGGGACATATTATAGTCTGCAGACACGAATCGATCATTTCAAACTCACTGAATATAATTAATTATGATCCACATACCAACTATAACTTACATACTCAAAGAACAAACACTGAGTTTGAAAGTTACAATTCAGTGGCGTAGCTAGGGGTTATGACGGCGCCCAGGGCAAGGATGGCGGCGCCCAAAACCAAAATGATTAATTGTTGACCCCAAAATTTTCCCCCTTTTTTGCCATCGTCAACTCGGCGCCCGTTAATGTGGCGCCCATACAGAGCACTTGCCCCCTTGCCTCCTCGCTACGCCACTGTTACTATATACTTTGTCGTAGCACTGAACCTATGCATAGAGACAGACACTAAGTCGATAATCAATAATTATTATACTTTGATTTATTCGTCTCCGTAAGAGATTATATCTTCATTAATTGACGACGAAACATTGATTATAAACCCATTAGGCAAATTTTGAAATGTCAAAATCGCGATTATTATATATTTATTTGAAAAAATCTTACTATCACTGTATGATAACTTCTGTATCAAGGTGTACCAATTGACAATTTTTGACTTTCAACCTGAAGTTTCTGGTGTCCAAATTTCAAATTTCCTACACAGTTATTAAGCTATTTCCGTGGTCACAAGTTGGGAGTTGAAGGAGGGCCTCTATTATCTATACGCATCTGGGGCACATGATACGTGATTATAGCCTTCCTTGTGTGTAGCCTTCTTCACTCTGTACGAAGGCTACAGCATCAATGTATTGAAAAATGCAGGGTCCATCGATCATGTCAGTAAATGAATATTTTGTTTTGGGACTGATTATTCGGATTACCACCCGGCATGCAAGTATTCCTGCATTAAATACATCAGAATTATTACCATTGCAAGATGGCTTAAATAAAGCTAGTTCACCACGTAAACTTGTATGGCTCAAAATTCGGACCGCTCGCCATTAAGTTTACTGTCATTGTGTATTTTGAAATTGTTGACGTTTTAATGATCCCCGATTTCCGGTCGATTATTTTAGCTGTGTCACGTCACGTGCATGACGCTGGTGGTAACCAGCCTAGCCTAACTTCAGTAAAAAAAATACGATCGCCGATATCGATGTGATGGATGTGTTGTGGGACTTGCATAGGATTACACAGAGATATTTCTTGCCAAAATTTGACCATTTGTAGGCAAGTTGGCCTTACTTTGTCTGCGTTATGTGAAAAAGGACAGTCTTAAGTAAGTATACGTGCAACGCTTTTGATGTTTTGGGAGACAGTGAGGGATCCGAAACAGCGGGTGGCGGAGCTTATTCTTGACTGTTTAATATTCATTCAATACGCTGCCTTACGGTAATAGTCTTATACGATGGACAGATAGTATCAGTTTGTGAATGAGGACATCGTATAAGTTCCTTGTACTAGGCTTAAAGCTAGCATTTCAAGTATCTCTTATGGCAAATAACAGATGGTGCCCGCTGGAATCTCTTGAGGCATTGTCTTTTTTAAAGACATTTCTTGTTATATATATTTTGTGTAGAAAAGGGTGAAAAGGGAAAGAGGCAAGAGGATGTCACACGGTTGCTTCATAAGTGTTATTAATTTTGTCGTATATCCCCGGGGTTATACTAATATAATAGTTTATTTTGGATTTGATTATGGCTGTGATTTATTGACTTCTGTGACATTTCGTTCGTCAGAGAAAATAGTCGCAATGCCACTGGGAACGACAAAAATTCAATCGGGAGATTGTTATCCTTTAACATACTGACCCAATAATCTTATTGAAAATCAACGAAGCAATTTGGATGAGGGCAGAGATGCTGGCTATATTATGTATAGTAGCACACCGTACCCTCTTCCAGCAGTGCTATAATTTCCCTAGTAGCACACCGTACCCTCTTCCAGCAGTGCTATAATTTCCCATATTAAAATTTTACAATGCAATATGACCTGTGCATCGGGTCTTTCTAAGAGAACTTTCAATAAGAGATCATTTTAATTACAGTAGTAAGTGACAACAGATATGTAGCATACTTGACCGATGACAGAATAGTGAGACAGATTAACATTGTAAACGTGGGTGGGTTCAAAACCAGTACCTTTATTTTGGATTTGCATGCAAACAACTAGCTACTCAGACCTTCACCTGACATACAGAACTGGACCAGGTTATTCTGCTAAAGAGAACATTTCAATAAGTGATAACAGACATATGACATACTTTACGGATAAGAGATTGTTGAGACAGATTGACATTGTAAACAGAGGTGGGTTCAAAACCAAATAATTTATTTAGGATTTGCATATGAAGACCTTCACCTTCTTACAGAACTGAAGCAGGTTATTCTTGTTAAGCGACCACTTGCACCTTTTAATGAAAGTAGAAGAAAATTCGCGGCTCACGCCGCTCATACTCTGACTACTACTAAGATAATCAATAACATAATCTATGATTTGACTGATCTTTGAAACGTCACAATGTGAAGGACCTAGCTGATTAAGATACTCGTTAATAGTTTGGTTTTTCAAAGACAACTACTCTAACCTTCACCTTACTTGAAATTTTGAAACAGAATGTTCTCCCTAAGAGACCAGCTTTTAAAGATAGAAAGCAAGAAAAAAAAAGGAAGGAAAGACAAAAAAGGAAAAAAATAAAGAAAGAAAGTAAGGTAAAAAAGTAAGGAAGCACAGAAAACAGAAAAACCAGAACGCAAGAATAGAAGGAACGACTGAAAGAAATGCAGAGGAAGAAGGAAAGAAAGAATAGGCAAGAATATTACTAGTATAAGCAGTCAAGGTTGTCACACAACCCCAATCGGTCAAACGCAGTCTATAAATCTAAGCACATACAATGACCATGTACCTTGCTCCCTCAGACCATAGCCTCAGACCCAATCAATATAATGACCCAATTATCTGCTGTGTCCCCACAAGTAGGTCAACTCTTGTGAAAGGTAAAGGAATTGCAGTTGGTGACAGGTTTATTGATAAACACATTGGAGTTGATGACAAGTTTAAAACCAAGACACATGGCCATAAAAGCACACCTCCTGCTTATAAGAGCATTTCAGTGGGTGCTACTAGTTTGTAAGAATATTCGCGGCTCACGCCGCTCATACTCTTACTACTACATATTAAAATTTTACAATGCAATATGACCTGTGCATCGGGTCTTTCTAAGAGAACTTTCAATAAGAGATCATTTTAATTACAGTAGTAAGTGACAACAGATATGTAGCATACTTGACCGATGACAGAATAGTGAGACAGATTAACATTGTAAACGTGGGTGGGTTCAAAACCAGTACCTTTATTTTGGATTTGCATGCAAACAACTAGCTACTCAGACCTTCACCTGACATACAGAACTGGACCAGGTTATTCTGCTAAAGAGAACATTTCAATAAGTGATAACAGACATATGACATACTTTACGGATAAGAGATTGTTGAGACAGATTGACATTGTAAACAGAGGTGGGTTCAAAACCAAATAATTTATTTAGGATTTGCATATGAAGACCTTCACCTTCTTACAGAACTGAAGCAGGTTATTCTTGTTAAGCGACCACTTGCACCTTTTAATGAAAGTAGAAGAAAATTCGCGGCTCACGCCGCTCATACTCTGACTACTACTAAGATAATCAATAACATAATCTATGATTTGACTGATCTTTGAAACGTCACAATGTGAAGGACCTAGCTGATTAAGATACTCGTTAATAGTTTGGTTTTTCAAAGACAACTACTCTAACCTTCACCTTACTTGAAATTTTGAAACAGAATGTTCTCCCTAAGAGACCAGCTTTTAAAGATAGAAAGCAAGAAAAAAAAAGGAAGGAAAGAAAAAAAAGGAAATAAATAAAGAAAGAAAGTAAGGTAAAAAAAGTAAGGAAGCACAGAAAACAGAAAAACCAGAACGCAAGAATAGAAGGAACGACTGAAAGAAATGCAGAGGAAGAAGGAAAGAAAGAATAGGCAAGAATATTACTAGTATAAGCAGTCAAGGTTGTCACACAACCCCAATCGGTCAAACGCAGTCTATAAATCTAAGCACATACAATGACCATGTACCTTGCTCCCTCAGACCATAGCCTCAGACCCAATCAATTAATGACCCAATTATCTGCTGTGTCCCCACATGTAGGTCAACTCTTGTGAAAGGTAAAGGAATTGCAGTTGGTGACAGGTTTATTGATAAACACATTGGAGATGATGACAAGTTTAAAACCAAGACACATGGCACACCTCCTGCTTATAAGAGCATTTCAGTGGGTGCTACTAGTTTGTAAGAATATTCGCGGCTCACGCCGCTCATACTCTTACTACTACTAGTATAGAAAGATATCACGGACACACTATATTAAAGCTAAGGTCAATTAAATTGGGAATACGATTCTATCAACAAATCCCGTTGGAAAAGTTTTAATAAATAACTCTATTTTGTAATGTGTTCATTCCCTGCCCCAATATAATTTTCATGAATTCCATCATAATGTCATAAACTTAACCCCCTCGTGAAGTAGAATAAAGATAGCCATCGTAGTGATGTCTGTATCCGTCATAGAGAAGTGATTGGCAAAAATGATGGATGGTGATCAATGACATTGTTCCTTAGCAATTTGCAAAATTGTTCCTTAGCAATTTGCAAAATTGTTCCTTAGCAATTTGCAAAATTGCTAAGGTCTGTTTCAGTCAAGTTCTTTGTTTCTTTACCTAGCTGGGGGGTTTACACCCCCAGCTAGGTACTGTAATGCTATCCGATCTTTCTTTCTGGCAATTTTCTAGCACTTTTTGCTCTAGCTCAGACATGCTTTGACCGATTTTGACCTAACTTGGTCACAACCACCACTGACCATGATCATACATGTCACATGGCACTTAAGTTGTCAAAGGTCACAGAAGGGTCAAATAGGCCAAAAATGTGATTTCAGCTAAAAATGCTTCTTCTCCTACATATAACGTCCTACAATGACGTCACTTGCACATAAGTATCGGCTATATCCAGTGCCCAGATTGTGTAAACAGAATTGAGGTCAAAGGTCATTAAGGGGGTATTTCCGGTATATAACCAAATACCTTCAAAATGCTTCTTCTGCCACAAATTACATTGCACAATAACATCACTTGCACATAGGCATCGGCTATAACCAGTGCCTATAACTTGCACACAGAATCGGGGTCAAAGGTCATTAAAGGGGTAAAATCTTACAATTGCATTATCTGGATATCTGTAAAGAGTATGGGGCTCAAACTCAGTGACAACAAATCTCATGACCAGGGGAATAATTTGTAGGGGTCAGGTCAAAGGTCATGCAGAGGTCAAATTTTAGAAATACATTTTCTGGAGATCTGTAAGGGGTACGGGGCTCAAAGTCTGTGACAACAAACTTAATGACCTTGCAGGTGTCAGGTCAAAGGTTATCTGGGGTCAAATCTTAGAATTTCATTTTCTGGACATCAGTAAGAGGTACGGGGCTCAAACTCGGTGACAACAAACCTCGTGACCCAGAAAACATTAAGGTCAAAGGTCATGTCAAACGTCCCAGCTAGGTTTGTGGTCTATGACCACCATTTGCCACTAGTTGTTTCTTTCTTTCTTTCTTTCTTTCTTTCTTTCTTTCTGTCAATCTTATAATGAGCCACCGTAGCCATATGCTTTGAGCCATGTTGACCATAGTTGGTCATTAGGACCATTGGGTGGGGGGACAAATGAAACATGATCAACTTCAGGTCAAAGGTCATCCACTTCCGGTCAATGGCCAAAAACGTGATTTCACTAAAAATGCTACTTCTTCCACAAATTATACAGCACGATGATGGCACTTGGGTACATGCATCAGCTATATAATACCCAGTGTCTAAAAGTTATTGTCCAGAATTGGGGTCAAAGGTCATTAAGGGGATACTTCCGGTATATGACCAAATACCCTAAAATGCTGCTGCTGTCACAAATATATATGGTACAACAATGTTACTTGGTCATCAGGACCAATAGCTGGTGGCACAAATGTCACGTGACCAACTCAAGGTCAAAGGTTATGGAAAGGTCATTATGGCCGAAAATGTTATTTCCTGTTATTTTTACTAAAACTGCTACTCCTTACACGAATTACACAGCAAGATGATGTCACTTGACACATGCATTAGCCTTGAGGTCAAAGGTCATACGAAGGTCATTATGGCTGATGTGATTTTCTGTTCTGTTACTAAAAATGCATGCTAAGTCATTCCACAAATTATAATATAGCATGATAACATTACACATTGTATTCATCCATTGGGGTCAAAGGTCATGCAGATATTACTTCCGGTATGTAGAAAAATACCTTAGGAAGTCGCACTCTAATAGCGCATGACCAAAGTTGCACAGAAATATTTACATGAATATTGAATAATTTTTGGTTAACAAAATGATTTCACAACTATGGAAAATAATTATGTAATATAATTAATAATTATAAGGCCAAATAAAAATTAAACATGTTTCACGTACCCTCCCGCTTCCTTTTTTGAGGTTTCTTCAATTATATATTTATTCAGTTATAACTTTTCAAAAAATATATCTAGGAAGCAGACATATTTCTATAGCCTTGCTAATATACAAGAAACACTTTTGGAAGGTTTTATGAAAATTAGAGGGGCCGGCCTATATCCTCAGAACAAAAATAAAAAGAGGCCTCCTCCTTTTCCAGGCATTATTGTGTATGCTAAAACAGCTCAAATTATGGGTATTCACACCGATTTTGCCATGAAAATATAAAATAAAAAGCCCCTCTTCCTCCTTTTTACAAAAACCCGGACTTGAAACATGTTTTTTATTTTACTTGGCCTAATTATATGATACTACAAACTTCTGTTCTAGTTATACATGTATATTCCAATGAATTACACCAAACTGCTGGACCTTTTGAACTCACATATGCTATAGGTGAGCTAACAAATTAACCTTGCTCCCATTGTCCCTATGGTCAATTTCAAATTACAGTGCATTTCAAAAAAGACCTCTCAGTAAAATCAGCATATTATACTAGCTGCTGGCTGTTTATATGCCTTAATACATGCATGCATGCTAGATAGCTGGGCTAATTAGCCATAGGCCTAGTTAATTAGCTATTGCTAAGGTCGCGTATATGTGTATGCGCAATTAGCTCTAGTTAATAGCTGTTAATAGTAAAATGGAGCTGATTTTTGCTGCTGCTGATGAAATCCATTATTTATCGTAACCATGGTAAAAAATGATGGTTTTTGTGTTGGGGAAGTTGCTCGCTCTTTTCTCTCTCATTCCGCTGTCAGACACAATGGCTTGCAAGGGATCTATAAAATGATATAAACTGGGCTCAAAACCGAAATTGCACACAGGATTACTTCAATGCTCTACCCTAAACACTGGTCAGTAACCAAACAGTTGTCCAACTGACACAACAGCAAAATGCACTGATATGGGACAGCTTCCTGGACCACATTCACAGCCCAATAATTGACACCCAACACAAGAAGAGCTACAAGTAATCTGTGAGTAAATGGAATAGCATGGAACAAGACATGTTCCTTGAAGAAAGTGTATGAAAAGCAGAAGCAGTCCCGTTCCACACTATTCCACTTACTCTTTGGAAATTATCACATGTGTAAGGATTTTGTACGCATTCTCACAAATTTCTTTTGCTGGTTGCCAATTATTCGCTTGTGAATGTGCTTCCAGGGAAGCTGTTCCGTGTCAGTGCATTTTGCTGTGGTGTCAGTTGGACAACTGCTTTGTTACTGACATGTGTTTAAAGTAAAGTATTGAAGTTTTACTGTGTGTAATTTCGGGTAATTTTTATGGACAGGATTGTAAGACATGATGACCTTGTGAACAATTATAAGTTTCTTGTTGTGAGTCCTGTATCCTCCTCATGAAGATCTCTTTGGTGGTCGCTCCACCCATCTTTAACTACGAAAAACAAATTGTGACTATAGGCTTATAGCAGTTACTATACAAACATCTTATCAGAGTAAACATATTAAGAAAAGAGTCGGAAAATTTGACAAAAAAACACGAAACTTTTGATCTGATCAGGTTTTTTTTACGTGCAGCTGGAATAGGGGAGGGGAGGGGTATTTGAGCCCCCGTACCCAAATTAATTGAGGGGGGGGTTCGGGGCTGGGCACCCGCTAATTCCCCCAGTTCCGGAGCCTATGTGTTGCATCAATTTAAATCTATTGTATCTTTTCTATACATTGTCTCTTAACAGCACGCTTATCAAAGCACAGGTGTGACAGTCATTGCTTCGCATCCACAGAGAAGGACCGCCTCGACTGTCGCAACAAACAGTTGGAGCTTAAATCTCCTGGGTATAGAGTTGACTTCCAGATTTTTGCTTGCTACAAGCCCTCCGAGCTGCTGCCTTTCGTATCTTGACGTCCTTTTCTGTACTCTCCTTCCAGGCACCTATGTACTTGAAGTTTTTACTTCTTCCGTTGGTCCTGATGTTTTCCTGGCCATTGTTATATGACATGAATTTTATTTTGCTGGCATTAATCTTCAACCTTACTTTGCTGCTGCTCTTTGCCAACTCTTTGGAGCATTTCCTGAGCTTGCCCTATTTCCTCGGATAATAGTGCAATGTCGACGGCAAAATCAAAGTCTGTCACCATCACTGGCCCAACTCTTCTGCTTTTCCTCCTTTCTATATGAAATCCAAGCTCTTCCGCCTTCCCATCAATTGGCATTATCAGAGCAAAATCAACAACCATCACAAACGGGTATGGTGCTAGGGTGTCTCCTTGGAGTACGCCAGCCTCTTCAAATATGTCTGTATTGCCATCAGGTGAAAGAACTTTGGCTCTGGTGTTGTTGGCTGTTGTTGTACATTTTTCCAATAGCATCAACTATATCAGTTTGGGTATACCATAGGCCTGCTGAATCTTCAGTATCTTGCCACGATGGATTGTATCAAAGGCTTTCTTGAAGTCTATGAATGTGATTATTGCAGGCAGGTTGTTTGCCTTCACCTCCTCAATCAACCTTCGAAATGCAAGTACGAGTCCAATTATCGTTCTCCCAACTCTAAAGCCATTCTGATTGGTACGTTGTCTAGCTCTGACCCAATTCTGTTCAAAATCATTCGGTTGTAGGTTTTGGTCTGACGCCTCAGTAGTTGCCTCCCACGCTGAGATCTCCCGATTTGGGCATTAGAAAATGTTAAGAATAGACCACTGCATGGTCTTGCTTCTTCTCTTTTAGAAGTGCATCATTGTAGAAGTCTAATACAATGTCACCCAAGTTACATCTTTGAGTGCCTGTGGTGATATGCCATCTTCTCCGCAACTCTTTCATTCAATAAGTGAAGCTGTAGCCTTTTCATATTCCTCCTGGTTAAATCGCTCAACTCTCATGTCATATTCACCTATATTGGTGTGATCTCTTCATCTTCACCCTCTATGTCGGGGGGGGGGGCTTCCAATCAGGTTCCTAAAGTGGTTAAACCAATTTGACACTCGTTCCTCAACTGGCCCTTCCTGGATGGGTTTTTTCCGTGATGTCTTTGATAAGCATCCAACTTAAGACCATGTTTGGAATTGTTATGTGCCGTCTCCACCTCATGCTGCTTACTGTTACGGTCTTCCTCATTTTGCTAAATTGTAAGCATCTTCAAGGCCTGAAATAGATGCATTTGTAGGATTGAAGATTTAAATCAGGTTAGATTATTTGATTGTCAAAACCAAAAATACTCACATAATTTAGACTTTCGCCATCTTGGCTGATGGCTTATTCAGAATGACCACTGGGGATCCACTTTTCCCGCGGGATTGGCCGTCGGCAGTTACTCTCTTGATTACGTATATCATGGTACTTCGGTTATATTTATAAATGTGCTTTAATAAATACGCACGTGACCCATGGGCACGACATACCAAGACCAGCAAGCGTGACTAAATACTCATGCATTGACCACTATACAGAAAAGGTAGGAACTCTGTAGATAAATATCATCAAATTTAAGTATCAATTGGATTGCAAAATTATTACACATTTTGCAATTCCGAATTTGTAATATGTTATCAAAAACAACATTTTGAAAGTATTTGACGGAAAAAATATTCAACGACGGAAACGTTTACAATACAATCACAAAGTTCAAGTTGTACAAAATAGACAATTTTGCTGCACAGCAGTCTCATGATGTTTCGCCTTTGCATTCAAATGTATAGGAAGACCACTCGCTATAGAAGGTCACTTCGAGACTTACTGTCTATAAGCTGTTATGGCAGCGTGGAGGCGGTCACGTGCGTATTTATAAAAGCGCATTTATAAATATATAAGTACACTGTATATGATCCACTCATACGAAAATCGCCGAAGCAGCGGCCAATCCCGCGGGAAAAGTGGATCCCCAATGGTCATTCTGAAGAAGCCATCAGTCAAGATGGCGAAAGTCTGAATTATGTGAGTATTTTTGGATTCGACAATCAAAAAATCTAACCTGATCTTCAAGGCCGTTCTGTTCCCTTCTGTCGTGTCATGGTTATACGTCTCATGTGTCTTCCTGATCTTATCCCTTGCCTTAGTTACTCTATGATCACTTGAAAGATGTATAATCTGCGAGGTTTGCGCCTTGCAGGAATGATCTTCTCAGTCTGCTGCTTTTTTGTTGGCAATGATAAATCTTCCATATTTATCAGTGCAAGTTTCATCGTCATTCTCAAGGATCTCGAACTTACTACGTACCTCTGATATATATTAAGTTTTGCAGGTTGCTGTCGATGCTCAGGGACTTCTAAATCATACTGCTTCTTTCTTGGAAAGGTCTTTATCTTTCAAAAGTTAAGTCTTATTCTTGGCGACATTCTGTGATCTTATCACACACTGGCTAAGGTGACGATGACGCGAAGACTATGAAATAAAAATATAATTGTTCATTTTCCACTTCCAGGCCCTCTTTGCAAAACATGAATGACGGCCAAAATTCAAACAAACACATCGGTACCACCGCACACGCGCCCAGTCAACCCAAGCTACCCCATCCACACCCCTATACGCACCACACACGTCACAGTACTAGCTGTACATGCAGCTACAGTGTGAATTTGTGCAAATCAAACATACTATATACATGTACTATCAATGTGGGTTTTCTATACTCGGGGGCTTCTTGAATTGTCACATCCACCCCACCTCACCCCAATTAAAACGATATAGTCATTACCGTGTAGATTCATTTTGTCAATTCGTGGAATTTTCATCGGAACACCAAACAGGCGACTACTAATGGTATAATTTTAGTCCTTTTGCTAATATCGTATATCACGTCAAATATACTTTCACTCACATTTAAGCCAAAAAACCACGACCATCTAACATCATTTTATCCATTTGACATCTTAATAAACTGGTTTAACATGTTTGTCCGATATTACGTTTTACGAAGGTGATGTGGTTTCAGCCCTCTTTACAACAAAACTCAAGAACCACAGGACCTATAAAAGTATATCTGTGATATGTGAATCCTTCTACACGCTCGCTATATGAAAGGATCAATGCAATTTTTGCCAAAGCTCACTACCATTCGCAGGATGTTGCGAACGACCAAATCGCAACAGTTGAAAATATTACCAATGATTACTAATCGCTTTTATTTGAAGTGTAAAAGCTTGTAAATAGAGCCTATACTGTGCAGTGGATGGCAACAAATTTAAAGTGACAGAACTGGGCATCGTCAAGTAATGATCAAACAACCATGAATTATTGACTGAAAATGTCATACCAAACTCAACTTAATGCGTATAAAAAGAAGTGAACAAAACAAACATCATTTTCAGCCAAACGCTTTCGTCACAAGCAGGGCCGTCGCTAGAGGGGGTATGGGGGTGTTACACCCCCAATACACAATTTTGTCGGCAAAATTTGACTGCTGTCGGCAAAACAATGTGACTGTCGGCAAATGTAGTCAAAGATATGTGTGATTGTCGGCAAATTGTTAGAGCGATATAACAGATTAATGTGTTACGAAATTGTGTTGTTGTAACGTAATAGACATACTGTGAATGGTATAGATGAGGTGACATGTGTTTACATTTGATACGCCCTCTGTTGGTCTGTGATCAAAATTGTCAAGCAAAAAACACTATAGTTTACATGGAAGAAGTTGATTTTTATTCATTAACGTTGGTTTCAAAGCAAATAATACAAATAATGGTATCAATCTTGTTTATAAATGCATCAAGCTATGTACACAATATCACACAAAACTTCAAAGATATTTAAAAGTTGAGTTTTAAAGAGATTTATGTAGTCTGTCATAGACACTTCCGTGTTATTTTGCCTGCTTTGAAACAACAGAGGGCGGTCTGAATGTAAACATGTGACATCACAGGTCACCTCATCTATAGTAGTTACTAATTAAAAAAACTCCTACTCCTACTTTATAGATTTCTGAGCGCCGCCTTGGCTAAAACAAATTTGGGTCAACAAATTACCAAAAATTTCCGTCGGCAAACCATACTGTACACCCCCCGAATCATATTGGTCTAGCGACACCCCTGGTCACAAGGACTCACTATACCGTAAACACACATTCGACTACGCGTGATTACACACGGGGGGGGGGTTCATAAATTTGTGGTGGTGGGTCTTTGGGAGTTGACGGCGCGCCGTCAAAATACCCACTCCCCGGGACCCACTCACATCGTCACCATCCCTATATCTTCGTGTCAAAAATTGCCGTGATAGTACAGCGAATCCTCTCCTTTTTCAACAGCTACGCATGGCGATTCCGAGCGACTCAGGCTAAGCATACCATGACTATCATATGAGATACCACAGTGTTTCTATATTCTACACATTATTACGATTTGTGCATGCTCTAGTACCCCATATGAGGTTGCTATTATAAGAAAAATCGATTTGTTTTCAGGTAAAACCAGGGTTTTGTTTCCAGTACACTAACTTGAAATGCAATACACTAATTAGCGGCGACTGCTGTTTGTTGTGTATATGTTTTACTGCATTTTGTCCGTAAAGATTTTTAAATCGCCCGTAAAAATTGTGATATATTTAATTTTGAGAATTACAATTATACTTTATAGGTATAAAGGAACATGTTTAGCCCATTCAGTTAAGTTCCAGGTGCAAGTCCTATAACACCATGCATATGTAAACTTTCTTTATCTGTGTCAATAATAGAATATTGATTCCAACGGAGTATGGAGCTGCATGGAAAAAAATATTTATAATACAGGGTGTTGACACTGTGCCACTTTTACCTGGTTAAAAGTGGGTCTTTTGGAGCTGAGATCAGGTAAAAAGGGGGTCTTTTCAGCTGCTAACAGTCAAAATGAAGGGTCTTTCTTGGGTTTCTGGGTGAAAATCGCCTGAAAAAAAGAAACTTCAAAATATGAGGTTATTTCCCTTTGAATTTGAGGCAAAAAATACACACGTTGGTCAATTCATTTTCCAACGTTAACGCAACCGAGTCTGAAATTATATAATTCTGTCTGGCAATACAGGCTACACATTTATTATTTTTATATGCAGTGATATCATTTACCTTAGAAGTGATTTCAAGCCGAAGCTTCTGAGTGAGAGATTTAAGCCGCAGGTCACTGCATGTAATAATACAGCGTTTTCTAAATAAACTTCCCATTGCAAGACAATCTAATAATATCTCCAAAAGACGTATAGAAAATGATCAAGTATGTATAACGTTCCCCGTCCGTGGTCGATTTTCATGATTTTACAAAGATTTACGATGGATAACCCGCATAGCAGCAATTGCAGCGAGTCAACACTCTTAGTGAAATTTACCCTGTTATAGCGAAATTGAGTATTTATTTGATCATAGTAAAAAACGTTGTTAAGTGTTGGATACAAAAGGTCTTGAATTCGATCACATTTCATAGTCTGAGCAAACAATGTGGATATAAAAAGCTGAAAATGAAGACGAGAGTGAGCTCGAAAATTTGGTGTCTAATTCAAGTATACCTTTGTATCTCGCTGAACGATCAACATGCATGCGAGCCGTTTCTGGTTTTGTTTTTCCTTAGCAGTAAATGACTTTAAGCAAACTTAAACTCGTGTATACGAATGTTAATTTATTAGAGACGTGCACATGCATATGCGGTAAATTTTGATCTAAAAACCGGGCCTAAAGTGTTGATTTCTTGAATGCCAAATGAACCCATGAATGAGCCCGAGTCGTCTTCAAACCTTATTTGAAAAGAATTGGCTATTGGCTCTATACCTAACATATTCAAAAGTCACATTCAAACATATTATTAGAGAGATTGCGATTGTCACACGTACGTATCGAACGCCCGTATATCGATTCAAAATCCCGTCACAGCAGAGTGATTTTGAATAAATAGATAGATATACAGGCGTACGGTACGCACGTTTGGAAATCGCAACCTCTCTACCAGGTTTATTGAACGTTGTCCTGACGGGGGATACAGATGCGCGTGTTTGTGATCTGGAATCCAGCTGCATATTCTTCCCGGGATATTTTTTGAAACAGTAAAAGAACAACAGTAACTTCAAACTTGAAAGCAATTCGAAATAGCGAAAGACATTATTATCAACATCGAATTGAAAAACATGATGTAATTTATCATTTAGCCTTTAATTACTGTCATCAGTATAGGCCTATATTCACTAGTAGGTCTTGCCATGTAAACTGTAAAAATAATTATTAATATTAGGAGGAAAGTGGCCTTTTTTGGCGTCGGTCAACCTCGGCCTCAACTTCCACGACGCGTCAGTATTTAACATTATGACTTAATACGTGTTGCCATCAATCTCTCTCTAAGTGTAAAAGAGTGAAAAACTCACTCCCAAAAAAGAGTGATTCACATATAAAACCACTAAAAAGAAGAGTGAAATGTGTTTTTTTAACTTTAAAACCACTCAAAAAAGAGTGAAAAACACTCTAAAAGAGTGAATTCCAACTCGTTCAAGGAGTTAAATGAAGGACAACACATTTTTAGAGTTGTCCTTCATTTAACTCCTTGAACTAATTAAAATCCACTCTTTTAGAGTGGTTTTCACTCTTTTTAAAGTGGTTTAAAAAACAACAACACACATTTCGCTCTTTTTTGAGTGATCTTAAAAGTGAATCACTCTTTTGGGCAGTGAGTTTTTCACTCTTTCACATTTCTGTTATGAAACTCACACACAGGGGAAATTATATACTATACTTATTAATCTATACCTGTGAAGTTGAGAATCACAAACTTGACCAAGTGACCGCACGCTGTCCCGAGAAATGACACCGAAATGTTGTCGATTCTCGAATTGATGATAGTAAGGGAATACCATTGACTTTTTATAACAAATATTATTTAAAAGAATATGAATTTATTTATTTCATAATAAATGGATTTGAAATTGGAGTAATCTATACGCATTTACTCAATAGAAGTCGTGTTCCAGAAAGAAATGTATCGCTTGAGCTGTCTCATTTATACCTTAAGAAAATTTTATAATCTCAAAAATATTTTAATACAGAAAAGAAGAAAACAGCCTCATAAAAAGAAACTTAAGAACACACATTCAGTTAGCAACCTGGACAACCGATTCTTTTGTTCTGCAAGGCTCACTCAGTCATTTAATGAGGCAATACAAACGATCGAATTTGGTGTTGAAATGAGCTAAATTTTGCGTTACACCTTTTCATTGTAAAATTAATTTTCTCGGCCAAATGAAAAGCAATCCTTTTCATTGTTTCAGTAAATGTCAGGAAAAACTGTAGTGCTTGATACTGTATTTTTTTCAAATCCTAGTGTTAAACTTAAGCGTGAAATTTAGTCATTTAGTGTAAGATTTTCGATTTTGATAGGCTTAAACTCTGCCCGCGAGCTTTTTTTTTTTGGATCAACCTTTTAGCTTTTCAAAGTAAGATAGTTCGCTAATGAAGGATTTTTCCCAACTTTCTAACGCACATCACCGTGAGCGATATATCATAGTTTTGTCAGAATTTCCGTTTTGATTTCACCATCTTTCACTGTCGGCTGAAAAAAATTTCAAAATCAACACGTGAAATCTAAGGCTAGTACTAGCATTGTGGATCGATATCCCTGGGTTTAATGGGCTATTCCAGAAATTAACGGCACCTACCTAAAGAAGACATGGGATTCCCAATAAGTTTGCGTTTTCCCATGTCTTCTTTAGGGGTAAAAAGCCGTCCTCAGCAATTGCTAGCACCAACATGCGAGGGGGGTATACACCCCCCCCCCAAACCCACACACACACATTTGAACATGAGAGTCCGTGATCATTATTTTTAGAATCCAATTAAATATTCATAGCTGATTGATCATTGATTATCGGTTATCGACTATCGATTAACACCATCTCAAACGCTGCTTACCAGGGTGCTAAGGTAAGTCTGTGATGAAATCCGTAGGCATGATACTCTATGCACTACTGCTGGCTATGATCTGACCTCATTGTTTACGAGGTCAGATCTTAAAAAAGATTAAGATTTTCCCATGTCTTCTTTAGGGGTGGGCCAAAATATCTGGATGCGCCCATATAAGGCAGGGTCACGTGACACAAAAGTTCGGACGCTCTGAGAGGCTGTATATCAATCTTCTGTCACAGTTCCATAACAGTTTTTTTTTTTTTAGTTATTAAGCATTATAAAGATCTTATAATACGATTTTGAAGAAAAATTTTTTCGAGTCCCAATTTTTTTTCTTGAGAAAAAGGCAGTTTTGTGATTTTTCTTCCATAGATGACAATGTTAAAACTATTTTTGCTGTTATCCGTTTGTCAAAATGGAAACTCGGATGGCTTTCAAAATACAGTACCACGTGCCCACGGATATGATGATTGATATAAAAAGTTTGAAATTTACCATCAAAATCCGTAATAGTTTTCATTTTATACCAAGAGAGATTTTCCAATTCAGAACAAAATATTTGAGCCTCATTTTACGAAAAATGTCATTTTTAAGTTGTTGAAATTCAAAACGGAAACAAATTTCGTTCCTTCAGGTTGCAAGAGATACGATGTGCATAGAAATGATCAAAGAGTGTGCTTTTATAGCACTTTGGAGTCATTCAAACATACAAATTAATGCAGATATCCCGTTTTGGCGTTTGTTTAGGTCTATACATTTTCAAACATTGAAAATGGATAAACTAATGATTGATAACCAATAATCGATAATTGATTATCGGTAATCGATAATCAATAATCAATAATCAATTATCGATTATCAATTCCCCTCACCCAACCCCCCAGGAGATCATCCTTAGCAATTCCTAGTTTTGTCGGTTGCGGAGGCCTATATATTTTTCAACAATGAATATGGATAAATTAATGATTGATTATCGATAAATGATAATTGGTTATCGATAATCGATAATCAATAATCAATTCCCCTCACCCCCCCATGCCCAGAAGGAGATCATCCTTAGCGATTCCTAGTTTTGTCGGTTGCGGAGGCCTATACATTTTCAAACAACGAATATGGATAAATTAATGATTGATTATCGATAAATGATAATTGATTATCGATAATCGATCATCAATAATCAATTATCGATTATCAATTCCCATTCACCCCCCCATGCCCAGAAGGAGATCATCCTTAGCGATTCCTAGTTTTGTCGGTTGCGGAGGCCTATACATTTTTCAACAATGAATATGGATAAATTAATGATTGATTATCGATAAATGATAATTGATTATCGATAATCGATAATCAATAATCAATTATCGATTATCAATTCCCCTCACCCCCCATGCCCAGAAGGAGATCATCCTTAGCGATTCCTAGTTTTGTCGGTTGCGGAGGCCTATACATTTTTCAACAATGAATATGGATAAACTAATGATTGATTATGGATAATTAATCATCGATAATCGATAATCGATAGTCAATAATCAATTATCGACTATCGATTCCGCCTCACCCACCCACCCCCCACTACCCAGAAGCAAATCATCCTTAGCGATTCCTTGATCATCATTTGCGTGTTTGGGTTTAACTGAACGTTTTAACTGATTGATCATTGATTATCGGTTATCGACTATCTGTAATTATTTATTCCCCCCCACCGCACCAACTCTAGCACTACTTTACAATGGCATCTACTAGCGTGGTGGGAAAAGCTTCTGATTATGAAGTTGGGGGGGCAGACCGATTATAAGGCAGGGTCACGTGACACAAAAGTTCGGACGCTCTGAGAGGCTGTATATCAATCTTCTGTCACAGTTCCATAACAGGGATTAAAGAGTGAAGTGAAAGCAGCAGGCGGAGTTGGGTGTATGAGGCTATTATTGTCAAAGTGTCCAATATTCCAATATAGTTTGTTTATTTCTTTATCATGTAGGCCTACTTGTACACGAAATTAGGGTCAGGGTTAGGATTAGGGTTATGAGTAGCATTAGGGTTAGGGTTTGGGTTCGGGAAATCATTTACATGAAGTATCAGCTTAGAATTTGTTTTCGTTTTTTTTTTTTTTTTTTTTAAGTTATTAAGCATTATAAAGATCTTATAAAACGATTTTGAAGAAAATTTATTTTCGAGTCCCAATTTTTTTTCTTGAGAAAAAGGCAGTTTTGTGATTTTTCTTCCATAGATGACAATGTTAAAACTATTTTTGCTGTTATCCGTTTGTCAAAATGGAAACTCGGATGGCTTTCAAAATACAGTACCACGTGCCCACGGATATGATGATTGATATAAAAAGTTTGAAATTTACCATCAAAATCCGTAATAGTTTTCATTTTATACCAAGAGAGATTTTCCAATTCAGAACAAAATATTTGAGCCTCATTTTACGAAAAATGTCATTTTTAAGTTGTTGAAATTCAAAACGGAAACAAATTTCGTTCCTTCAGGTTGCAAGAGATACGATGTGCATAGAAATGATCAAAGAGTGTGCTTTTATAGCACTTTGGAGAAAATCATTTTTCAAATTAATGCAGATATCCCGTTTTGGCGTTTGTGTAGGCCTATACATTTTCAAACATTGAAAATGGATAAACTAATGATTGATTACCAATAATCGATAATTGATTATCGGTAATCGATAATCAATAATCAATAATCAATTATCGATTATCAATTCCCCTCACCCCCCAGGAGATCATCCTTAGCAATTCCTAGTTTTGTCGGTTGCGGAGGCCTATACATTTTCAAACATTGAATATGGATAAATTAATGATTGATTATCGATAAATGATAATTGGTTATCGATAATCGATCATTAATTTATCCCCTACCCCCCCATGCCCAGAAGGAGATCATCCTTAGCGATTCCTAGTTTTGTCGGTTGCGGAGGCCTATACATTTTCAACAACGAATATGGATAAATTAATGATTGATTATCGATAAATGATAATTGATTATCGATAATCGATCATCAATAATCAATTATCGATTATCAATTCCCATTCACCCCCCATGCCCAGAAGGAGATCATCCTTAGCGATTCCTAGTTTTGTCGGTTGCGGAGGCCTATACATGTTTCAACAATGAATATGGATAAATTAATGATTGATTATCGATAAATGATAATTGATTATCGATAATCGATAATCAATAATCAATTATCGATTATCAATTCCCCTCACCCCCCCCATGCCCAGAAGGAGATCATCCTTAGCGATTCCTAGTTTTGTCGGTTGCGGAGGCCTATACATTTTTCAACAATGAATATGGATAAACTAATGATTGATTATGGATAATTAATCATCGATAATCGATAATCGATAGTCAATAATCAATTATCGACTATCGATTCCGCCTCACCCACCCCCACTACCCAGAAGCAAATCATCCTTAGCGATTCCTTGATCATCATTTGCGTGTTTGGGTTTAACTGACCGTTTTTAACTGATTGATCATTGATTATCGGTTATCGACTATCTGTAATTATTTATTCTCCCCACCGCACCAACTCTAGCACTACTTTACAATGGCATCTACTAGCGTGGTGGGAAAAGCTTCTGATTATGAAGTTGGGGGGGCAGACCGTGGGCTATTCAGAAATTAACGGCACCTACCCTAAAGAAGACATGGGATTCCCAATAAGTTTGCGTTTTCCATGTCTTCTTTAGGGGTAAAAACTCGTCCTCAGCAATTGCTAGCACCAACATGCGAGGGGGTATACACCCCCAAACCCACACACACACACACATTTGAACATGAGAGTCCGTGATCATTATTTTTAGAATCCAATTAAATATTCATAGCTGATTGATCATTGATTATCGGTTATCGACTATCGATTAACACCATCTCAAACGCTGCTTACCAGCGTGCTAAGGTAAGACTGTGATGAAATCCGTAGGCATGATACTCTATGCACTACTGCTGGCTATGATCTGACCTCATTGTTTACGAGGTCAGATCTTAAAAAAGATTAAGATTTTCCCATGTCTTCTTTAGGGGGTGGGCCAAAAATATCTGGATGCGCCCAATAGGAATACCGGCATGGCTATAGTGTTGCCAGAACTTCAATATAGCAAAGAAATTCCCAGACCTATAGCGCTCCTACTGATCATGTTTAACCAGAACACCCAATTGGGGATTTAATCGCTGGTCGGGCAATTTGCTTTCAATGAAAAATTGACCTGGATAACAACAAAGGAAATATCGACTATTTCTGCTGGTTGCTCTCGAGATAAAAGTACTCACCATTACCTACTTTTACTTAGTTTGACATTTTCGGAGCATGAATGGAAAAAGGGTAAAACAAAAACGGAAATTCTGACAAAACTATAACATATAGACCCACACGATGTGCTTTACAGAGGTGGGAAATATCTTTCTTTAGCAAACTATGTTAGCTTGAGACGCTAAAACATGAATTCCGTAAAAAGCTCGCAGGCGAATTCAAGGCCTATAAAAATCAAAAATATCACACTAAAAGACACAATTTGATGCTTAATTTTAACACCAGGATTTTAAAAAAAATGTATATCCAAGCACCAAGTTTTTAACTGACATTACTGAAGAAAAAAAAAAAATATTGCTTTATATTTGACCGAGAAAATTAATTTCATAGCAAAAAGGTGTATCTCTGAATTGTGCTGATTTTTACATGTATCGATCGACTTTTAGCGCGACTAAGCATTTCTAAAGAATTGGTTGTCCAGGCGGCTGACTGCATTGACCCACATAAACTATTTGACTCTAGTTTGTCAAGTACGTTGTTTAAGGTGAATAATACTTTTCAGATGATGGTATTATAATTTCAGTTAACCTTTCTCTGTATACCTATGATAGATCATTCCCATAAAAGAGACAAATTTAAGATATATAATACATTCCAAAGTTCAATACACTTATCATGCGTGATTATGAAAGACTAAATGGCATATTCACAAGCTAACACTCGATAATGGTCATGGATATTAAAAACAAAATCAGTGTTAAGTGATTGCTGAGATATTCAAAATGCATATACCCTGGTTATATTGATACACCGTAGTATTAAAACTGTGACAGTTTTGTTTCAGTATGCATTTTTCACTTCCAGGTTAAAACATTATGAATGGCGGACACAATTCGCAGAAACACACCCCGCCAGTCTGCCGCACAAGCGCCCGGCCATCCACATTCCTTACATTACTCGTTGACTGCCGATAAAACGCCCAATAAAGACTTAGTCACCGGACCGCGCCGGCCAGTTAAAGTACATGCCCTATCACACCACTCCACACCATACATAAATTCTCCCAGTCACATTTCCCAAATATGAAATTAAAAAAGTCAAATTTTAATTTACTTCTTTTAAAGTTTGGCAGAGGCGGGGTTCGAACTCACGGCGCAACGCTTAGTACTCTATGAGCCTAGCGCCTTAGACCACTCGGCCACTAAGTCTTGTTGTTATTCATTTGAAACTTATTTAAAAAATATAATCGCTACCACGTGACAAGCAAAGACAGAAAACGTATTATATTTTGGAATTTTATCATTAATGTGTATTATAATAGAGCTACCATTATTTATATTGTTGAATTCTCAAGCGCATCATTTCGAATTGGGTTTTTATTCCTAAAGCCCGATACTGACTCCACCTGTACATTTTAATTTCATCGCGGGATGCTGAGATGTTTGAAAAGCATCGCAGCATCGCATACCGCTGCGAAGTGGAGTCAGGATCGGGCTTAATTCGAACCACCAGCATCCATGGTTCGATGTAGAGAGTCTTTCCTATTCAGAGGAAATATTGCAATTACACACCTTATTGCCTTTTAACAATAACCAATGACACTAGCACGTAATTCCAGTCAAGCACCAATCTTTAATCCTATTGTTGAAGAGGATAATAAGCTTATACTTATGTATAGCATTCGTAAAAAAGCTTAAGTCTTGGTTTGCTTTGGTTAAGTCCTGTTCAAGTGGTGGATTAACCAACAATTAACAATGAGAGTACATTCCTGAACCTCGTTCAGTTGGCGATGATTTGAAGTGACCGCCAATTATGACCATTTGATATTTAATAGGGGCCTACCAGCAATGTGGAAAAAAAGAAATAATGTAGTGCCAAAATAATGTACCGTTTTACGGAAGGAGCAAAGTTTAACAAGTTACAACTCCGCTTCTGCAGTATACGAATGTCAGCGGCGAATGTCAGGTTATTATTTCCCAGTCTTGAAAAAAAATTGCAGGCAGAGGTGGGAATCGATCTCGGTACCTCCCGGTTAAAAAGCACTGTGCAAAACCACTAAGCCAACTAAATATCTGTCGTGAGATGCTTGACATTAATCTTTGATATTGCTGAATGGAACAAATCGCGGAATTAAATCAGTAATAAAAGAAGTAGATTCTTATTTAGCGGCCAAATTGGATAAAAGGGGAAATATTTGTCCCTGCTCTAAAGAAAATATAGGTTAGAAAATTATCAAATAAATTTAAATTAAAAATTGAGACTTTATATTTATTTATTTCACAAGGCGGCATTTTCACAGACAAACACTGTATATGCTAAAAACTCGACCCTCATTACTAGATGATGGCATAGCTCCGTGTTAGAGCATCAGACTGGTAATGTCAATATCGTTGGTTCGAATCCGCCTGCCAGCAATGGTTAATATGATTTTAATGCTACGCTACAATTTGTTCAATTTTTTTTCATTTATTTATTCATTCATTCATTCATTCATTCATTCATTCATTCATTCATTCATTCATTTATTTATTTATTTATTTATTTATTTATTTATTTATTTATTTATTTATTTATTTATTTATTTATTTATTTATTTATTTGTTTGTTTATTTATTTATTTAAATAATTTGCTCTATTTGAAAGGCGTATTTGAGCAATTTGAAATTTTTACCCCCGTATAATCCTATGGGGTCATTTTGAACCCACCCCCTCCCAAATTGCCAAAACCTATGAGTTTAAATCATACATAATCAGTCCAAGAGAACGCCAAATATGGATCAGGAGTATTACATAATAATACCCTGCTATGACAATAGCTGCACTAGGTTAATCGTATAATCTCCTTATGTGGTTAGCATGGCTGGGCCAGGAAATCCACAAGGTCAGCCAATGTATGTACATGTATTCGGTACATGTACCATATCTTTACAATGGGTGATAAATTTCTGGTTTGTTTTATTTCAAAACGCAACATTCGATATTCTAAAGCTTGGTCCAAATCCAAGAGAAGAACCAACTCTAGTAATTTATGTGGTTTCAAATTATATCAGACGTTGCCGTTTTGATAGAAATGGTGTTTGTTGATGTGCACAGTTTCCCATTAGATCATAACATGCTGTTGTACATCCAAGGTCAAAGGTCTTTTAATCCATATTTGGCGTTGTTCTGGGACTGATAATGATCAGTACGTCAATCAAGAGTGAACACCGGTTGGTCACTGCATTTATTTGGGAATGGGTAGGCACTGCAGCTTGATTCAACATCCACAACATGATAATGTGTGCACATGCTACATTATATACACTTGTAGGCCTATGTTGTTGTTGGTGTATAAGTAATGGGCCTTGCAATTGAAATGCCTCAAGCTTTTAATCCGATATGCAGATTATCTATTTGTTTTCATGAATTGGAAGACATTCTTTGATGTATTACTGAGCTCAATGATCTGAAATTACTGGAGTGTGAGGTCAGCATAGTATTTTATTAACAGAAAGTATAGAGGCCCTGCATGAAATTATCGATTGGCTCCAAACAAAGGATTTGAGCCGGTGTCCTTCACCGTAGTTATGGCGGAGTGCAGTCCATTCAATCAAATGTTGTCATCAACCTATTTGATTGCAATCATGCCTTTGTTGAATGCATTTGAGTAGTCCGCCATATTTACGGGATGATATGTCACATGCAAGGCCTCTATTCTCCAAATTCATTTCCTAATGTATGTGAGAATGATACAATAATGACATGATGAACATAGTCATTGATGCATCAGTTTTAAAATAGACTAGGCGGTTACCATATTTGGCGGTTCTCGGCTGGGCGCGATTACCAGGCTGATGGTGACATGTCCATATGACAGTTTTTACTAATTTGACCTCAGATGACCCCTGCCGACCCCAAAATGACCTTCCAAAAATTTGGCTCTAAATGTTGACTGTACCCACCAAGTTTCATGCCCATACGACGGTTTTTAGTAATTTGACCTCAGATGACCCCTGGGTGACCTTGGATGACCCCAAAATGATCTAAACTTATAACTCTAAATGTTGACTGTACCCAGCAAGTTTCATGCCCATAGGCCTATATGAGTTTTTACTAATTTGACCTCAGATGACCCGTGGTGACCTTGGATGACCCCAAAATGACCTTCAAAAATGTTGTTTTATATGTTGACTGTACCTACCAAGTTTCATGCCCATACGACACTTTTTAGTAATTTGACCTCAGATGACCCCTGGGAGCGGACCCCGGTGTCAGATGACTTTAAAACGAACATAAACATCTTCTTGACAGGACAGAACTACACCCACCCACCGAGTTTGAGCCCCATGTACGACCTAGTTTCATGCCCATATGACAGTTTTTAGTCATTTTACTTCAAATGACCCCTGGGAGGGGGCCCCGGGGTCGGATAACTTAACGAACATGAACATCTTCTTGCCAGGACAGAACTACACCCACCCACCGAGTTTGAGTCCCGTAGGACCTAGTTTCATGCCCATATGGCAGTTCAGTTAGTCATTTGACCTCAAATGACCCCTTGGAGGGGGCCCCGGGGTCGGATGACTTAACGAACATAAACTTCTTCTTGCCAGGACAGAACTACACCCACCCACCGAGTTTGAGCCCCGTACGACCTACGACGGCCTCACATTAGCAGTCACAGACAAAACCTAAATCTACAGAATATATCCATTACTCGTCTCGAAAGAGCTCAAAATAAATAACTTAGAAAATTTTCTTGATGTCCTTTAACATGTTTCCATAGTTAACCATCGTTAGCCATGGATATCTATGCTGTAGAACTGACCGGTGACTAAGTCCGATTTATTGGGACGTTTATCGACCATCAACGAGTAATGACATGCACCTCTACCCCTCCCAACCCGCATCACCCTATTAAAACACTACCACGTAGGTGGTGTGTGTTGCTAATCTTCGAGTATCGAGTTTCGAGTTCGAGTATCGAGTTTCGAGTTGCAATTTTCGAGTATCGAGTTGCAATTTTCGAGTATCGAGTTGCAATTGTCGAGTATCGAGTTGCAATTGTCGAGTATCGAGTTGAAATCTTCGAGTATCGAGTTGCAATTGTCGAGTATCGAGTTGCAATTGTCGAGTATCGAGTTGAAATCTTCGAGTATCGAGTTGCAATTTTCGAGTATCGAGTTGAAATCTTCGAGTATCGAGTTCAATTTTCGAGTATCGAGTTGCAATTTTAATTTTCAATCTGCTTTTGAAGTAGGCTATAGGATGTCCCTCTCCGACATGAAGAGAAAGCACAAATGTTTAACCCTTCTCTATCCAATGTGTTATTACGTTCTCCACGGAATTCGTAAAAGCCCCGGTAAAAGCACACTAGTTGTTCATAAAAAGGGGTAGGCCTACTAGTGGATAGGTATTAACCTCGGGGGTATATTTACTATATATGAAAGGCAAAATACTTCAGATCAATTTAGATTAACCTTTGGCCTAAATAATATGTGTTTACCACTTTGATTAAGGGCCGTATGTGCGACAAATGCATCATTTGCAACAGAAAAGTTTAACTCGAACTTCGTTCATTTGAGCGCATTTCGAGTAACAAACTCGAAAACCAGCAAAATGAGCGTACTTCGAGTTAAAAAACTCGAAAACCTGCAAAATGATCAATATTCGAGTGAAATCCATATTTACTATATATGAAAGGCAAAATACTTCAGATCAATCTAGATCAACCTTTGGCCTAATAAAATGTGTTTACCACTTTGATTAAGGGTCGCATGTGCGACAAATGCATCATTTGCAACAGAAAAGTTTAACTCGAACTTCGTTCATTTGAGCGCATTTCGAGTAACAAACTCGAAAACCTGCAAAAAGAGCGTAGTTCGAGTTAGAAACTCGAAAACCTACAAAATGATCAATATTCGAGTGAAATCCATATTTACTATATATGAAAGGCAAAATACTTCAGATCAATCTAGATTAACCTTTGGCCTAATAATATGTGTTTACCACTTTGATTAAGGGCCGCATGTGCGACAAATGCATCATTTGCAACAGAAAAGTTTAACTCGAACTTCGTTCATTTGAGCGCATTTCGAGTAACAAACTCGAAAACTTGCAAAATGAGCGTACTTCGAGTAACAAACTCGAAAACCTGCAAAATGATCAATATTCGAGTGAAATCCATATTTACTATATATGAAAGGCAAAATACTTCAGATCAATCTAGATCAACCTTTGGCCTAATAAAATGTGTTTACCACTTTGATTAAGGGTCGCATGTGCGACAAATGCATCATTTGCAACAGAAAAGTTTAACTCGAACTTCGTTCATTTGAGCGCATTTCGAGTAACAAACTCGAAAACTTGCAAAATGAGCGTACTTCGAGTAACAAACTCGAAAACCTGCAAAATGATCAATATTCGAGTGAAATCCATATTTACTATATATGAAAGGCAAAATACTTCAGATCAATCTAGATTAACCATTGGCATAATAATATGTGTTTATTACCACTTTGATTAAGGGCCGCATGTGCGACAAATGCATCATTTGCAACAGAAAAGTTTAACTCGAACTTCGTTCATTTGAGCGCATTTCGAGTAACAAACTCGAAAACTTGCAAAATGAGCGTACTTCGAGTAACAAACTCGAAAACCTGCAAAATGATCAATATTCGAGCGAAATCCATATTTACTATATATGAAAGGCAAAATACTTCAGATCAATCTAGATCAACCTTTGGCCTAATAAAATGTGTTTACCACTTTGATTAAGGGCCGCATGTGCGACAAATGCATCATTTGCAACAGAAAAGTTTAACTCGAATTTCGTTCATTTGAGCGCATTTCGAGTAACAAACTCGAAAACCTGCAAAAAGAGCGTAGTTCGAGTTAGAAACTCGAAAACCTACAAAATCTATATAAATAAAAGGAAGTCGCTAAATCTTGTGCGCGAATAGACTCAGAGATGATTTCACTTTCAGCTCTGATTTATTCGTACATTGATCGGGTACATATTGCCATTAAACCATCTGAGGTTCATTTTTGCAAAAATTGATGGTAACTAAGAGAATAACATAAAAAAATGTCGTGTTGCTATGCAAAATCGCATGCAGTGGCATTGTGGGTAATAAGGGCAGTGTGAACCGCGTAATAATATTTCCATTAAAAAACCATACGCAGAGCAACATTGCCCTGTTTTCTGCCAACTGCGATGTGGCCAAGAAATGATTCAGGCTATCTAGATGCACAACATCGCGTACTTTAAGAATGATCTTACGAGCTTTTCGCCCCTACGCAGAGCTACGCACCCCATTTTCCGCCAATGCACCGAAGTTGGCAGCCAAGAGATTAAGGCTACGTCGCGTGAATTTTATTATTTATTCTAGGACTATAATAAATCGTCGTTTAGTTTTACAGCCACATTCATACGGGAGATTGAGGAATATACGGGGAACGCATTGCACTTTATTTGGTTGAAAACGGTCAAGACCAAGAATTGGCCTCAAAATCAGTGAAAATATGGTTAAAACCGGGGTTTTTCCGGGATTTTTGTTGTCAAAACTCAGTGGTAGCGCGTACCGTAACTAACTGGCAGCAGGGGGTTGGCGTTAGTACGTCGGCGTACTGAGCAATGTGACGCGCACGTACGGGGTGCATAATATGCACAGACCAACATGGAAACGGAAAATCACAAGCTAAATAGCATTTTTTTTAATGGAAACAAACTAGGCCCGTGCAGAATAAACTGAAAAGAAAATGGAAATGCAAGAAGGGACAGGTTTAGAAAAATAAAATTTACCTTTCAATGATTCTACCTTTTCAGTAATTCCTCCTGTTTTAGTGATCGCTCCCATTTACTCATCTAGCGGGGACCCGCGCGAAGCGCGGGTATCCCGCTAGTGATCAATATTCGAGTGAAATCCATATTTACTATATATGAAAGGCAAAATACTTCAGATCAATCTAGATCAACCTTTGGCCTAATAAAATGTGTTTACCACTTTGATTAAGGGTCGCATGTGCGACAAATGCATCATTTGCAACAGAAAAGTTTAACTCGAACTTCGTTCATTTGAGCGCATTTCGAGTAACAAACTCGAAAACCTGCAAAAGAGCGTAGTTCGAGTTAGAAACTCGAAAACCTACAAAATGATCAATATTCGAGTGAAATCCATATTTACTATATATGAAAGGCAAAATACTTCAGATCAATCTAGATTAACCTTTGGCCTAATAATATGTGTTTACCACTTTGATTAAGGGCCGCATGTGCGACAAATGCATCATTTGCAACAGAAAAGTTTAACTCGAACTTCGTTCATTTGAGCGCATTTCGAGTAACAAACTCGAAAACTTGCAAAATGAGCGTACTTCGAGTAACAAACTCGAAAACCTGCAAAATGATCAATATTCGAGTGAAATCCATATTTACTATATATGAAAGGCAAAATACTTCAGATCAATCTAGATCAACCTTTGGCCTAATAAAATGTGTTTACCACTTTGATTAAGGGTCGCATGTGCGACAAATGCATCATTTGCAACAGAAAAGTTTAACTCGAACTTCGTTCATTTGAGCGCATTTCGAGTAACAAACTCGAAAACTTGCAAAATGAGCGTACTTCGAGTAACAAACTCGAAAACCTGCAAAATGATCAATATTCGAGTGAAATCCATATTTACTATTATATGAAAGGCAAAATACTTCAGATCAATCTAGATCAACCTTTGGCCTAATAAAATGTGTTTACCACTTTGATTAAGGGTCGCATGTGCGACAAATGCATCATTTGCAACAGAAAAGTTTAACTCGAACTTCGTTCATTTGAGCGCATTTCGAGTAACAAACTCGAAAACCTGCAAAAAGAGCGTAGTTCGAGTTAGAAACTCGAAAACCTACAAAATGATCAATATTCGAGTGAAATCCATATTTACTATATATGAAAGGCAAAATACTTCAGATCAATCTAGATCAACCTTTGGCCTAATAAAATGTGTTTACCACTTTGATTAAGGGTCGCATGTGCGACAAATGCATCATTTGCAACAGAAAAGTTTAACTCGAACTTCGTTCATTTGAGCGCATTTCGAGTAACAAACTCGAAAACCTGCAAAATGAGCGTACTTCGAGTTAAAAACTCGAAAACCTGCAAAATGATCAATATTCGAGTGAAATCCATATTTACTATATATGAAAGGCAAAATACTTCAGATCAATCTAGATCAACCTTTGGCCTAATAAAATGTGTTTACCACTTTGATTAAGGGCCGCATGTGCGACAAATGCATCATTTGCAACAGAAAAGTTTAACTCGAACTTCGTTCATTTGAGCGCATTTCGAGTAACAAACTCGAAAACTTGCAAAATGAGCGTACTTCGAGTAACAAACTCGAAAACCTGCAAAATGATCAATATTCGAGTGAAATCCATATTTACTATATATGAAAGGCAAAATACTTCAGATCAATCTAGATCAACCTTTGGCCTAATAAAATGTGTTTACCACTTTGATTAAGGGTCGCATGTGCGACAAATGCATCATTTGCAACAGAAAAGTTTAACTCGAACTTCGTTCATTTGGCGCATTTCGAGTAACAAACTCGAAAACCTGCAAAAGAGCGTAGTTCGAGTTAGAAACTCAAAACCTACAAAATGATCAATATTCGAGTGAAATCCATATTTACTATATATGAAAGGCAAAATACTTCAGATCAATCTAGATCAACCTTTGGCCTAATAAAATGTGTTTACCACTTTGATTAAGGGCCGCATGTGCGACAAATGCATCATTTGCAACAGAAAAGTTTAACTCGAACTTCGTTCATTTGAGCGCATTTCGAGTAACAAACTCGAAAACTTGCAAAATGAGCGTACTTCGAATTAAAAACTCGAAAACCTGCAAAATGATCAATATTCGAGTGAAATCTATATTTATTACGGTATATACAGTATATGAAAGGCAAAATACTTCAGATCAATCTAGATTAACCTTTGGCCTAATAATATGTGTTTACCACTTTGATTAAGGGCCGCGTGTGCGAAAAATGTATCATTTGCAACAGGAAAGTTAAACTCGAACTTCGTTCATTTGAACGCATTTCGAGTAACAAACTCGAAAACCTGCAAAATGAGCGTACATCGAGTTAAAAACTCGAAAACCTGCAAAATGATCAATATTCGAGTGAAATCCATATTTACTGTATACAGTATATGAAAGGCAAAATACTTCAGATCAATCTAGATTAACCTTGGGCCTAATAATATGTGTTTACCACTTTGATTAAGGACGGCATGTGCGAAAAATGTATCATTTGCAAAAGGAAAGTTAAACTCGAACTTCGTTCATTTGAGCGCATTTTGAGTTTCAAACTCGAAAACCTGCAAAATGAGCGTACTTCGAGTTTCAAACTCGAAAACCTGCAAAATGTTCAATGTTCGAGTATCATTATACCCATCATAATGTAAGGCAAACTACTTCAGATCATTTTAGATTAACCCTAGTCCAAAGCAGGGGTGGTATCGTGGTATCCAACCCCCATGACGGATGATTTTACCGTAACCCAAAAACGCTTTTAGTAAGCTTTAGCACCCTTTACTTTTTATATAGCTGTGGGGTTTGGGGACATCCTTTGCGCTCATTTTGATGCCAAACGTGTTGGCCTATACAAAACCTTCCACTCGGGTAAAAGGATGGATGCCACTCACGACGACCTCCATAGACATTTCAAATTTGAGGGTGGATGCCCCCTCCATCGTGAGTGTTACAAATAATGGCTAAATTAGACTAGGGTTAACTTATATTATATATGTTACCATTAAAAAAGGGCACGTCGATAAGGAGAAAAGCGGAAAATCTACATCAGAAAACTCAAACTCGAAAATCGTTCATTTTAGCATACTTCGAGTTTCAAACTCGAAAACATGCAAAATGAGCCTACTTCGAGTTTTAAACTCGAAAACCTGCAGAATTTTCAATTTTCGAGTTTCATTTATACCTACTATACTTCACATCATTTTACATTAACACTATAACGCAGGGGGTGGTATCGTGGTATCCAACCCCCCTAACGGATGATTTTACCGTAACCCAAAACGCTTTTATTTAGCTTTAGCACCCATTACCTTTTTATTTGGGGCCTGGGGACATCCTTTGCGCTCATTTTGTTGCAAAAACGGGGTAGGCCTAATCTCCCCTCGGGTAAATGGGGTGGATGCCACTCACGACGATTTCAATAGACATTCTGAGGGCGGGTGGCAAACACCCATCCCCTTAGTTATGTTCGTGAGAGTTACAACTAATGGATAAATTATACTAGGGCTAACTTATGTTACCATTATATTAAGGGCACGTCGATAACGAGAAAAGAAGCAAATCTGCATCAGAAAACTCCAACTCGAAAATCGTTCATTTTGGCATACTCGAGTTTCAAACTCGAAAACCTTTAAAATGAGATTACTTCGAGTTTTAAACTCGAACATCTGCAAATGTACAATTTTCGAGTTTCATTCATGCCTATCATAATGCAAGGCAAACTACTTCAGATCAGTTTTACATTAACCGTTGGCAAACGAATGGGAGGTATCATGGTATCCGACCCCCCTAACGGATGATTTTACCGTAACCCCAAAACGCTTTTATTAAGCTTTATCACCCTATACTTTCTTTTTTATATAGCTGTGGGTTCTGGGGACATCCTTTGCGCTCATGTTGATGCAAAACGGGGACGGCCTATAAAGAATCTTCCCCTTGGTAAACATGGTAAAGGGGGTGGAGGCCACTCACGACGATTTCCACAGACTTTGAAAATCTGAGGGTGGTTGGCAAACATCCCCTCTTCGTGAGAGGTTACAAGAAATGGCCGAATTAGACTACGGTTAACTTAAATGTACATTCACCATTATATATATTAAGGGCACGTGGATAAGAGAAAAGGAAAATCTGCATCAGAAAACTCAAACTCGAAAATCGGTCATTTTGGCATACTTCGAGTTTCAAACTCGAAAACCTTTAAAATGAGCCTACTTCGAGTTTTAAAAATTTGAAAATCTGCAAAATGTTAAATGTTATCTACCTCTATAAACGGATATTTTTCGTGACCCCAAAACGCCTTTCTTTAGCACTCTTTGCTTTCATTTAGCTGTTGGGGACATCCTCTGCGCTCATTTTTACGTGTTTAACTTCGGCACAATTGAAAAATAGAAATAACTTAAACACAGCAGATTAGAGTTAATAATTATCTTTTATTAAAGTCATTCACTAAAAACACATTTTCGTAAACAACATCAACTTAAAATATAAATCATCCAGTAAATACGGTTACCTCCAGGGGTTACATTAGAATTTATATCATGTGCAAGATGTGATTCACCCAACCGCGGGTCAGTTGCCCGACTTTTTTCTACTCCAACTCAGGAGCATGATCAGTGGTACTAATAGACCATGATTAGATGCAACATTCCACTTTACATATTTTATAAAAGTTAAGTTCAGTAAAACATTACACATGTTTAAAGAGTGATAGAGTTACGCAATCTGCTGTTTAGTTATCAATTAGAACTTTGCAGAGAAACATGACAAGATAGCTTTTCACTGTACCTGATTGAAATACCAAAAAGTATGTCAATATTTTGGTGCACTCTTAGCTATAATTTTTGCTGTTTGCAAAACCTGCACATGGAGGCCGGATTATGTGGTTTTATATTAAAATTCCACTCAGCCAAAATTATTCCTAAAATATATAGGAATATCGAATAGACACGAGAGGTTCTTTAAATATTTTAAGAAACTCGTTGGAAGTTATTGTAGGACGCGTTTCGATTAACTGTGATCAAATTAATTTGATCTATTTTGGTTAATCTCATCAGCTACATTTTGCTGTGTTTGATCTTAGGATAGATGCCCATTTTAGGCTGTTTTGTCGCACATACCAAATGACTGTCTAGATTTTTGATATTCAAAATGGTAGATGTGCGGATCAAACACAAAAGCGTGTTATATTTTAATCTTCACTACTTATATGGATGTATCTGGTCTCGATAAGACTAAGAAAACAAACCGATATAATGAACAAGTTTGAAAATACAACATACTTTGGTTTTTGTTGTTTGAAACTATGATTAAGAGCCCGTTTTAGGCATGTTTTTATAAAGTTCTATACATAGGCCTACAGTGCAGCGTTATTTAATTTACATATAAAAGAGCCTTATTATGAGGACCATATGATTACCCGATTGGGTGTGGTTTTATTATGGTTCATTATAAGGTCTATATATTTAAAATAACATGTTCACAAGCAGATCAGGTACGTATAAGAACAATGGAACTAGTGTAACCAACTAAAGTGTCAAGGAAGCTCGTAAGGAAACATTCTTGAAGATAATGTGATGATAGATAATTAATTTTCATCTAATAGATCTAACAAATCTCTCAGTGTAGGAGACATAGGGCAAATTCCGGTTTTGGAGTTAGCATCCGCTATACTCTGCAAAGTCGGAGTCAAAGATATATTAGGGTTTTGGTTTAAAGTTATCTTTGCTCTGATAAGACGCTCTCCTATGTTTTGAGTGCGTCTTAAAGCTAGTATAGGGGGCAAGGGAAGATTTTGCACAGGTTATGATTATTTGATATAAAATGCAAGTTCCTGAGAAGTGCCTTTTTTATTTTTGCATTACCTCTTTGGGTGAAGTGATGCGTGCAGAAAACTAGAGGTATTTCGTCACGTGTTTTTGAAACATCCTCTAAGTAAATATTTCTTCTATTGTATGAAATATCTGCTAGGCATGCGAGCACTTCTGGTTTCTTATATCCTCTTGTGAGAAGTTTTGAGATAAAGAAATCAAGTTTGTGCTCATATTCTGTCTCCGAGCTGGAGTTTCGAATATATCTTATAGCCTCACCCTTAACCATGCCACGAAAGCACGAATTTGGGTGAGACGAATCTCTAGAAAGATATTGAAATGTGTCACAGGGTTTGCTGTAGCATTTTATATCTAAGATCTGTTTGTCATGAAATCTTTCATCCTTGTATAGAGTTAAGTCTAGAAAATTAATTTCTGTTTTTGACCACTCATGTGTGAATTTCAGAGTCGGGTGCATAGAGTTGATACGACTTATGAAATTAGCTAACTCGTTTTCATCTCCTAACCAAAACATAAGAATATCATCACGATAACGTTTAAAGAGTGATAGAGTTACGCAATCTGCTGTTTAGTTATCAATTAGAACTTTGCAGAGAAACATGACAAGATAGCTTTTCACTGTACCTGATTGAAATACCAAAAAGTATGTCAATATTTTGGTGCACTCTTAGCTATAATTTTTGCTGTTTGCAAAACCTGCACATGGAGGCCGGATTATGTGGTTTTATATTAAAATTCCACTCAGCCAAAATTATTCCTAAAATATATAGGAATATCGGGCGGACATTTCATGGGTAGGACATTCAGTCTCATTACACCAGTAAAACGTGTAGTCAAAGGTATAGAGAAAGTGATTGGCTTGAAACATCGACCATAATGTGGAATAAAGTGACATTTTTACCTTTCAGGTAGTGATTCCACAATGGTGTTGTGTGATGTGCAGTAGTTCTGCATACAGAAGGAAGTTACGTCTGATCTTACGATTGATTGCAATGGCAGAATCCCATAGGAATCAATTGTAAGATCGATCGCAACCCTTTGAGAAACAGCCCTGTTACATTTTTTTCCTTGCATAGCTTTGCATGTTGTAGCCTAACACAATAAGTGATATGTGGAGCTTTAGATGTGTAATGTTTTACTGAACTTAACTTTTATAAAATATGTAAAGTGGAATGTTGCATCTAATCATGGTCTATTAGTACCACTGATCATGCTCCTGAGTTGGAGTAGAAAAAGTCGGGCAACTGACCCGCGGTTGGGTGAATCACATCTTGCACATGATATAAATTCTAATGTAACCCCTGGAGGTAACCGTATTTACTGGATGATTTATATTTTAAGTTGATGTTGTTTACGAAAATGTGTTTTTAGTGAATGACTTTAATAAAAGATAATTATTAACTCTAATCTGCTGTGTTTAAGTTATTTCTATTTTTCAATTGTGCCGAAGTTAAACACGTAAAAATGAGCGCAGAGGATGTCCCCAACAGCTAAATGAAAGCAAAGAGTGCTAAAGAAAGGCGTTTTGGGGTCACGAAAATATCCGTTTATAGAGGTAGATAACATTTAACATTTTGCAGATTTTCAAATTTTTAAAACTCGAAGTAGGCTCATTTTAAAGGTTTTTGAGTTTGAAACTCGAAGTATGCCAAAATGACCGATTTTCGAGTTTGAGTTTTCTGATGCAGATTTTCCTTTTCTCTTATCCACGTGCCCTTAATATATATAATGGTGAATGTACATTTAAGTTAACCGTAGTCTAATTCGGCCATTTCTTGTAACCTCTCACGAAGAGGGGATGTTTGCCAACCACCCTCAGATTTTCAAAGTCTGTGGAAATCGTCGTGAGTGGCCTCCACCCCTTTACCATGTTTACCAAGGGAAGATTCTTTATAGGCCGTCCCTGTTTTGCATCAACATGAGCGCAAAGGATGTCCCCAGAACCCACAGCTATATAAAAAAGAAAGTATAGGGTGATAAAGCTTAATAAAAGCGTTTTGGGGTTACGGTAAAATCATCCGTTAGGGGGGTCGGATACCATGATACCTCCCATTCGTTTGCCAACGGTTAATGTAAAACTGATCTGAAGTAGTTTGCCTTGCATTATGATAGGCATGAATGAAACTCAAAAATTGTACATTTGCAGATGTTCGAGTTTAAAACTCGAAGTAATCTCATTTTAAAGGTTTTCGAGTTTGAAACTCGAGTATGCCAAAATGAACGATTTTCGAGTTGGAGTTTTCTGATGCAGATTTGCTTCTTTTCTCGTTATCGACGTGCCCTTAATATAATGGTAACATAAGTTAGCCCTAGTATAATTTATCCATTAGTTGTAACTCTCACGAACATAACTAAGGGGATGGGTGTTTGCCACCCGCCCTCAGAATGTCTATTGAAATCGTCGTGAGTGGCATCCACCCCATTTACCTGAGGGGAGATTAGGCCTACCCTGTTTTTGCAACAAAATGAGCGCAAAGGATGTCCCCAGGCCCCAAATAAAAAGGTAATGGGTGCTAACGCTAAATAAAAGCGTTTTGGGTTACGGTAAAATCATCCGTTAGGGGGTTGGATACCACGATACCACCCCTGCGTTATAGTGTTAATGTAAAATGATGTGAAGTATAGTAGGTATAAATGAAACTCGAAAATTGAAAATTCTGCAGGTTTTCGAGTTTAAAACTCGAAGTAGGCTCATTTTGCATGTTTTCGAGTTTGAAACTCGAAGTATACTAAAATGAACGATTTTCGAGTTTGAGTTTTCTGATGTAGATTTTCCGCTTTTCTCCTTATCGACGTGCCCTTTTTTAATGGTAACATATATAATATAAGTTAACCCTAGTCTAATTTAGCCATTATTTGTAACACTCACGATGGAGGGGGGGGGGGGCATCCACCCTCAAATTTGAAATGTCTATGGAGGTCGTCGTGAGTGGCATCCATCCTTTTACCCGAGTGGAAGGTTTTGTATAGGCCAACACGTTTGGCATCAAAATGAGCGCAAAGGATGTCCCCAAACCCCACAGCTATATAAAAGTAAAGGGTGCTAAAGCTTACTAAAAGCGTTTTTGGGTTACGGTAAAATCATCCGTCATGGGGTTGGATACCACGATACCACCCCCTGCTTTGGACTAGGGTTAATCTAAAAATGATCTGAAGTAGTTTGCCTTACATTATGATGGGTATAATGATACTCGAACATTGAACATTTTGCAGGTTTTCGAGTTTGAAACTCGAAGTACGCTCATTTTGCAGGTTTTCGAGTTTGAAACTCAAAATGCGCTCAAATGAACGAAGTTCGAGTTTAACTTTCCTTTTGCAAATGATACATTTTTCGCACATGCCGTCCTTAATCAAAGTGGTAAACACATATTATTAGGCCAAAGGTTAATCTAGATTGATCTGAAGTATTTTGCCTTTCATATACTGTATACAGTAAATATGGATTTCACTCGAATATTGATCATTTTGCAGGTTTTCGAGTTTTTAACTCGATGTACGCTCATTTTGCAGGTTTTCGAGTTTGTTACTCGAAATGCGTTCAAATGAACGAAGTTCGAGTTTAACTTTCCTGTTGCAAATGATACATTTTTCGCACACGCGGCCCTTAATCAAAGTGGTAAACACATATTATTAGGCCAAAGGTTAATCTAGATTGATCTGAAGTATTTTGCCTTTCATATACTGTATATACCGTAATAAATATAGATTTCACTCGAATATTGATCATTTTGCAGGTTTTCGAGTTTTTAATTCGAAGTACGCTCATTTTGCAAGTTTTCGAGTTTGTTACTCGAAATGCGCTCAAATGAACGAAGTTCGAGTTAAACGTTTCTGTTGCAAATGATGCATTTGTCGCATGCATGCGGCCCTTAATCAAAGTGGTAAACACATTTTATTAGGCCTAAGGTTGATCTAGATTGATCTGAAGTATTTTGCCTTTCATATATAGTAAATATGGATTTCACTCGAATATTGATCATTTTGTAGGTTTTCGAGTTTCTAACTCGAACTACGCTCTTTTGCAGGTTTTCGAGTTTGTTACTCGAAATGCGCTCAAATGAACGAAGTTCGAGTTAAACTTTTCTGTTGCAATGATGCATTTGTCGCACATGCGACCCTTAATCAAAGTGGTAAACACATTTTATTAGGCCAAAGGTTGATCTAGATTGATCTGAAGTATTTTGCCTTTCATATATAGTAAATATGGATTTCACTCGAATATTGATCATTTTGCAGGTTTTCGAGTTTGTTACTCGAAGTACGCTCATTTTGCAAGTTTTCGAGTTTGTTACTCGAAATGCGCTCAAATGAACGAAGTTCGAGTTAAACTTTTCTGTTGCAAATGATGCATTTGTCGCACATGCGGCCCTTAATCAAAGTGGTAAACACATTTTATTAGGCCAAAGGTTGATCTAGATTGATCTGAAGTATTTTGCCTTTCATATATAGTAAATATGGATTTCACTCGAATATTGATCATTTTGCAGATTTTCGAGTTTGTTACTCGAAGTACGCTCATTTTGCAAGTTTTCGAGTTTGTTACTCGAAATGCGCTCAAATGAACGAAGTTCGAGTTAAACTTTTCTGTTGCAATGATGCATTTGTCGCACATGCGACCCTTAATCAAAGTGGTAAACACATTTTATTAGGCCAAAGGTTGATCTAGATTGATCTGAAGTATTTTGCCTTTCATATATATTAAATATGGATTTCACTCGAATATTGATCATTTTGCAGGTTTTCGAGTTTGTTACTCGAAGTACGCTCATTTTGCAAGTTTTCGAGTTTGTTACTCGAAATGCGCTCAAATGAACGAAGTTCGAGTTAAACTTTTCTGTTGCAAATGATGCATTTGTCGCACATGCGGCCCTTAATCAAAGTGGTAAACACATATTATTAGGCCAAAGGTTAATCTAGATTGATCTGAAGTATTTTGCCTTTCATATATAGTAAATATGGATTTCACTCGAATATTGATCATTTTGCAGGTTTTCGAGTTTCTAACTCGAACTACGCTCATTTTGCAGGTTTTCGAGTTTGTTACTCGAAATGCGCTCAAATGAACGAAGTTCGAGTTAAACTTTTCTGTTGCAAATGATGCATTTGTCGCACATGCGACCCTTAATCAAAGTGGTAAACACATTTTATTAGGCCAAAGGTTGATCTAGATTGATCTGAAGTATTTTGCCTTTCATATATAGTAAATATGGATTTCACTCGAATATTGATCATTTTGCAGGTTTTCGAGTTTGTTACTCGAAGTACGCTCATTTTGCAAGTTTTCGAGTTTGTTACTCGAAATGCGCTCAAATGAACGAAGTTCGAGTTAAACTTTTCTGTTGCAAATGATGCATTTGTCGCACATGCGGCCCTTAATCAAAGTGGTAAACACATTTTATTAGGCCTAAGGTTGATCTAGATTGATCTGAAGTATTTTGCCTTTCATATATACAGGCATGAGACTGCACTTTCCTAAAAAAAACTGAAAAAACTGAAAATGCGCGTGAAATTGGGCAAAAAGTACCAAAAACAGGCTGAAATTAAATAAAGTTGCGGAAATTTTGACTATAAAAAACCTGAATTCAGTTTTTAAACTGAAAATTCTCATGCCTGTATATAGTAAATATGGATTTCACTCGAATATTGATCATTTTGCAGGTTTTCGAGTTTGTTACTCGAAGTACGCTCATTTTGCAAGTTTTCGAGTTTGTTACTCGAAATGCGCTCAAATGAACGAAGTTCGAGTTAAACTTTTCTGTTGCAAATGATGCATTTGTCGCACATGCGACCCTTAATCAAAGTGGTAAACACATTTTATTAGGCCAAAGGTTGATCTAGATTGATCTGAAGTATTTTGCCTTTCATATATAGTAAATATGGATTTCACTCGAATATTGATCATTTTGCAGGTTTTCGAGTTTGTTACTCGAAGTACGCTCATTTTGCAAGTTTTCGAGTTTGTTACTCGAAATGCGCTCAAATGAACGAAGTTCGAGTTAAACTTTTCTGTTGCAAATGATGCATTTGTCGCACATGCGACCCTTAATCAAAGTGGTAAACACATTTTATTAGGCCAAAGGTTGATCTAGATTGATCTGAAGTATTTTGCCTTTCATATATAGTAAATATGGATTTCACTCGAATATTGATCATTTTGCAGGTTTTCGAGTTTGTTACTCGAAGTACGCTCATTTTGCAAGTTTTCGAGTTTGTTACTCGAAATGCGCTCAAATGAACGAAGTTCGAGTTAAACTTTTCTGTTGCAAATGATGCATTTGTCGCACATGCGGCCCTTAATCAAAGTGGTAAACACATATTATTAGGCCAAAGGTTAATCTAGATTGATCTGAAGTATTTTGCCATTCATATATAGTAAATATGGATTTCACTCGAATATTGATCATTTTGTAGGTTTTCGAGTTTCTAACTCGAACTACGCTCTTTTTGCAGGTTTTCGAGTTTGTTACTCGAAATGCGCTCAAATGAACGAAGTTCGAGTTAAACTTTTCTGTTGCAATGATGCATTTGTCGCACATGCGACCCTTAATCAAAGTGGTAAACACATTTTATTAGGCCAAAGGTTGATCTAGATTGATCTGAAGTATTTTGCCTTTCATATATAGTAAATATGGATTTCACTCGAATATTGATCATTTTGCAGGTTTTCGAGTTTTTAACTCGAAGTACGCTCATTTTGCAGGTTTTCGAGTTTGTTACTCGAAATGCGCTCAAATGAACGAAGTTCGAGTTAAACTTTTCTGTTGCAAATGATGCATTTGTCGCACATGCGGCCCTTAATCAAAGTGGTAAACACATATTATTTAGGCCAAAGGTTAATCTAAATTGATCTGAAGTATTTTGCCTTTCATATATAGTAAATATACCCCTCGAGGTTAATACCTATCCACTAGTAGGCCTACCCCTTTTTATGAACAACTAGTGTGCTTTTACCGGGGCTTTTACGAATTCCGTGGAGAACGTAATAACAAATTGGATAGAGAAGGGTTAAACATTTGTGCTTTCTCTTCATGTCGGAGAGGGACATCCTATAGCCTACTTCAAAAGCAGATTGAAAATTAAAATTGCAACTCGATACTCGAAAATTGAACTCGATACTCGAAGATTTCAACTCGATACTCGAAAATTGCAACTCGATACTCGAAGATTTCAACTCGATACTCGACAATTGCAACTCGATACTCGACAATTGCAACTCGATACTCGAAGATTTCAACTCGATACTCGACAATTGCAACTCGATACTCGACAATTGCAACTCGAAACTCGATCTCGAAACTCGATACTCGAAGATTAGCAACACACCGTCAAGAAGGGATACACAGTTCAGAACTTCAATTTCTACAGAGCTTTCCCTGCAACAACAACAAACACGAGATCAATGTGCGTTTTCCACACTCCTCGCAAAAAGGCAAACAACAAAAACACACCCGTCACGCTTTGGCCTACACAATGCATTATTCAAGTGTGAATTTTTGTTGTCGATTCCCTGGAGTTTTCACTGAAACAAACAAGTCACTCATAATATAATATGAAATGTACACGCGCTTTCAATATCCAGAAATGTCTAATTCTCACAAGATTATATGCTGAATTTGTGAAGAAAAGCTGTGTCCACACTTCACACCCAAGTTGTTGGGGTGTGTGGATCTTATACATCGGTACAATACATTGATGGTGAGTTTGAAATGATGAGATGGGGATGCGTGTAGGGGGGTAGGGGTATAACGAATTCACAAAAAGTAACGTACAGGCCTAGCCGTTATATAAACACGACTATATAGGCCCCTAGCTTAGAACAATTAATCGTATTCACAATATTTTCACATCTAGAAGGAAGGATGGTTAATTTATTTACGCAAATTTTGATGTCGGATTCGTCCAATATCATAGCCAATGGGAAAGAATTGACACCAGAATTCAACATAAAGTAGCGCAGGTAAAATCGCAAAACAGTCAAACTTATGGGGAAAAGGCGATTTTGGACGAGTGGTGTGTTTAGACGGTAGCCTATACTTTTGAAAGTAGCTCAGTTACTTTTGACCCAGCAATCAAATACTTACTTGTAAGCCAACTCACAGGTAAGCGTGTGAGCAGAGCCACGACCAATTAGGAATATGACTCTCATAAAGTCCCGACGGAACATAATATAATCGTATCTTAAAATAGGTTGATTCCTAATATTATTTTCATGAATTTCTTCAGAGATATTGTGTTCCAATATCTGTGATTTCTTATACGCTCGCTCGTCAAGTATGTAAACTTATATTTTATAATATGGAACGATATTTAGTTGATTTTATTGGCCGTATAAAGCGAACAAGACTACATCAACATAGGCGTAGATCCCGGGGATAGGGGATAAATCCCCCATATTTAGCAAGAGAGAATGGTCCATACAATCATCCCCAAATGTTATGTGGGTTTCTGATCAAATTAACCTCATATTTGGCCATTTTAGCCTCGATGAGAACATATGACTGATGGTCATTTTACTGACGTGGCACGTTTTCTTAGGCCAAAAAAAAGGTTCGTCTCAAAGCTTGCGCGCGCGTTTGTAAAATCGCACGATTTGACAAAAAAAATGCGGACATTTTTTTATTTCAATTTTTTTTTTTTTTTCAGTTTTTCCATAAAAATCGGCGAAAATCAGACTTTTTTCTCAAAATACCATGGAAAAAGTCGGACATAAAAAATAAAAAATATCGCATTTCGCATTTGTTTTTAAATTTCTTGTGAGCTTTGAGACAAACCTTTTTTTTTTTTTTTTGGCCTTATGATCATTCAATCCATCGACTCAAGTTCTACGCTCAAACACTAATGATGGCTTTCAAACATTGTGATATAGAGATCTATTATCCTGCATTCATTTTCTATCTCCATAATCTCCGATTATCCTGAATCATTTGCCGATTGGAGAAGTAGTCTCTCGCCTGATCATTTTCTGTTAGGCTTCAATGCAGGAGTAACAAATATGAGTGACAAGCAGTAAGAAACATCTTAAATTTAAAGCATGCAGGCCTATAAAAGGAAACCGTATCAGTTTTATAGGAACTTGCTCATTAAAAAACAAAGAAAACAAAACAACAACAAAACTAAAAAAAAAAAAAAAAAACGCCATCCATTGACAAAATTATAACATTCTAGAGTTTGAGCAAATAAATTATAGATAAAAGTATACAAACAATTACTATTGAAGACAAATCTATTGGCAGAGGATGATTTAAGGAAGCCTCATCATGCACTGTAAAAGTGTTATCACTAGAGTTTCAACTGCCACTTAAAATTCCAAATCCCATTGAACTCTGTGCAAAAGATGTTGTTTTAGAATTGCTCGTGTGTCATTATTACTTGGTCGATTTCAGATCTAAAGTGATGTATGCAAGAAGGATAATTCACACCTTCTGTAGATCACATAAAATGTGAAATCGACCAACTTTTTGAAGGTGTTTTTATTGTAAATATATCTGTCCAAATTCATCCTCTGCTATTGTATTGGCATATTTACGGCCGTTTCATATTAATTTAGCTTTCATCAAAAACACTATAATTATATGTTTGTAGACGAGGTTTTACGGTAGAGCATATGATTGTGTTATTGAAATTGCAAGCATCATTATGTATTTCCAAAGCCTCAAATCATTTACACAGCATTCCAGCTCAATTTCCGCAAGTAATCATTCAAGAATATGGCTTCTTTAGAATATTGTTGAAAACAAATCCCCAACTGATATTTTCATTATTACAAAATTTATGAGCTCTAAAGGGTTATCAATTTCTTTTCCAATTTCCAAGGGATTTACCCTACATGGAAGGAAAGAAAATACAGGGTGTATCAAAATGAGAAAATGATTGGTACCCGTCAAAGCTCATCAATATCCAGTGAGCATGGCCATTAGCGCCAATCCGGCTTGAAATGTGAGGGGGACAATCGGCTCAGTGAAAAAAAAGAGAGGTAATTTTGCCGAAAAGTGGGGGGGGGGGTACGTCCCCGGGATTGACGCCCATGAGCATGGCCAAGACTGCTACATCAAAATGCAGGATAACACCTCACTTGTAGATTTATGTTATAAAAGGTCAAAATCACAAACCCGTCGATACATAACGGACATGGTTTTGATGCCCTAGTATATTTCCTATACAAGTTGCACAACGAGCAGAGTTTCATTAAAATCATATTTCAGGAAATTACAAACATGTTTTGGATCAAAACAAACACACAAGTTCGCCCACAGAGTATTTCCTTTATATTGATTACAATACTGTCACCAAAACCGGACCTTAATGACATACTAGTGAATTTAAACATCTCTGATTATCACTCACCAGTGGGCAGTGAAATCTATATTACAGCCTGACATATAAATAAGAAGGCAAATTTAACTTTATATTGGCATTAACCTTGAGAAGAAACCTTTCAAGTAATTTCAAACAAAATAGATCAATAGTTAAGGCACTGAACTCTAGACTAGTGCTTTGGCCCAAAATTGTCAATATATGCATTCAAAGCAAAAATGCACAACAAATATGAAATATAGAATACCATGTCATTCACCATGGTCCCTTATTAAAGATAATCCAAAAATATAACACAAAAGCAATTCTTTTTAAAAAAGGTATCATCATGACCATTTAAATTTATTCATAACATATATTTATTTTTGATATTATTACTCTATGGCCCATTCCATGTCAACTCCAGGGATGTGCACCGCAGCACCTCTTCAATTTTTTTCTTCTTCTGTGTGGTGGTAGATATTGATGAAAAAGTAAAATCCTGAAAATTTAAACTTCATACTCCATTTCGTTTTCCAAAATGGCATCAATTTGAAATTTAGGGGGTTTAGTGTTAAAAACGTGTCGCAACGCGAAAGTCGATGATTGGAGGTCCATAAATGTATAAAGGCAACCCTAACTTAATGTTTGAAAAGTATGTATCAGGGGTACTTTTTTGAGCCAAATTCAAATCTCTCAGAAATGTGGTCCAAGAACATATCTTCAACATACCTCAAGTTGATGGTTGGGCAAATTGTCTGACATTGGTTTTCAGGGGGTCAAACTGTAAAAAAAGTAGTTTTGCATGGTAATATCTCAGCTAAATGTATTCTATTATGCTCAATATTGATAAGAGTAATGTCCTACCAAAGGGCTCTGACTGGCAAAAAAATGGACAATAAAATTATTTTTACTTTTGGAGTTCTGACCCCCCCAAAGTTGGTCCTGGTTGGACGAAGTTGCATTTTGAGGGCCCTATATCTTTTAAAGTAAAGGAGTTACAAGTTTTCTGATAGCAGATTTGAATTCTATGTACCCCAGGATACTTACTTTTCAAAGTTTTAAAGGGTTCCTTTATACATTTATGGACCTCCAAACATCGTTAGGTTGCCACATTTTTACGCTGACCCCTAAATTTCAAATTGATGCCACGGGAAACGAAATGGAGTATGAAGCTCAAATTTGCAGGATTTTACTTTCTCATCAATATCTACCACCACACAGAAAAAGAAAAAAATTGAAGAGGTGCTGCGGTGCACATCCCTGGAGTTGACATGGAATGGGCCCTATACATTCTCCAGATTCCGATTGATAGGATGGGTCAATTCTCCAGATTCCGATTGATAGGATGGGTCACAATCAGTGGCATTGGGCTGTTGCAGTTGAAATCCATATACCCCTGTGGAAGACATGACCTTAACCTTTCACACAAGGGGTGTAGATTTCAAATGGAGTCACCCATTCGGGTAACCCCATTTGAAATTCACACCTCCATGTGTAAGATTAAGGTCATGTCTTCCAAAGGGGGTGCATGGATTTCAACTGGAATAACCCGTTGCCATTATCACTGCTTATGATGACCATCGTGCCATAAAAGTAATATCCTGTTTTCAACATGCTCTTTGCTATCAAAATGATTTGACTTAAATATAGTTGCAATAATGTCCACGAAAATGATTATATAGTTGATATTCTTTTATAAATATAATAGCAACCGACACATCATTGAAAGACAGTTTTGTTCATGAAGGTCTTTTCAGGCAAACGGAATCGATTCTTCTTCTTTTGTATAAACTGAGCACACCTTTCGCATAGCCATAATGTACGATTTCAGTCACGTTTTAATTTTACTTTTATTTGCCAAAATGTCAAGGAGGTTTTCTGATCATTTTAAGCCGAAATAATGATGTAAAATTAAAGAAAACCACTTAGCCACTTAACTGTGGAGCTCTATGGAGGAATTGGTGAATAAAACCGGGGATCCCCGATATTATTATAAAAACTCTAGACTTAGGGCGTGTTCACACTATGCCTGTTTTGCCCTGGGTCCCGAGTACAACCTGGGTTGATTATAAGTGTGAACAGGAAAAAACCTCAAAAAAATCAACCCGGGTCAATTTTTTTCAACCTAGGAAAGAGTATGTTACAACCCGGGTCAAACCCGGGTATGACCCGGGGTCAATTGTAGTGTGAACAGAAATTCATTGTTTGACCCGCATTATTAGAAAAAAACACAACCAATATCACTCCCTTTCTATTATTTCTGTCTGCACTGGGAAAAGAATGATTTAGTTCTTTGGCAATAAAAATCTATAAACCTCTATTCCTAGTATTATCGAATCAAGAGGTAACAATTATTTTTTTGAGTTTTTAACCCAAAACAGCTACAAGAAGCAACTAGATAAATTACATAAGGTGGAATTAGAAAATAAAATTAAAAATGAGCATTATAGGCTGGTGGTAGCCTGTCAATGACAGAATATGTACGCCTGCATTTTCCAGTAGGCTTAGCCAAAATAATCAACCCGGGTCAATTTTCTTCATGAGAGTGGCTATAGTGTGAACAGACATTTTTTCAACCCGGGACCCGGGTACAACCATGACCTTAGTCTTTCACATAGTATTTGTTGGGCATTACAATCATACAAAAAGTAGAAATTTAAGAAAAATTGAGGGCATCGCAAATCACACATTATGGCTGTAATGAGACCGTAAAATTGCTCACTTAGCGAAAGAGTCACATAATAATATTAATCAAATAATCATTTTCTCCGCTTACAGGTACACTATACAGATATAGTTTTGCCAAATGAGACATAGCTTATCCTAATCCTTTTGTCAGTATTAACTGGCAATAACAGTCAAATTTTAATATTTTTGCAATTTAAAGGGGAAATGGACCAAAAACATGCAATCAGTGTTCGAATTTAGGAAAAATAAATGGTTGTCCCGGACAACCAGGTTACAATTTCTGGTTGTCCGTCTAAGTTTTTGGTTGTCCGTAGGCCTACAAATGTAACTTTTGGCTAGATTTATGGTTGTCCAGCGGACAACCGAATCAGTATTTTTGGTTGTCCGGCGACTTTTTTAGTTGTCCCGGGCAACCGGACAACCAAAATTTCGAACGCTGCATGCAATGCATCATGTTTTCTTACAACAGCAGTCACAAAATTCACAAGTTTAAGCATTCAAAATTTTGAGTATATGTGGTGTGATCAACTTCAGTCTGAAATTGGGCATATTCAATTTTCAGGTTTTAACATTATTGTATAAAACATTTGGAAAGCTACATTTTGCACAAAATCCATTGAAATTTAACATTTAGTTCCAAAGATAGGAACAGTTGAAGTGTTTCCAAAACAATATGCAACAAAAGAAGTTATTCTCTTCGTTTTGCTATACCTGAAAATCAATATATCTGATTTTCGACTGATTTTGCTTGATCACATCACATATAAGCTATGAGTTTGCTCATATTTCTATTTTAATTTATTTCTATATTTTATGTTAATTTTAATAATTGGTTGCAAAAGATATTAGAAAATGTGTATTCCAAAAATTAGAATGCAAAACCTGAAACTAGTTTTAGTACAAGTGTTTGGAAAAACACCCTAAAAACGCATGTTTCCAAAAATTGGACCAAATATTAAAATGGGCTTTTATTGCCAGTTGATTCTAAGGATTAGAATTATGATGTATTTGGTAAAACAGGATAATATATTTTTAATAAAAATTAGTGCTGTATCTTTCTGAAATCATGAGTAGGATTTGGTTTTCATTTACATGATTTAAGGATGTCAAAATTAATTGTATTTCCTTTAAAAAGAGTTATGGTTTTTAAATCTTTATCATGATGTTGATGCTGCTGATGATGTTGATGCTGCTGCTGCTGATACTGCTGAGGCTGCCCACACACACTCTTTGTTTTCTTTCCATGTGCCTTCACCTTCTGCATACATTTCCTATAAAAAAGAGAAATCAAAAAAAGAACAGAAATTAATTTATGAAAGTTAGGAATTGTTAGGAGAAAAAGTCAGAATTTATGAAGATATCCAGGCTATATCATGTATATGCAATGATTTGCACCTTCATTTTAACAGCATTAATGTTTAAGGGGGTACTACACCCCTGGACAATTTTGTGCCTATTTTTGCATTTTTCTCAGAAATTATAAGCGCATTGGTGACAAGTAAGATATGTATATTATAGGGGCAAGGACTACAACTACTGCACTGGAAATTTTATTTCAGCACAGATAACAGTTGTGGTGTTACACTCAAAAATGAGGGAAACCTATATTTGATCAATAAATCAATAACTACTTGCCTTGAGTTGCTGAATTTTCAGTGCAGTAGCTGTAGTCCTTGCCCCTATAATATACATATCTTACTTGTCACCAATGCACTATAATTTTTGAGAAAAATGCAAAAATAGGCACAAAATTGGCCAGGGGTGTAGTACCCCCTTAAAGGATTGTCTCATTTCCATTCTATCTAATCTTTACTTCTCTTGCAGAAATGAAACTGGCAAATTGGTAAGGCTAAAAACTTTTACGGTTTACATTATTTCGGAAAACGGACTTTTGCAATGAGAAGAACAAGGTTGTGCGCACCCCGATAAAACATCAAATTTTGTTTTTGTTTATGTTAAGGGGGTACTACACCCATTGCATTTTTTTTGCATTTTTTTGAATTTTGTGAAGAAATGAGAAAAAGAAATTGGACAAAGTGGTATGCAAAATGAAGGGGCAAATCTTCTCGTTCAATTGGTGGCATCAGTATCAATGACGCGTACATACTTCTAATGGTATAAGCCAAAAAGTGGTACATCACTGATGTTTTAAATTCACTTCATTTTGGAAAGCTTACTATCAACGGATTTCGTTAAAATTTTGGATATGTGTTGCTAACACATTAGGGAAATAATGTTGATATGTAAAATGGGAATAAGTGGTCCCTGATTTCTTTTATGACTTCATGAACTTGGTGCTCCACAACTATCAAAAAACGAACCGGTTAAAATGCTTCTATTTTCAATGTTGAGCTATATTTTGTATTTTGAACTTGCGACACTATTTCACTGAAACTTAATTAAGCCATAGATAGATAAGCCATAGGTAACAGGTTACCACAACCACACTACAGCAATTTGCATTATGTTGAAAAAGATTGTATTTTTTGTCACCTATACCACCATATTAGGTAGTTTTCCATAAGCTTCATTTTTGTGATTTTGGTAACTATTTTATATTTATTTGCCCAATCCATCTCAACTAGGCAATCTAAATTGTACTCACCATTTACATCCCAAGGTATTTTAGTATATCCACCTCACACATTTCCATTATATATCCAGTAACAGACAAAATATCAAAATTGATGCCTCATTATGATATGTATGATATCGCAGACTATCACATGTATTCAAAATTGATGCCTGAATTTGACCTGAACCAATTGACCTATGACCTGACCTTTGATGACCTTATAGCCTTTTTTAATCTCTTTTCCTAACAACACATTATGGAAGATACATACATGATGTAGTATTAAATTGTCTATGTGGAAGAGATTAGGCGTATTTAATTTATTCAGTGTTATAATCATCAGTGAGTACATTTCTATAGATACGGTAGTTTAACAAAGGATTTAATGTATTCTATTCATGTATTCTACTTGGACATGTTCAATAGAATACATTATGGTTTGTTATGAAACACACATCTCAGTTACTAGGATACAGTAAACAAAAAACATATAGGGCTAAAATGACTTACTAAAATGTGACCGTCCACGGCGAATGAGCCGTAAATTCCTCCCCCGGTCAATTTTGTTTTATTTCGTGTTTAAAAAATAAACATCATAAACTTAAAAATGGTATATCATTTGACTTCAAACGATATCCAGAAGCGGAGTTATGGTTAGTTAAACTTTTCTCCTTCAACAAAATTATAGCTTTTTTCGTTTCTATGTGTGTCTCTTACATTGCTGGCAATAAATATCAAACAGTCATAATTGGCGGTCATTTCAATCATCCCCAAGTCAACGAGGTTTAAGAAGGTTCTCTCATTGTTAATTGTTGGTTATGCATACCTATACAAATAACCCACCACTTGAAAAGGATTTAGCAAAAGCAAACAAAGACCAGAGCTATTAAAAGTTCTATAGCCATCTATAGGTAGAAGCTTATTATCCACTTCAATAATAGGATTATTGATTGGTGTTGTGACTATCAAAATAAGACAGATGTCGCGCCAGCTTAAGTGACCGATGAATACGACCTTCGTACACATTTTACACCATAACTCAGAATACAATTTAGGGAATTTACGGCTCGTTTGTGCTGCCGGGTCACAAATGGTTTAAAAACACTTTGTATGTAAATATATTTTATAAGTTCATGACATCAGGTGATGAACATATTTATGTACTTTATAAATTTGCAAGAAAAAAAGAAGAGGGGTACTGATGAAAATCAGGGTATTATTCCCCTTAAGGGGGTCAAACTAAGTTAATTAGTTCCAAAAGCACTGAAAGGGTGTTTCGGACTAAAATAACAATGCCATATTTTTCACTCTCAACTACTTTTTTGTCTCATATACTCCGGTCACTGCATCAACTACAGGGTTCAAAAGAAATAACTCCCCCCTTAAAATTACAAAACATTTCTTTGCAAAATTATAATTTGACATATATTTTGTTGATTTGAAAAATTCAAAAAGCTGTTAATAGAGGAATTGTTTTTCAACCCTCCCAAAGTTGTTTCATTTGCAAAAACAATATTTTTGGTCAAAAATAATCACATTTTCCAAAAAATGATGCTTTCAGAAAAAGTTGCACTTTACCACATTATGTACTAACATTCTCAATATTAATGTTAAGGTTGATTTAATTCTTGTTTTTTTCCTAAACCTTTCTGTCTCTGATCCTTCAGGCACCCATGCAACCATCATTCAGTGCAAAACAGGCGGCATAGGAAGCGCGACACGTGGCGTACGAGGCTGGCGAAGATACAGGGCTGACAGCCCCATCCAAAATACACGGTTAGCAATTACAAATGGAAAATTAACATACTTGCAGTGGGGTACTTTGTAGAACCCGACGGTTTTAGAGAAAGATAATTTTGCTTTGACACCACATAACAAATTTAGAATTGTTTGTCAAGATTTCATGATTATGTGTTAATCCAATGGCGACCTCAAAATTGGCGATATCGCTTCCATCACCGCCTGGTGCAAAACAAAGATTTGTTGGACTTAATTTTGGCGTAAAATAAGAATTTCTTTGAAGTTTTTAATCAGCAGTTGTTTCAAGATGAAAAAATCACTAGGAAGGAGAATTGAGTTCTCCAGGCATAAATTTGACCAAAAGGGTGAACATTTACCTGTATTGGGTCAGTTGAAGCATCTTGCATTTTGATTTAAAATGATAGCTTTCTTGGATAGAGGTGTAACACTCATGATGTGGCCACAAGAGATTGGCTGCATGCAGTTAATTGGCTGGATGCTGACTTCCAACCTCCAATCTTTGTTGGCCATTTCTTCTTTGTCATGTACACCTTTATTCAAGAGAGCTGTTGCTGTAGACCTTTGCAACTGTTTCAGTCTACCATTTGCAAGAGAATTGTTCATCTCTTCTAGCCAACGAAAGAAATAAGCATCACACTACAAACCTTATTTCTACTCCTATAGTGATTTTACCACTTTTGAAACACCGACTGAAAACCCCATTCATGTCAAAATTCATGTCAATGAATCATTCTTTTATACTGAAAGATGATTGCATGGGTGACTGAGTAATCAGATACATAAAATTTAAGAAAATTAACTAACAATTTAATCAATCAAACCATTGATCACATTGATATCGAGAACATTTTTGTACATTACATGTATAGGATGTTGAAAAGCATAATTTTTGGAAAATGTGATAATTTTTGACCAACAAAAATGAATTTCAAAAAGGAGAAAATTGGGAGGGTAACAAAAAGATTCCTCTATTCACAGGTTTTTAAATTTAAATCAATCTAATGTATGTCAAGTTTATATGCAAAGAAATATGTTGTAATTTTAAGGGGGGGGGTATTTCTTTTGAACCCAGTATTACATCACACAGGAAAAACCAACAAGTAATTTACATGTATTGTTTATTCAACTCATTTGTCAACATTAGCATACATTCAGTGTTCAAAGTTTATGGAGAACCTATTATCAACAGTAGTGTGTTTGTTTATTGAATTATGCTTTCTGTCTTGAAGGAAAAATTAATCAGGGTTGCCAAACTTGTGGTTTGGTAGCCCAAATGAAGATTTGCCCTGAGACTTTCGACAATTTCCTGTCCCATAGAAACAGATGATTAAGAAAAAAATTGGGTAACTTTTCAGCAATGCAGGTGCAAGTCTGGTAAGGCTAAACATTTGGATGTCTTGAAGGCCTGCATTCAACTAAGGTACTGTGCAATAATTAATTATGAACCCTCCTCAGACCCCTGGGAGAAGGCCCCTCATTGCACCCTCTTTTTCTCCTATTTCAGAAAAGTTGATTAAGTATATGTTGGTATGTAAAGAAGCCTTTACCCGTTAGCTTTAATAAACCGAAACAATTATTTCAATCGGCTCATAACTTTTGAAGATATGCCCTTTTAAAGAAATGTATCCTTTTTCACTCTGTCCACGGAGGAGGTTTGGCTACTTCAAAGATTGAAAAGTGCATATACCATGCATGAATATAAAACATTCCTTGATGATAACTTTATAAAATAACAACTTTATTTTAGGGAATGGGATTTACCGGTGGGCTTATGGGTTATGGATTTTGTTAAGTGTCATTAATTTGGGTGAAATTGATGTGGGATGGGACTTCTTTTGCTATACTTGCAATTACTTATGTTTTTCCCAGTTATTTTATGCATTTTTGTTTTATTATGTTTCGTACTTTATTGTTTCTTGCTTTCTTTTTATAGACAACCTAAGTCATTTCTCTTTTTGGAATAAAAGGTAGCCCTGAAAAGGGTTGTTTAGTTTGTCTTTGGTTCTTTTGAAGTGAGTTTACTGTGCTGGTCCGCCCTCTACCTGGTTGCCTCCTTGACAAATAGAGGTTTCAGCCCTAGTCCTCATTGCATCAATTGCGTTGCGTATCAACCTTGTGCGCCGGATACTTGCGAATATAGCAGTAATGTGTTTGCAAAGATCTTGGATTTTGCCACAAATGAAGAAATCAAGTGGTGTGAGGTCTGGTGATCTTGCAGGCCACTCCACAGCATGACCCATCCCAACCACTCTGTTTGCTATCCGTGGACAGAGTGAAAACGGGTACTTGTCTTTAAAAGGGCATATCCTGTTGTGAGCCGATTGAAATAATTGAATATATGAATACAAAAGCCACCCAAGTCCATACGTTGGCCAAATTGAGTTAAGCATGGGAAAGTGTTGCTATACATAGGCCTGTCATATGGATGAAAGAACAACTCAAATTCATCCTCTGTGTCTATTGAGCATGTGAAAAATAGCATGTATGAAAGAAGCAACCCAAGTCCATGATTTGAGTCTTGTAACACATTGATTGAAATCCAGTATGTATAAAAGTCCACTTGTAATATCTGCATTGCTGGAGAGTGACTTTTGAAGAAAAAAATGGGTTTAATCAAGGAAAGTGTGTGGTTTATATTATACATGTTATATGGCAGAATGCTTATCAACATTATACATAACTGTGTGCTTTATTTTGTATTATCTTACTAGTGGTAATCTCATTCCAACATTATTGTCTTTGTATATGATTAAAAAAAGTCCAAAATTTAAAATGAACCCCACGAAGTCCCTGAAATGCTAATCGTCATACCTAATACAGTTTAACCCACCCATTTGCACGTACAACTTACCATATTGACCAGGTAAATCTAACTGAAGGAATTAAATGATACACAGGTTTTTTTTCTCAAAATCACTTCCCATGGACTTGGGTGGGTTTTGGATTCATGTATTCAATTGTTTTGGGTTATTAAAGCTAACAATTAAAGGTTTCTTTACATACCAAAATATATTTGATCAACTTTTCAGAAATAGGCAAAAAAGAGGGTGCAATGAGGGGCCTCTTTTTTTTGGGACACCCTGTATCATGCATACAGGAGTAGCTGACAGGTAATCTGTGCAAAATATTTAGGCCCATGTTGAACGTAAGTGTCCTACAAAATTGTAAATTTATTTTGATTGTTCTGAGACTGCACTTCAAATTGAAAATGGGGTGCACCCCAAGGTAAACAATTAACTCAAACACTGAAATTGCACCTGACCTTCTCAATTGTAATTCTACATGACAATATCCTCTCACATCACCAATCACATTAAATAGAACATCATATAAAATATCAGTAACGCAAAAGACAGTAACCGTGAAAGACGGTGACCGCGAAAGACGGGTGACCGCTAGTAATTTAAAAGTCACAAGTGGCATAGGCATAGAGATAGAATGGTTGTCATCCATGTCACAGCTAAACAATTTTACATTTAAAGAGTAATATCTTGCTTTGTGTAATTCATAACTTATCCATTTATCATCTGTTTATAAAATATCTGCAACAACGTAAGGGGTGGGGTATGAACGTTTGGAAAGTATTTATTGTGGGACATTAGAGCACATCAGACATATCGAATTGCATTCTGAATACGAAGAATGTCCTTCTGATATCAAATAATTTTGATTTTTGCAATTTGCAATGTAATACACTTTTTATGGCAAATGATTAATAATTGATATTTTTGATATTTAACAGTACTCGAAGTAAACTTTATACATCTGATGACTTATACTTAAAGTGTATGTAGGTTGGATGAAAAGCCGACGATCAATTTAAAAATTTGACCTTTCGTATTTAAGATATGGATTTTTTTCCCAAAACACCAAAAAAATTAGGTCTTTTGGGGAAAAAATCCATATCTTCAATATGATAGGTCAAAATGTTCAATTGATCATCGGCTTTTCCTCCCAGCTACATACACTTTAAGAATATATCATTAGGTTTATAAAATTTACTTGAGGACTGTTATATATCAAAATGTGAAAAATATCAAATTTTAATAATTTGTCATAAAATTTGTATTATATCGTGAATTTCAAAAATGAAAATTATTTGATATCAGAAAGACATCCTTTGTATTCAGAATGCAATTCGATATGTCTGATGTGCTCTCATGTCCCACAAAATATACTGTCGAAACGCTCAAATCGCTCATTCCAGATCCCTTAATCTGTCAGCCTACAAGATCAATTGATATCAATTTTGGGTCACAGGCTACATGATTTTAAGCTTTGTATTAAAACACAAGAAAAAACATGCACAATTAAACTTCCATTTTAAAAGCTTTCCACCATCATGCTGCTATCTTGATGGAATATATATTACAGATAATTTGACCCTATCCCAGTTCAAATATGATGCTTTTATGCCAAATTGATTACTGTAATACAATAAATGTGACATTCAGCGTGTTTATACTGAGCACCTCGCATTACCGCGAATTCACCTTCACCCGCATTTCAATCCTCTCGCATTCACTGGGTCGTTTCTAGTGCGCTGTTTAATGCAGGGTAACAATTCACTACCCACATATTTAGTGGGGAAGGCGGAAGTCCAGCAAATAGTTTTTGTGACCTTTCAAGGTCAGATTTTGAATGCTCACGCTGTATTATAATAGGCTAATTTCCGGTGTCACCCGAAAAATCGTCACCCGTACTGTTTCTACTGCGAACGTTACCGCGTATTAACCACTATTAACCACCTCAATAGGTGGTTGACGGATTCACTCGCATTACCGCGCATTAACCTTCACCCGATCTGTTTCTGCTGGTGCCGTTACCGCGTATTCCTCGCATCACCCCGAATTAACTCGAATTAACCCGCAACCGTCTGCTCAGTAGAAACACGCTGTTTGTGAAAAAGTAAACTAACAAGACATTTCTTTTAACGCTCTGCGTGCTAGCCATAGGCTTCAACATAAAAAGTCTAAGTTTTGAGACATTTTCTCAAAATATCAAGAGCTATCATTTTAATTGGTCATGCTGATTCCAAATATGGTCATGGACAATTTGGAAATTTTTGAACTAAAAAAAATTGAAACTTGTCGTCTGCAGTCGACACCTGCATATGGAGAGGGTTCTAAAGTACAATGTGAATCCCTTTTCTGCCGGCATATGGAATGCCCTTCCTGGACAAGTTATGCCTAACCAGGATATGCCAACCCATTAGCACTATATTATAGTTAGGTAACTGCTATCAGGGAAGCGCAAAGAGATTTTTAATGCCTTACTTAATTTAACCTTGACATTAAAAAATAATCACAATTTGCTGATTGAATGCAAAAATGCTCAAAGGTGATTTGTTATTTATATTGTACAACCTTCTTGTACTCAACAAATGAATTCTATTCTACCACATAAGTGGTTTAGAAATACAAACTGCAAAACAATTAAGGTACCAGTTAATTTTTTACCCCTGTATATCTTATACAAAGACAGATGTCATAATTAGAACCAGCAGCCAATAGCTGCATCTTTTAGCTCAGATTTAAGACCTCATTCGTTGAAATTGTTCAAGAAAGAGTGACACAATGATCCAAATCTCTATGCAAATTCAAAAGTTGTAGTTTGTTCCATTGCATGCCCTATTGATTTGTACACAAAGAATTCTCGAACAAGAGAACCATGAGAACTAGCGCCATGCTTCCATTGAGTAGTGACATGCTTTCCATTGATTTGAACATAAAAGTGTGATTTTGTTCCTTAATTCTTTGGGTTTTATATCACTGTTACTTTACTTCTCAACAAATGAGGTCTAAAGGGTACAGGTACTGACCACTCTGTGTACTGACTGCTTGTTTTAATCTTGACATATTTGTCTTTGTTTAGGATTATACAGGGGTAAACATAACTGCTACCTTAATTATTTTCTGGTCTGTATATGCATTAAGTGTATAATTACATGTATTACCACTGATTGGCAACAGTATTTAGCACTCTGCAAATGGCAAATTATGAGTGCATGCATACACACTAAAAACTACGGGGTTATATTTTCCGTGGTCATTTTGAATTGACCACGTTTGGGGTTGTTTTGACCCTTCAAGGGGGTTGTACTGTTTTAATTTGACCACATTCACGAGGTCATTTTAGCCACGCACGAACGTGGTCAAAAACTTAGTGGTCATTTTGCCGATACCGTCGCAAGATTGATATCAGTTTCAATCTTCCGCTTTGAAAATCTCAATTCATAAATGAGTTTAAACATGAGCTGCAATTAATGTTTGTTGATTAATAAATAAAACTAATTTTTTTGACCGAAGTTACCCAATTTGTCAACTTTATAATGACTTGCATTTCGGAACTATTTGCACACACGGTGTGCATCGGCCCCGGGGCATCGGCTTCCCATGCACGTGGTCACATCAGCGCCATATTTGTTCTGATTGTGCAGCTCAGCGGATTGTCGTGTGTGCTTGTCTGCATGATGGCATATGAAAAGTTAGTTGACAAGTGAGATGCAAGGATGCATAGACCCTTGTCTATGCACGCAGATTCATTTTATGCTGTCGTGGCGGTGTCTTGGCTGCAGTTGTTATAAGCTTATATCATGTAAGCTTATAATACGTGAACTGTCATAGGCGATGACTGACTGCGTGTGAGTGTGATACACAGATGCATTTTGCAGTTTGCTGTTTATGTAATGCTTTCTCTGTGCAGAAACACACTTATGTCCTGGTGGGACCAGCATGACCATAAGCCTACTAAAAAAATCCAAACAACCCCTAAATGTGGTTATTGAGTAACCCTATAAAACAACCCTTTCAAATGGGTCATTTCATTTGACCCCGAAATGAGGTCATTAAGTAACCCAATAAGGCAACCCTTTTGAAGGGGTCATTTCATTTGACCCCGAGATGTGGTAATATTTTGACCCCAATGGGGTTACTATTTGACCCAAATACGTAGTCATTGTAATGACCCCGACCAATGGGGTCAAAATGACCCCGTTAGTGGTATGGTGTTTAGTTGATAACTATGCTGGGGTCAAAAATGACCCCGTTTGGGTCATTTTTTGACCCCGTAGTTTTAAGTGTGTACATGTATTACTGGTAAATTTTGTAGCAATAAAAAAGCATTATTATACAAAACGTGGATATCTACGCAGAGTTGTTGTTGTTTGGTTATCAAAAACATTCCTTGACCCAATGGAATTTGGGGAGCTGCACTGATATTAATTGGTGGATGTTACAATCTAAGTGCAGATATGTCTGCGCCAGGTTCATCTGCAACTGGCCTAGATGATGCGATCTGATTGCGATGATTCACCATGGCAGCGAAATTACAGCGCTTTGAATCCTTCAAGATCTGGAAAAAGGCGCTATATAAATCCGAAATTTATATATTATAATAAAATTTCGTCATTGTTGATACAAAAAAGGTACCAAAAAGTTCAGAACTTTGGACCCCTCAAAAATTGTCGCCCTATCCCTGGGCCACACACATTTTTTGAAGCAATTGCACTACATTTGTTTGTTTTATTATTTGAAAAATCCAGAAAATTGTATTTTCATTCCAAGAAAAAAAGATTGACTGAAGAACACAATTTCAAAATGATAATAAAAACAACAAATATGAAATCAAATCAGCCCTCAGTGCTTATACTTGCCCATCAATATTGGCAATTTGAGGCATATTATAGAATAAATCCTGACCTTCAAAATAAACAAACAAAAACACCACATTTAGCATGTTGCTTTTCAGGCCATCTACACAGGGGCATAGCCTGCTTTTTTTGGTCAGGGGGCAAAATAAAAAAAATAAAAATTTTTGGGGCACAGCTGACGAAAAAAATTGCAATTGCATCATACAATACATAGATACTGTATGTTTTCGAGCTTCAAAAAAGGCTTTATTTGGACGATTTTGCATTTTACACTATTGTCGGCCATTATCAGGATGGAAACAGCTTTATATTTACAATGTGCGCTCGTAGCGCGCAAAAATTTTGTATTTTACACTATTTTGGCCCATGATTGGGCTGAATTTTGGTAGTTGCCCTACTGATTTTCTCTTTCATTTTTTGTCACAGAGGGACAATTTTTTCACTGCCCCTCTGGCTACGCTACTGCATTTACAGAATTTTTTGCATTATTTGACAAGATTATATTGCAAATTCAAACAACTCAGCAAGTCCTGAAACTGGGAAACAAGTAGAATGCTGTGGTTGCCTTATCCGAGTTCTTTTGCATCATTTGATGATTGATGTAGTACTTGTACTCTTCTAATTGAATCACATCCTACATTATCCATGCTTCATTCAATGAACTAGTCTGTCACATTCTAGTTCTATAGGAGCAAATTGCATAATGCCTTTATTTTAAGATATATTTAGAATTCAGTAAGAATTGTTTTCAAAGCAAGTGGGGTGATAATGTCGACAGAAAACCATTAACCACTCAAGGTTAAAAATTTCATTCCTTCTCTTGACTTAATGGAATACACTCCAAAGAATTTCATCCCATTGCTAAATAAGATGTTTTTTGTGAAGCAAACTTCATTACCATAGAGCAGCGACACTAGGAAAATGTACCTGTATTTCTTATAAATAGTAGATTTGAAAGACAGGTAAGAAAGCATGAGTGATGTGATGTAAGGGAAAGTCGATGCTAAAAACAAATTACAAAGGTAGCACTAAAGGGCTTAACTGACAACTATGCCTATTTTTTTTTAAGACTTGGAAAATTACTGCAGTAAGTTTATTTGGCGCACGATCTCAGTTATTCATTTCCTGATGGCTGTGCCTCTTACAGACACCCTCCCTCTGGAATCCAAACCACGGTTCGCTCATTACACCTCCCTTAATGGAATACACTCCAAAGAATTTCATTCCATTGATAATAAGATGTTTTTTTGTGAAGCAAACTTCATTACCATAGAGCAGCGACACTAGGAAAATGTACCTGCATTTCTTATAAATAGTAGATTTGTAAGACAGGCAAGAAAGCATGAGTGATGTGATGTAAGGGAAAGTCGATGCTAAAAACAAATTACAAAGGTAGCACTAAAGGGCTTAATTGACAACTAGTGTAAATGTATATGGATCAGCAGCAGTCAGGCATTTCATTGCATTTAGATTTTATGCAAGAATGGTGAAAGTAAAGGTTTCATTGAAAAACCTGTGCTAGTCGATCATCACCAACATGAGAAAATTCAAAGTCTTTGATGAGTTTTGGCTGTTTTGAGTACATCAGTACATTCCTTTAAAGGAAAAAGCTTGGCTTGGATAACAATACTGAAATTTAATGGGTTAAAGATCTGGATGATTAATGCTGTGAAAGCCTCTCAAGCTATATTTTGGTATAATGGATTGGGAAATTCAGAATATGAACTTGCAAAAATGGGGCTTTGATTTTGCCTGGTTGGTTTAGGTGATGCAAAACTTAAAGGAAGTATCCTGCAAACACAACATTATGCCTTGCATGTTAGAAAAAGCAAGCATTGATCACATGGTTTTGATTAAAACAAACTCATATTGACCAAACAAATAAAAACATCAGTCTATCAACATGCGATATTCAAAATTCCTGGGTGCTGAAATTATTTAGTGCTTAATAATTATTTATCCAACATTGTGATTGCTGGACACTTCCTTTAACGGGCACTTCCTTTAACATACTGCTATTGAGCTGATTTCTGTGTATTAAGGGTGGGATTATTGACATTGATGGTAGAATCCCAAAAGACCTGCTATATGGCCAACTGGAAATCAGCTCCAAACTTGTTGGAAGACCTGCCCTTCAAGGATGTCTGCAAGCAAGACATGAAAAATTGTGACATCAACCCATCAAACTGGTGGCTGCTAATCGCAAAAGCTGGAAAGATACTGTCAAGACTGGAGCACATGTTGGAAACTAGAAAAAGATCCAGCAGTGGGAAGAGAGAAGAGAGCGAGGACAACAGGCATCATTGACATCTCCACCATCGCTAGAAGTTGCTTTCACTTGCAACAAGTGTGCGTTCCAGAATTTGACTGCATAGTCACAGTAGGAGATGCAACCAAACATCAGAGTTCTTTTTTAAAAGGCACAAATCCCATGCCATGATGATGATGATGATATTGAAATTTAAAGAAGTTGTGAAAAGTGAAATCATAAATTTGAATCGATTCATCAGGTTTGTTCAGTAAAATAGACATTTTGGATTTTAGTTTGACAAAACCAAGTGAATATTTGGTACTCACTACAATATTTTGTCCTACTCGTCGGAGGACTTCATCAGGTATGACTGATATGGTCATCTGATCCACTTTCCCGGAAACAAGTTTGAGTGGTTTCTGGAGTTGCTTAGTCTCTTTTGCAGACTTCAAAAGTGGATCGTAGACGTGACTTAAGAGGTATGTGCCCTCCTCTCTGTTTAGGGTCTTGGTGCCCCGTCTCCTTATCTCCATTGCTTTCCGTACTTCTCTAGATCTTCTGTCGTGCTCCCGCCCAAGGATCTTAGATTCTTCCCAGTCTATAACGTGGTTATCCCTTGCAACATGATCTGAAATGGCTGATTTTGTCTGTTCTATTTCTGATGTTCTGCGTTCGAGCGAGTGTACTTTTTTCTCATTTGCCTTTTTTCACTTCTGCTTGATGTTCAGCAAGTCTGGTACCGAACATCCGTGAGGTCTCACCGACATAGGAAAGGGCACAACATTTGCATCCGATTTCATATATGCAATTGCCGGTTTTAGATTTTTCACGTTTGTCTTTTGGGTGGACTAAGATTAACTATATTGAAGGTTCCGTCTATCAATTTACATTTGTAGGAAAAGCCACAAATTAGACACCACAAAATACTCCCAAGAAATCTTTTTAAACAGCTTCACAATTCCAATTTCACTCTCTGCTATCATGCAACCCAATCTGATTGAACCTTGGGAATGTCTAAAATTTGATATTTCAGTTCTTCAAATCAAAAGTTGCATACATTAAAAACATGAAAACCAGAAAGTCAGTAGAGCAAGGTTAAGGCCTTAAATAGGCAAAGTGCTCAACCTTCTTGCTTTTTTTTGCATGTATTTTTATTTATTATTATGGGCATTAGGATCATGTACAGTCCCATGCATGGATAACCCACAATGTTACTGATCAGGTTGGTCAGAGCTCACATCGGCTAACGATGAGGAAGTTCCCCGAAAGTGCTCCCGGTAAGTGAAATAAACAAGGAGATTTGAGTCTACTTATAAATATTTTCTCACATCGAGGGGAATTGATAAATAGAATGCCTTAAGGGCTGGGGTATGAACGTTTGGACAGTATTTATTTTGGGACATCAGAGCACATCAGACATATCGAATTGCATTCTGAATACGAAGAATGTCATTCTGATATCAAATAATTTTGATTTTTGAAATTCGCAATTTAATACACATTTTATGGCAAATCATTAAAAATTGATATTTTTGATATTTAACAGTACTTGAAGTAAACTTTATAAATCTGATGATTTATACTTAAAGTGTATGTAGGTGGGATGAAAAGTCGACGATCAATTGAAAATTTTGACCTTTCAGATTGAAGATATGGATTTTTCCCAAAACACCAAAAAAAAAAATTAGGTCTTTTGGGAAAAAAATCCATATCTTCAGTATGAAAGGTCAAAATTTTCAATTGACTGTCGGCTTTTCCTCCCTGCTACATACACTTTAAGAATATATCATTAGATTTATATAATTTACTTCGAGGACTGTTATATATCAAAATTTGAAAAATATCAAATTTTTATAATTTGTCATAAAATTTGTATTATATTGTGATTTTCAAAAATGAAAATTATTTGATATCAGAAAGACATGCTTCAGATTCAGAATGCAATTCGATAGGTCCAAGGTGCTCTCATGTCCCACAAAAAATACTGTCGAAACGCAATAAACGCTCATTTTAGATCCCTTAATTCACAAAGGAATCCTTTGTGAGTAAAGGATTCTACCTCTCAACCCTTGACACTTTACTTGATTTGGTTATTACCAAAATTGCACCATATCTCTATGTATAATTTCTTGAAAGATTTTGTTTATTGATGACAATTCATGGATTTATGCAACGATTTAAAAAACACTTTTAAGTATCAGAATTTAAATCACCAGCATTTAATAGAATTTGTGTCAACTTATTAATACTTGTATAAGGCCAAAAAAAAAGAAGGTTCATCTCAAAAACAAATGCGGAAATTTTTTTTTTTTCAAAAAATTTTTTTTATAGTTTTTTCCAGAAAAAAATCGGCGAAAATCAGACTTTTTTTTCAAAATAGCATGAAAAAAAAGTCGAGAAAAAAAAAAAAAATATCGCATTTGTTTTAAATATCTCGTGAGCTTTGAGACAAACCTTTTTTTTTTTGCCTAACATAATGGATCAGCAGACACATGACACAATTCTTGTAATGATAAATAGTGAAAGACAAGTAATGCTCATGGTCTAAAAATGCACCACCTCCCTCTTCGATGCAGAGGGATTTAAAATTCAATTTATTTTCAATCAAAAACATCAAAAAGCCCATACCTGAAAACTATTTATTGAAGAATGGTCCATGTGGTTCTTCTTATTTTTCTTTTTTCAAATTTCTTTTCTCATATTTGATGAACAATGTTAATGTCATGTAGTGAAATGATGTCTATACCATTCTTGGTGTGAGTCCAGAACAGTAGACTGCAAGTTACAGATAAATATCTTGCTGCAACTAATAAAATGGGCAAGGAGGTTTTTTTGCCCAGAAGTATACATGTATGTGGGTTAAGTATTTTTTTCATCAAACATATAAGGATTTGGGTTGAATCAATCGCTTATTGGCTCAAAAATATAAAACAACAAGTTTACTTTCTTCAGGTGGCTTGAAAACCAAGTTATCCTTTTTCATGTCACCTGTCTATTTTTTTTATATAATATTTGAGATTAATTTTCATAAGATTTATTGAGTTCATATAAATTCTTCATATTGCTTGTATAATGTACAAATCATTTTTTGCTCAAAATTTTTTTTTTTCTGGATTTCTGAAATAAAAAAATTAATGTAGTACACTTGCTCCCCCACAACGAAATGCCCATGTCCTACAAACTTGTTTTTTATTAGACTTATAATATAACATGTCTCAAAATGATTTCACCTATTATTGCACTTTTCTGAGAATCCAATTAAATGTTAACCCCCTCCATGCGGGTGTCAACTGCAGACATGTTTCAATATTTTTTTAACGAATTGTAAATATCCATGACCATATATTTGGAATCAGCATGTAAAATGCATTAAAATGAGTACAAACAAGCCTAGTATTGGTTCAGTGGTTCTTAAGATAGCTCTTGATAGTTTGAGAAAATGTCTGGAAATGTTAAAGCCTATACGGCTAGCATGCAGAGTCTCAAATAGGTTAAATATTCAGCAGCATCTCACCAGGAAAAACCAAAATATAATAACCATCACTGGCAATCCCAGCTGGCAATGTATTCACTGCTGTGTTATTGATAATTACAAAAAAAAAAAAGATGCTATTCAATTATATCATGAAACAAATGAAAGTAAAACCTAAATGAAACTCATCATAAGTGCCCCTTGGGAATCTCCACAATTGCATAATATTTTCGCCAGAAATAGGGATTTGATTTATAGTATTATTCGCTTTTGATGCAAATTTTTCTTGGATTGATGCAAGTACTCCCATCAGCCCAAATTTGAATTATAGGTTAATACATGCGTATTACTTGTTGGGAGTGAAATTGTACAAAATAATGCACGCGTACTGAGATGTTGATGCGTCTAATGCACGAGCCCCGAACGACCTATTTCATACACAAAAGAATTTCTGTGATTTTTGCATTTTTATAACAAAATTGCCACTAAAAATTTGGAAAATACAGGCAAATATAAATGTAACAACCCGCAAGTAAAATGACCGCGTCCGAAAGCACTGCGCGTACTACGCAGAGTGCACGCCCGTGTAATTGTACAACATTTATGCACGGCTAATAATTTACTAACGGAGGCTCTGATTGGTTCTCACTATCTAGGAGTGTATGAATAGACAATAATAGACTAGTTTAACCACTCCCAATTCCAAAAAATCTGGTATTTAAAAAAACTATTACAGAATGAATATCTTTTAAGATATTAAAATGAAATAAAATGAATTCTACAGGTAATATCTAGTATATTGATATTTCCTCGTATTATGCAGTTATCATCAAATTAAATTCAAGAAGAAGAAAATTATGGCATGAATACTGTGGCAAATTATAAATCCCCAAATATCCCACAATCTACATTGTGACTAGTATGCAAGTAGTCCAATACAAAATACTGCAGGTGCTGTTTGATGCATGGGACACTGTGTGTACTGGACATTGCATTTATCATGTTGTGATGATGATATTAAAAGAAAAATAATTAATGATATTGTGATGATGATATTAAAAGAAAAATAATTTATAATGATAATAATAATTTTAAAAAAAGTAGACTTTCAAAAAGCATCAAAGCAAACATCTATTCTGAACAAGAATAAAAAAAATCAAAATGTTACACATGATAACAACATCGGCTGCTTTGCTCCAAGATACTTTGATTTGATGCAGTTGTTTTTACGCTACATTGAAGTAACTGCCAGCTTTACAACATTTTCTGTTTCACCCTATAATTGAATTTGTTTAAAATAGACTAAAAAGTCGATTTGGTCCACTTTAGGCATAGTGTTAATTCAAGGTGTTCCTTGGGACATTAAGTACATGCGAGCAACCATCCATACAATGGCAGTAACACAATTTTATTTAAAAAAGAAAAGACTTTTAATTTATCTATTTTTACAACAATTGCACAACAAAACATACCACGACGCTGTCTCAAGCGCGCTTCAGACTCCATATTGTACGTACAATATTGTATGTACAATACTTTTCGTGACGTCAAAAAGTATTACACGTGCAATAAATAGTATGTACCGGGAAAATATATATTGTGCTACAATCATAGGTTGCTTAATTGATACGGAGTTGCCAAATTTCTAAGAGTTCTAAATTTAGTGAGTGCACGGAATGAGGAACATCTTTTAATGTCTTCTTGTATTCAACCATGGTAGGTATCATAATACCTACCATGATTCAACTGTACTTGAATTATTATATAATCAATGGGCACCTTTTTAAAGTTAATAATACGTCAGATTAATACTAATATTAATAATATTAAAATTGTAATAATAATATAAATGGCACATTCAGATCTTATTTATTTATTTATAGATTTATCTATTTAGGCCTATTTATTTATTTATTTATTTATTTATTTATTTATTTATTTATTTATTTATTTATTTATTTATTTATTTATTTATTTATTTATTTATTTATTTATTTATTTGTTTATTTATTGATTGATTGATTGATTGATAACTGATTGATTAAGTGATTTAGAGATTCATTTATACTGATATTTAGTCATATATTGATTTAGAAAGTTTAAAGTATTATTTGTATGCCTTTGTATTTATTCTGGTTCTGATTTTATTATTGATACTGATATTTTTTAAAGTTTTGGCATAGTATTCGTTACATTATAACACGCTGGGTTATGAATTTGCAACACCTTTTTACATATTGATATCGTTGAGGCATGTTATGATAGGCCTACTTATGATCATCACAATACATCCATAAACGTGTTAATGCAGTAACCAGTGGCGTTAGGGGCACGGAAGCCCCCGATCTGAAATATTAGAAAATCCCATAGGAAAACTGCCGAAAACGGCTTGTGCCCCTCCCCCTCATCAGAACCGGATGCAACGCCTTCTATACTTTTTCATTCATTAATTATAGGCGTATTAATAGTAATGCGTTGAGTTTTTAAAAAGTAATATCCGCCTTTTTTTTCTTTCTTTTTGAAATGACATACGGTACTTGTTACAAAAACAAATCAGCATGGAAAACATTTTTTTTTCGTCAGAGGCAGATATTTGGCCTATTCAGTGTCATAAAGCTACAAAATAGACGATCTTTTAAAATCATTTTTAAATGGCTATTTATTTTTCAACCTTATTGTTTGTATTTGTAATGTTCACACAATCTGAACATGTGCTTGTAGGACAACGATTTTGAATTAAACATGTTAATTGTGATATTTTAATTCATCTAGAACACCACAGTTAAGCGTCCCAAAATTGTAAGTGGGTTTTCTTTTATTTAACCTCATTATTTCGCTAAAATTACTCGAAAACCGTCCTAAGAGTTGTTGTTACTAATAAACATTTTGGGCAAAGGATAGCCAAATAGTTGACCGAAATCGTATATTCGCACCAATATTTGACTGAAATCGTATATTAACATTACCGTCCCTTCGTGGCTTTATTGCAAACCAAAGTGTGAAACGAGATTACTTGAAATATATATTTCAGAATTGAAAGAGTTTCAACCCTACGAATATATTTCTGAAATATGTCTCTCTGATTGGTTGATGGTCAAGAGGATTACGGCATCCTCAAAGCCTCTTGCTGTAATTCTCTAATCGATATCTATTATCTTCTGAAATCCATACAACCGTGTCAAATGAAATAGTCTCGAATCATAATTTGTGCACGATACAACATTGATACGTCAGATTTCGGAATTTTATTAAAAATAGGCATAAATCACATTGAACAGGTTGAATGCTGGCAAAAGTAGATAAAATAACTATGGGTCGAATTTACATTAATCAGTGTCCTGGGGCCAGGATAACATTTAGGACTCCTTCAATTCTAAAACAATACTTCGCCAAATGTCCTTGCTTTCATTTTCTCATTTAATTTGTTTTAATTTTAATTAATTTCTTTATCCACTGGCTCTCTGGTAAATCCGGTATATTTCTCTTGTCCATTACCCGTGTTAATATATTTATTTATTAAAATGAACCATCTATTAAATTCCTATAATACAATGTATAGGCCTAGTGTATTTGATAACAAATTTGTTTTTATTTTTGATTGGAATTTGGGTTCCATTACACGATTTCATAATAAGATATGTTTGGGCATGGCGGAATTAGTATATGATTAAAAACAGAAATACTCTTAGGCCCCCTTTTTTAATGTTTGTAGGCCTACATTATTGATATCAATATTTATGTACAAAATGCAAAAGAATGTATATATATTTGATTGTTTTGTAAACATTAAATTTGATGTTTACTCATAATTATGTCTGGAAAGTCAGGGAAAAACTAAGGAGTATCGGTATTTAGTTTCCTGGGAAAGTGGATCAGAGGAGCAGTGAGTAAAAACATTTGCCTAAATCTTTATTTGATTTTTATTGTTTTATGAATTTATTAGGGCTACTGGTAAAGTGTAGAAAAAACCTCCAAGCGCACTCTAGGATTTTTCATCAGCAGCAGTAGAAATTTCTCTTGCATAGATTTTCTGGTGACCTCGCTTGGATTTAGCAAACAATGAACCGTCAGGGTTATAGCGCGTTATTTAATCTGATTCAACTCGTCGTGGCACGTATATTTATTGCACGTGTAATACTTTTTGACGTCACGAAAAGTATTGTACATACAATATTGTACGTACAATACGGAGTCTGAAGCTAGCCTTAAAGATCCTACATACATTAGAATTTACAAAATGTCAATGTTGTTGTAAAAATTACAATTAATGTGTTTTTGTTTTTGATGATTTGTAATCTTGTTGTATACGGTACTGATTTTCATTCACCATATTCAACACCGGTGTGTCCAGGATCTGTTCCTGCGGGAGCTCAGAGGAGCTTTCAAGCGGGGGCTTGATGGCTAAAATCACCAAAAAACGGCTGATTTTACATGATTTTTAACAAAAAAAGCACCCCCCTGGACACGCCACTCACTGTTCAATCATATGTACTGCCAAATGGCATGCATTGTATATGGTTGGAATGAAATTTCAAACATTTTTAGAGTGAACAACTTTTTTTCACTTGGAAAGGATTGGCAAAATATTGAAAAACAATGAAAATCAATCTTTTTGAGTGAATATTCAATTGGAAATTAACATCTTATGCAAGGCATATCCAATAAATATCCATCAGATTAGACAAACAGAATTTTAAGAAGCGGAATATGTTAGCTATAAATAAGATAAACAATTATTGCATCAAACCAACATTTCTGAGCAAACCAGCCATATTCTGGTCATGGTTGCACCATTTATTTTCAGGGGCGGATTGGGGGTAGGGGGGATTGCGCACCTGGCCCGCCCCCATTTTTGAAGAGTGGCGCCGCACCCCCCCCTAATTTTTGCAGAGCAGCGCCTGACTTTGTGTGGGTGCCAAGCTGCTGCCGTGGCGGCGGTGGATTGGCGCCAATTGAATATTCCAGGAATAGCCCCTGATTTTGGAAGCGGATGTGCAGTGCATTATTGTTTTGTTAAACCAGGAAGTGCTGAAGTGTTAATGGACTTCATTATGTTCTGAAGAAAATACTAACTTTCATCTTTCCAAAGGTAGTTACAATACACTTAAACAACAGAGCGGGACTCATAGGCGTAGATCCCGGGGGGATGGGGGATTTATCCCCCAATATTTTGCCAGGGGGATGGTCCATACAATCATCCCCCAATGTTGACGCCTGATAATGGGTTTCTGACCAAATTAACCTCATATTTGCACATTTTAGGCCCAAAAGTGCAAATTTTCGCACGCTTCGCGCGCATTTAATCTACTTTTACATCATATTTCATCAGTTTAGCTTCAAAATAGCAAAAATTTTCACGCGCTTCGCGCGCATTTATATCATAAACTAATTTTGTCGCCAAAGGGTGCTGGATTGACTATACTTCAAGATTTTTTTCCAACTTCATCCCCCCCAATGTCAAAAAGAAATCTACGCCACTGGCGGGACTCGCATTTGTAGCTGCCAGAGTCATATTGATTCGCTGGAAATAAGAATGTACTTTTAAGAATGTATTTGTACGATAATGATGAACCCCTGCCTTAACCCCTTTTATCTGTGCTGTGAATGGGACTGTGTACTCTCAGAAATGCATTTAGTAAAAGTGCAAAAGTGCTGTAACTTTTTAATGATTCACATACGACATATGAAAGTATATATTTTTTGAAAGGAAGTGATTGAGTCAAGGTAGAAATATAAGCACAGATTTGGTGTAAAAATTATATTTTACGGGAAAATCACACTCAAAATAAAACATTTTTGCTTTGTTGGGGTGTGTGGGTGAAAATGCAAAAATTGAAATGTTTAAAATTTGGCTTTGATGTTTTTGTTTTCTTAATCTTGAGTTTCCATCCATAGTGTTAGAGGCTGGAATCTGTCTCTTACACCCGGACTAGAATCTTCTAAGTGTAAAAGACAGATTTCAGCTGCAGCTTACACACTTTCCCTGCAAAATGGTTGTATTATATAGTTCTGTCATGTCATTCCACCTGATGATTGCTACATGTAGTACATGTAGTATGAAACTCAGGGTAGCGATTATATTGTGTTGCTAAACTTATTATTAATTATTTTATAATTTCGTTTTACTGTAAAGCACATTTGTTTGATGCCGATAATAACATTTTATTGGATACATTTGTTCCGCACCTCTGAGGAACCTTTTAATTTCCTATTGATTATAGCTGCATCAACTTGGACAATTCACCTTGACATTGGGGAAATAACACAGAAAACAAAGAAATACACAAATAACCTTGCCACTTAAACAAGCCAAATTGTTAAAACACTTCCCCATTTCAATCAGTGAATCAACTAATTATTTGCATGTATTTGTCTACTATTATGTTTGTTTGCAATCATAACAATTACATACAACACCCACAACCAGTGTTTAGTGTTATTGTTGATTATTATATAAACATGTCAACTTAAATTTGATCAAATCTCATATCAGGTGGAAGGGTGGCAAGTGTCATGGTACCAATACACAAACATTAAGTTAGGTAACCCATTTTGTGTTATTTTTTGGTACGTAATTAACAAATTATTTCTGTAATTTTGTACAGTACTCAATAAACAAATTATTTGTGTTATTTTGTACTTAATTAAAAATAATGAAGAAGGAGGCGGCTTAAATGCTTCACTCTAGCAGGGCGTAAGACAATGAGAAACACAAATTAATATATGCGATGATCATAAATAACCGATGCAAGCCCAGGAAATTATGATTTAAATGAAGTGTTTGGAGCTCGCGCAAACTGACATATGAAAATTTTGAGAGAGAAATTCACTTTGCCGCACCCAAAATATTTCCTGGTGCCGCCACTGAGAGGAGCTGGTGAAAATAATGACGATTTCGGGGAGGGGGGAGGGGCACAAATCCACTGGCTACACCACTGATCACTGCAGGCCAGCAACATCATCCATGGCATTATAAGCATGGTGATTTGCAAATCTGAAGTTTAAAGTGTCACATTAATGTGGACCAGTGTAACATCAAAGCTTTCAATTTGCGTTCCAACCTGTTGTAGGCCTATCCTGCCTATTAAAATATTGTCGTAACATGAGGGACATGAGTGACAGGAGGCTTGACCACTTCAAACACCGCTGTTCCATATAACTTGTCTTATCCAACTTTAGACAGATGTGTATGATTGACAACACCCATAATTATCACCAACTCCTATTGAAATAAGATGCATGAAGTCAAGTTACAGATCAACTCACATAAACCTTGGTTTTTTTAATTCTAAACAATAGACGTACAGAAACTTTGCTGCCAGATTTGAAATCATGATATATTGGCTCATAATATTACTCTTCAGCATGGGACTATAGGCTATAATGTCATAGTCAATTTTTGATAAATAAAAAATATGTTATCAGGACCAGATTTACCTTTTTGGAGGCCCTGGGCCAGGTCAAAATGTGGAGGCCCCAAACGTACTGTGAGGAAGGCATGTGCACTCAAGTGGCCAAGTTTTTAGACTTTACCAGGATATTTGCGCGTGAAGCGCATGAATAAATTTCAATTTTAGACTATATTAGCCCAAATTGAAGCTGAATTTTGCCATATAACAGGCCAGTGGGCGCGAAGCGCCTAAAATTTTGCAATTTTTGTAGGCTATTTTGGCCCAAAACACGGTGTTTTTCGGCGAAAATGAAAGATGCTCACTGCACAGGGCCAAAATTTGGGGGCCCTGGGCCCATCTGGCCCTATGGTAAATCCGGCCCTGTATGTTATTTATCATGATAAATGCATTCAAAAGTTTATTTGTGACATGATCTGGTTTGGAAATTGAGTTACTGTAATTATTACCTTGTACAAACATTTGGCTATCATACATGTATACTGAAAACACCAGCTAACACCATAGGTCTAGCATAGTACTTGGTTCTTAAGTTATGAAGGTTTGTGATGTCTCTTTTCTTATGTATTTTATTGTTTTTTACCTCTATATTTTTGCCTATATCTCAATTTCAAATTTGCCACCTTTGGCCCCCATGGACCATATTGTGTCACATTTGTGATCTGTATCATGCCCATATTAAAAATTTAAGAAACTATGGGTTTAAAACAGGAACTGGTCAAAATTTGTATGAGTTTGGTCCATCATCATTCCTATATTCAAAATTATAGTAAAAAATTATAGTGAAACCATCACTAGATACAGTGCTCAACTATAAAATATAGGAGCGAAATATATTATTATTATACAAATGAAATTACCACATCATAATACAAATTTGTTTCATATGGATGGTTTGACCCATCCACACTTTCGTCAGTTGCAATGTGTAAAATGACAAAGAATATGTCTTGAGTTTTGATGCGCAAGAGGAATTAACGCAACTGCGTATCTTAAAGTTACGCAATACAATACGCGTCTTAAGTGCGTATCCATGTCTGGGCGCTACTTATTGCTATTCCTCTTGCGCGCATCAAAACTCAAGACATATTCTTTGTCATTTTACACATTGCAACTGACGAGTGTGGATGGGTCAAACCATCCATACGAAACAAATTTGTATTGCGATGTGGTAATTTCATTTGTATAATAATAATATATATTCAAAATTATATTGAAAAATAGAACGCTTTAATTGTTTTTTCTAGCGTTTCTTATTTTTCAGAAATATTCAAACTTGCAATTTCTAAAAGATAATTATGGACATTGGCCTTTCTGGGCAAAGTCCGCGATATTGAGTACATATTATATGAGTTGTTGTAAATTATGTCCACTAGCGGGACACCCGCGCTACACGCGGGTCCCCGCTAGGTGAGTAAATGGGAGCGTTCACTAAAACAGGGGGAATTACTGAACAGGTAGAATCATTGAAAAGGTCAATTCTATTTATCTGAACCTGACCATCCTTAAGCCTACGTTTCTATTTTAACTTCTTTCTTTCTTTTTAGTTTTTTAAACATGGGCCAATTTTGTTCCATTAAAAAAAAATTCTGCTGCTAAGCTTGCGATTTTCCGTTACCATGTTTTTTATTTATTCAATCTCGTTCTCGTTATTTTCTAAATCTGTCCTTTCTTACATTTCCCTTTTAGCTTCTTTTTTATTTGCTGCATAGCTTGTGATTTCCCGTTTTCATGTTATTTATTTAATTCTGTCCTCAGTTTAATAGCTTTTTTATTTAAACTTCCTGATCTTATAATAGCTTTTACATTTCCTGAAGAGTTTCTTTCTTTCCTTCTTTAGCCTAATTTATTCCCGGTTTCATTTTGTGACTAAGTATAACCCACATACTCGTAAAGCCTGTTTGTCCTCATTTTGTTTTCTTTTTTATTTATAGTAGGCCTACCTCTTCATTAGGGTGATTCACAAAAAATGAAATTGGTATTTTTCAACGGGACACCCCCCCTCATTTTTTTCATTTTGATTGTAAAAATGTTAACCCGCTTTCCAGAAAATTGCAAAATATTATGGTACTTGGCTAATATAAAGTTGTGTTTATGGGGCTCTAGTTCGGTTTTTTTTTTAAATGATTGAAATGTATGTAGGTTTGTAACTGTAAATTATGTTATTCAAGTGTTGAATGTGTGTAGGTTTGTAATTTTATGTAAGTGTAGTGTAATGTTTAATGTGTAATCCAGTAGTAAATGTGTCTTAGCCACTCTAGCTCTTGTCACAAGTACCTTGCACAAGGTGTAGTTTTGAACTGGCCACTATCCAATGTTGTGACCCCAATTTATATACATTTCTTTTCAACCATGGTGAATCTAATCCTTCCTGTGGTCATTCAATTCAAACAATACAAATCTTCATCAGGTATGGCCATAATGACCACCCCTGATACAGATGTATGGATTTTGATAGTTACTATTACATAAGATTTCAAAAGCTGGTATCACCATTGGGGTAAACTAATATGTGAAGAATTTTAATCTTTTTTTTTTTATCAACAGTTCAGTTCAATAAGGTATAAATTTGGGGTGCCTGGTGGGATTCAGGGGATATCCCAGGGTATTCTTTTCTTGAGCTACACTCCCTCTGTCACTTTTGAAACATTTTTATTATTACAGTCAACTATGAACTTTAATTTGGTAAAACCCATGTTTTCACAAAGTTAGGTATATCATTGAACATTTACTTCAGTTTTGCAAGCCTGGTAGACTTTTTAGGCCCTGAAATAAGCGTTTGAAATTGTTGACAAAAATCCCATTGACTTTGTGTACAAAAGTTCATTGACCGGTAGCACCCCCTAAACTTATTTGAATTTTTTTCATATTTTGCAGGTATAATTTTATTACCAAAATGAACAAAATGAGGGGGTGTCCCGTTGAAAAATACCAATTTCATTTTTTGTGAATCACCCTACTCTTCATGTTGTTTGTACTTTCTAACACACATCTTTTTCCCGTATTTATTACGTTCCGGTCGTTCACCCGTAATATCATTCATTACGTGACTCTGCGTCGTTTACGCGTGCCGGATTTCTTTTAGAATACCCTACCACTGTAGATTTTCAATGGGGGTCTTTTATGAACGACCCATACACATACACTGTGAATGTAAAAAATGGTAGGGTATTCTAAAAGATAGCCCGCGTGCCATGGCGTAGTGCTGTGTTACCCGTGTGGTATCGCTGCGCTACGCGAGCGGCTTGGCATTAGATACGCCCGTGCGACGCGCAAGGCTAGCTTAGTAACTGACTCTTTTTTTTGTTTACCTTGGATAGCAACGGACCACATTTTCACTGATTTTGAAGCCAATTCTTGACCGTTTTCAACCAAATTTTCGCATAACCGTCTCGGTAAGTTCCTCGATCTCCCGTATGAATTTGGCGACATATGGATTGAAACTGACGGAGCCTTTATACATGATACATAGATACATAGATAGATAGAAACTGACGGAGCCTTTATACATGATACATAGATACATAGATAGATAGATAGATAGATAGATACATACATACATACATACAACATTCCCCTATTTATAGTAAGAATATGTGTGCTAAGATATTACTCCCCTTAAGGCAGCTGTGTACTCTCAGACATGCATGTAGTAAAAGTGCCATAACTTTGTAATTATTCACGCAAGACATATAAAAGTATACATTTTTATAAAGGCAATACATCAATGAATCTTAATATAAATACAGATTTGGTGTAAAAACAACAATTATGAAGAAAATCACAAAAGAGTGTGATTTTCTCCAAAAATGAGCATTTTAGCCCAAATTGGACCTCACAGATGAATTCATCAAGTCATTTCCATTCTAAAAATGTATACTTTTATATTCTTTAGACTATTAATTTAGCAGTTATGAGGCCCGAAAGTTTCCATAATTCCAGGGTTCAGACCACCCTTAAGATTTGATAATGCAAACAGAAAAGAATGGTGATAAATTACAAATGTTGTATTGACCCGTTTCATTTTTAATTTTAAAGTCAAACAATTATCTATGGTAAAACAATCATTCATAATGGCTATATACATGTAGATCAAACACTGGGCTGTCATCATTATGGGTATAAATGATGCACATCTTATATGTAACAAATTTCAATGCATTAACTGAACAACTATACTTCAGATATATATGGACTGGAGATCCAGGGCTTTTTCACTTTAAACAAATTTGCATGAAAGTCACAAGTCACTTTGGTGTATTATGCAGAAACAACATTTACGGTTAGTTTTGCTTCATTCGAATCCCTACTTTTCTTGACTTCATAAAAAATAACGATAAATTATCATAATAACTACCTGGATATTATTATGCCTTGATCATTTTGGATTGGCTTGTACTGGTTGAAAAAAAAATCTTATGAAGGTTTTTGTAAACCAAATTGATGTAAAATGGATGTGCAGGTGATTTCAGTGGGATTGAAACAGCTGCTATAATCTATGACCAAATCTTTGTAAACACTTGTTAATTTTTAATCAAAAATTAGCTTCTTCCGGGGCTTCATCTTCCCAAGTGGCATTTTACAATTGCTTCAAAGGTCGTTCGTCCATCATGATATGATTTATAGCTAAATTATCTCTTCTTATGAGACATATATTCTGCATTGATGGAAAGACTTCCTAGTATTGACAAGATGTGTATACAGTGCGCAAAATAATTAAGGTACCAGTTATGTTAACTCCCGTATATCCTATTCCTAAACAAAGACAGATATGCCATAATTGGATTTCCATTGATTAGCATGTTAAAACTGGTGTCATGCTTTCATTGATTAGAATACAAAAGTGCAACTTTTAATTTTATTTCTTCCTTAGGTTTTAGATCACCATTTCTTTAATTCTCAATCAATTTCAACAAATGAGGTGTTAAATCAGAGCTAATTGAGTACATTTTGTCTATGTTTAGGATATACAGGGGTGGACATAACTGGTACCATAATTATTTTGCGCACTGTATATTATCCATGGAATACAATTATGTGGTTTCAAGAATTGTAACAAGAACTGTCTTGAAAAAAAGACAACACCACAGATGAAAACAAATAATTAAAAATGTAAAAACAAATTATTTGTAATGTCGTTAGTAGCTTTAAGATAACAAGTTTAAGACAGCCTTACTATATGCATACATTTTGAATAATTCGATTAATTTTACCCCAGTCAATTAAAATGTCTGTTGAGCACTTTGGATGTTTACTTAAAAGTAAAGAGCCTACTCAAGAACTTTATATAGCTGTATAATATGTCAAAATATGAAAAGAGATGATTGCAATTTTAAAGTAGTATTAGTAAGTTAAAAGGAATTCAAGTGGATGTAATGCATTGCAAGTAAAAGGATGTTACACTTGCAAGGTTGACTCTAAGTCAATGATTTGCTTTGTTGAATAAGTTCTTCAGGCCTGTTTAGGTATCATACTAATGGTAAATTTTGTTTTACAAATCCAATAATTTACTCACGTTTTAGACATTTCATATTCCGATCAGAAGACTTCATCAGTAATGTGCTGATCTAGCGATTGTAATGCTGGTTTCATACTTTCTGCCGCTTGCCGCTGAGCTGAGCGGCATGACGCTTCATCATGCCGCTTGCACTTGTCTGTAACCGGAGTGGCACAACGCTGAGCGGCAGCGGCATGACTCTGAAAGCCACTCTTGCCGCTCAGCACCACTCCAAAATCGTATTTTGTTCTGATACGTCAGAACGGCACCGCTCCGAGTTGATTTGAATTAAACTCCTAGTGGTGCTGCCGCCGTGGCAAAGCGGTGGAGTGATCAATATATCGGCTTGCCGCTGGTCACTGCTAGCATTTCTGGTGCGCAGTGAAGTAAAATCATATTCAGAGTGGCAAAGCGGCAAGCGGCAGGAAAGTATGAAACCAGCATAACGGAAGAGGATTAACAACATCCAGGAGTAGGAAAAAATCAAACATGAGCTAATCAATGTGGATATGCCAACTGGGCTATTGTAAAACAACAGATAATCATCAAAGATAAGACTAAAGCAAGGAAGAAAGCAAAGGACAAGAACACTGAAAGAAGTAAAGGAATGGTAGTTAGACCTTATGTTCAAGGTGTCCCTGAAAGACTGCAGTGAGTGTAAGCATAACATCCAAACAGGGATGAAGCCACTACTGAAATATACAAATACAACATGTTTTGAGGAGAAGTAATCAAAACTACTGGTCCCGAGGTGTTGGATGATTTGACTACACCGAGGGACCAGTAATTTTGACTACTTCCCCGAAATGGAACATGTTGTATTTGTTTTACTATACCTCATAAATATTTTCACTATCACGGTAAAATCGTAAACAAAAGTCAAAACACACACCAGTCAACGTGCCGGCTGGCATGGTAAATAAGCTTATTTTGCTTACCTTTGGAGGATTTCTGTTCAATCAATTTACATTTTGACCTATATTATTCTAAGTTTCTTTTTTTTAACATTCCATAAATAACATTTTGTTTCATAAAACCCCAAATTTGTGTGTTATTATCCATCGGTAATCTTGGTAAAATAACTGCAGCAGACACCATTTTCACGATAAATGCATCTGCAGAATCACCGTTGTGTAGCATAATGCTACGTCTGAAGGAACGGTGACGCATGGGGTCCAGACACGGTGTGGTAGTAGGGTTGCAGAAGTTTTTGCTACTTCCCCGTGTGCATGTAATTGCACAGGGGTGGGGAAGAAACCGGCAGGCCCTTCGAGGAAATTCATTCGCGCAGTACGAAAGGAGTCAGTCAAGGAAATAAACAAGTCGGTCATCATGGACCATGTGTCACAGCAATTAAACCATGTGATTGATTGAGCATACCAGAAAATTTTTTTGGGGGGGCGGAGGGCAACTTTATCCACCACGATAAAGGAACATTCACTAAATCATGTACCGGTATAAGATCAGCTACTACAAAGAACTGAACACTCTGGAGATGAGAGTGGGAGTATTGTTAGATCAGCGTATTGTTGATGAAGTCTTCCGATTGGAAGATAAAATGTGAGTAAATTATTGGACTTGTAGTAAAATATTACTTAGGATATATAGGATATGGATGGTCTTCAAACATACTAGACCAGCTGCCAGTAAGTATGACGTTGTTTTGGTGTCCATAGTTTTGTTTTTGATGGATATTGCTTCTCAAGACCACCAACTGGCGGGTCAAAGTTCACACAGAGGTCAAAATGCAAATTGCTCAAATGCTGTTGAAAAGTTCTCCAAATTATTCCTCTTGTCATGGCGATCCAGAAAAAGTATACTTTTACCTATCTGAGACATTCCCTTCTGGAGTTTTAACAATCTCCCCCTCTCATCTCCAGAGTGTTCAGTTCTTTGTAGTAGCTGATCTTATACATGATTTAGTGAATATTTTTTAAAATAATTTGTCAACTGCAGTTGACACCCGTGTGGAGAGTTAATAAACACCGGTATTCAATACGTCTTACAGGTTAGTGACAAAAAAGAGTTTACTCCATCAATGAAATATTTCATTATGAAATAGCAACTGACATTATTACAGCCTTTATAGTCACAATAATATTTGTCTGTAAATTTATAATATAAGTTTGTAGTAGAAATAAGAAGGGGAAAACTCATTACTGCTGAAGAAAAGTAGTAATGAAATGATAGTATGCCCAGCAGCAGTACTCCACCAGATTGTAATTTTAACTCTTATAGAATTCAAGAGAGGGCACTGTTTACAATGCATTGCAGGTGTTTATAATAGTCAGGTGTTGGTGGTTGAATAACTACAATGCACTTACTGAAAACACCAGAAAGGAAAAGGCTAAAGATGCAGCCTATATGTGATGCAATCAAGCAAAATTAGTCAGATGTCAGGAATATTGATTTTGAGATATAATCAATAAGGGCAAAAAAAAAAGGTTTGTCTCAAAGCTTGCGCACGCGCACGCATTTGTAAAATCGTGAGATTTGAAAAAAAAAGAAATGAGGAAATTTTTTTTATTTCAATTTTTTTTTTTTTTAGTTTTTTCCGGAAAAATTCGGGGAAATCAGACTTTTTTTCTCAAAATACCATAAAAATACCAAGTCGGGAATAAAAAAATTGCATTCGCAATAAAAAAAAAATTGCATTCGCATTTGTTTTTAAACCACTCGTGAGCTTTGAGACAAACCTTTTTTTTTTGCCTAATAATATTCAACTTCCTTTGTATTTTATTGTTCTGAGCAACACTAAAATGGCCATATCTCTGGAACCATAAGTCTAATTATGATGGGTTTTTCAGCAAAATAAAGCTCTGAGAATGTCTCATAATGGGATTGAAAACTGAATTTAGATTTTGATCGACATCAGACTCATTTTGCTTGATCGCATCACATAATGAACCATTTTGACAAAGAGCCAATTAAAAAAAATGTTTGTTTGCCCTGAAGAGACAAATATTTGGAGGTCCGGGAGGTTGATCCTTTTTTTTTTCATGGACACTGGCACCATTTTGACATCAAGTGAAACCACATCTCACAGCATAACTAATGCTATTGAGCACCTGATATGGTGGTTGGATTGTATTTTAAGTTGATTGTAAGGTAGGAGTGTTTCTTAGAAATTATTACTAAACTTGTGGGTGAGAAAATGTGCAAAAATTATGAAATTTTATGAGTTTCCGAAAAAAAAAGTAAGCACTTTTTAATTCCAAATATTTCAAAATAAGCAGCATAGACTCAATGTTGAAATAAGTAGACTAATTTATCAAAAAGAGCTTACCTTTTTCCAAATAGGCACAGTGGCTTTAAGGGTATCAATACAGTACTGCACAGCTTCAAGTGAGGCTTTACGGTGGGGTGACGATACCGCTATAATCACGCTGGATTCGCTGATCGGTACATGCCTGAAATTTCAAAGCAATATTCGTATCAAGTTATTTTAAATTAAACAAAAATAAGATAAGGCCAAACATTGCTGTACATTGGACATAAATTAAAAGTGGATGTCCCAATTCACAGCCTCACCTGCCTCCCTACATTACCATATCAAGATTTTGGCCTCTGAAGGAAGTTCATACTTTTGGCTGGACACTTAGTTTCATTTTGATGGTTTACAATCTGTAGGCCTACTGTTCTTTTAGCCTGCCTGACTGGATAGTGCCATACCTGCCTGACTGGCTAGTACCATACCTGCCTGACTGGCTAGTGCCATACCTGCCTGACTGGCTAGTACCACACCTGCCTGACTGGCTAGTGCCATACCTACCTGACTGGCTAGTGCCACACCTGCCTGACTGGCTAGTACCATACCTGCCTGACTGGCTAGTGCCATACCTGCCTGACTGGCTAGTACCATACCTGCCTGACTGGCTAGTACCATAACTGCCTGACTGGCTAGTACCATACCTGCCTGACTGGCTAGTACCATACCTGCCTGACTGGCTAGTACCATACCTGCCTGACTGGATAGTACCATAACTGCCTGACTGGCTAGTGCCATACCTGCCTGACTGGCTAGTGCCATACCTGCCTGACTGGCTAGTACCATAACTGCCTGACTGGCTAGTACCACACCTGCCTGACTGGCTAATACCATACCTGCCTGACTGGCTAGTACCATACCTGCCTGACTGGCTAGTGCCATACCTGCCTGACTGGCTAGTACCATACCTGCCTGACTGGCTAGTGCCATACCTGCCTGACTGGCTAGTGCCATACCTGCCTGACTGGCTAGTGCCATACCTACCTGACTGGCTAGTGCCACACCTGCCTGACTGGCTAGTACCATACCTGCCTGACTGGCTAGTGCCATACCTGCCTGACTGGCTAGTACCATACCTGCCTGACTGGCTAGTACCATACCTGCCTGACTGGCTAGTACCATACCTGCCTGACTGGCTAGTGCCATACCTGCCTGACTGGCTAGTGCCACACCTGCCTGACTGGCTAGTACCACACCTGCCTGACTGGCTAATACCATACCTGCCTGACTGGCTAGTGCCATACCTGCCTGACTGGCTAGTACCATACCTGCCTGACTGGCTAGTACCACACCTGCCTGACTGGCTAGTGCCATACCTACCTGACTGGCTAGTACCATACCTGCCTGACTGGCTAGTACCATACCTGCCTGACTGGCTAGTACCATACCTGCCTGACTGGCTAGTACCATAACTGCCTGACTGGCTAGTACCACACCTGCCTGACTGGCTAGTGCCATACCTGCCTGACTGGCTAGTGCCATACCTGCCTGACTGGATAGTACCATACCTGCCTGACTGGCTAGTACCACACCTGCCTGACTGGCTAATACCATACCTGCCTGACTGGCTAGTACCATACCTGCCTGACTGGCTAGTGCCATACCTGCCTGACTGGCTAGTACCATACCTGCCTGACTGGCTAGTGCCATACCTGCCTGACTGGCTAGTGCCATACCTGCCTGACTGGCTAGTACCATACCTGCCTGACTGGCTAGTACCATAACTGCCTGACTGGCTAGTACCATACCTGCCTGACTGGCTAGTGCCATACCTGCCTGACTGGCTAGTGCCATACCTGCCTGACTGGCTAGTGCCATACCTGCCTGACTGGCTAGTACCATACCTGCCTGACTGGCTAGTACCACACCTGCCTGACTGGCTAGTGCCATACCTACCTGACTGGCTAGTGCCACACCTGCCTGACTGGCTAGTACCATACCTGCCTGACTGGCTAGTGCCATACCTGCCTGACTGGCTAGTACCACACCTGCCTGACTGGCTAGTGCCATACCTACCTGACTGGCTAGTGCCACACCTGCCTGACTGGCTAGTACCATACCTGCCTGACTGGCTAGTGCCATACCTGCCTGACTGGCTAGTACCATACCTGCCTGACTGGCTAGTACCACACCTGCCTGACTGGCTAGTGCCATACCTACCTGACTGGCTAGTACCATACCTGCCTGACTGGCTAGTACCATACCTGCCTGACTGGCTAGTACCATACCTGCCTGACTGGCTAGTACCATAACTGCCTGACTGGCTAGTACCATACCTGCCTGACTGGCTAGTGCCATACCTGCCTGACTGGCTAGTGCCATACCTGCCTGACTGGCTAGTACCATAACTGCCTGACTGGATAGTACCATACCTGCCTGACTGGCTAGTACCACACCTGCCTGACTGGCTAATACCATACCTGCCTGACTGGCTAGTACCATACCTGCCTGACTGGCTAGTGCCATACCTGCCTGACTGGCTAGTACCATACCTGCCTGACTGGCTAGTGCCATACCTGCCTGACTGGCTAGTGCCATACCTGCCTGACTGGCTAGTACCATACCTGCCTGACTGGCTAGTACCATAACTGCCTGACTGGCTAGTACCATACCTGCCTGACTGGCTAGTGCCATACCTGCCTGACTGGCTAGTGCCATACCTGCCTGACTGGCTAGTACCATAACTGCCTGACTGGCTAGTACCATACCTGCCTGACTGGCTAGTACCACACCTGCCTGACTGGCTAATACCATACCTGCCTGACTGGCTAGTACCATACCTGCCTGACTGGCTAGTGCCATACCTGCCTGACTGGCTAGTACTATACCTGCCTGACTGGCTAGTACCATACCTGCCTGACTGGCTAGTGCCATACCGGCCTGACTGGCTAGTACCATACCTGCCTGACTGGCTAGTGCCATACCTGCCTGACTGGATAGTACCACACCTGCCTGACTGGCTAGTGCCATACCTGCCTGACTGGATAGTGCCATACCTGCCTGACTGGCTAGTGCCATACCTGCCTGACTGGCTAGTGCCATACCTGCCTGACTGGCTAGTACCATACCTGCCTGACTGGCTAGTACCATAACTGCCTGACTGGCTAGTGCCATACCTGCCTGACTGGCTAGTACCATACCTGCCTGACTGGCTAGTGCCATACCTGCCTGACTGGCTAGTACCATACCTGCCTGACTGGCTAGTGCCATACCTGCCTGACTGGCTAGTACCATACCTGCCTGACTGGCTAGTACCATACCTGCCTGACTGGATAGTGCCATACCTGCCTGACTGGCTAGTACCATACCTGCCTGACTGGCTAGTACCATACCTGCCTGACTGGCTAGTACCATACCTGCCTGACTGGCTAGTGCCATACCTGCCTGACTGGCTAGTACCACACCTGCCGGACTGGCTAGTACCATACCTGCCTGACTGGCTAGTACCACACCTGCCTGACTGGCTAATACCATACCTGCCTGACTGGCTAGTACCACACCTGCCTGACTGGCTAATACCATACCTGCCTGACTGGATAGTGCCATACCTGCCTGACTGGCTAGTGCCATACCTGCCTGACTGGCTAGTGCCATACCTGCCTGACTGGCTAGTACCATACCTGCCTGACTGGCTAGTGCCATACCTGCCTGACTGGCTAGTACCATACCTGCCTGACTGGCTAGTGCCATACCTGCCTGACTGGCTAGTACCATACCTGCCTGACTGGCTAGTACCATACCTGCCTGACTGGATAGTGCCATACCTGCCTGACTGGCTAGTACCATACCTGCCTGACTGGCTAGTACCATACCTGCCTGACTGGCTAGTACCATACCTGCCTGACTGGCTAGTGCCATACCTGCCTGACTGGCTAGTACCACACCTGCCGGACTGGCTAGTACCATACCTGCCTGACTGGCTAGTACCACACCTGCCTGACTGGCTAATACCATACCTGCCTGACTGGCTAGTACCACACCTGCCTGACTGGCTAATACCATACCTGCCTGACTGGATAGTGCCATACCTGCCTGACTGGCTAGTGCCATACCTGCCTGACTGGCTAGTGCCATACCTGCCTGACTGGCTAGTGCCATACCTGCCTGAGTCGTTAGTACCAGCTGCCTGACTGGCTAGTACCATACCTGCCTGACTGGCTAGTACCACACCTGCCTGACTGGCTAGTGCCATACCTGCCTGACTGGCTAGTACCATACCTGCCTGACTGGCTAGTACCATACCTGCCTGACTGGCTAGTACCATACCTGCCTGACTGGCTAGTACCATACCTGCCTGACTGGCTAGTACCATACCTGCCTGACTGGCTAGTGCCATACCTGCCTGACTGGCTAGTGCCATACCTGCCTGACTGGCTAGTACCATACCTGCCTGACTGGCTAGTACCATACCCGCCTGACTGGCTAGTACCATACCTGCCTGACTGGCTAGTACCATACCTGCCTGACTGGCTAGTACCACACCTGCCTGACTGGCTAGTGCCATACCTGCCTGACTGGCTAGTGCCATACCTGCCTGACTGGCTAGTGCCATACCTGCCTGACTGGCTAGTGCCATACCTGCCTGACTGGCTAGTACCAAACCTCCCTGACTGGATAGTACCAAACCTGCCTGACTGGCTAGTACCATACCTGCCTGACTGGCTAGTACCGTACCTCCCTGACTGGATAGTACCAAACCTGCCTGACTGGCTAGTGCCATACCTGCCTGACTGGCTAGTACCATACCTGCCTGACTGGCTAGTACCATACCTGCCTGACTGGCAATACCTGCCTGACTGGCTAGTACCATACCTGCCTGACTGGATAGTGCCATACCTGCCTGACTGGCTAGTGCCATACCTGCCTGACTGGATAGTGCCATACCGACCCATACCTGCCTGACTGGCTAGTACCATACCTGCCTGACTGGCTAATACCATACCTGCCTGACTGGCTAGTACCATACCTGCCTGACTGGCTAGTGCCATACCTGCCTGACTGGCTAGTGCCATACCTGCCTGACTGGCTAGTACCATACCTGCCTGACTGGCTAGTACCACACCTGCCTGACTGGATAGTGCCATACCTGCCTGACTGGCTAGTACCAAACCTGCCTGACTGGCTAGTACCATACCTGCCTGACTGGCTAGTGCCATACCTGCCTGACTGGCTAGTGCCATACCTGCCTGACTGGCTAGTGCCATACCTGCCTGACTGGCTAGCCTGACTGGCTAGTACCATACCTGCCTGACTGGCTAGTACCATACCTGCCTGACTGGCTAGTGCCATACTTGCCTGACTGGCTAGTACCACACCTGCCTGACTCGTTAGTACCACCTGCCTGACTGGCTAGTGCCATACCTGCCTGACTGGCTAGTACCATACCTGCCTGACTGGCTAGTACCATACCTGCCTGACTGGCTAGTACCATACCTGCCTGACTGGCTAGTACCATACCTGCCTGACTGGCTAATACCATACCTGCCTGACTGGCTAGTACCATACCTGCCTGACTGGCTAGTACCATACCTGCCTGACTGGCTAGTGCCATACCTGCCTGACTGGCTAGTGCCATACCTGCCTGACTGGCTAGTACCATACCTGCCTGACTGGCTAGAACCATACCTGCCTGACTGGCTAGTGCCATACCTGCCTGACTGGCTAGTACTATACCCGCCTGGCTGGCTAGTACCATACCTGCCTGACTGGCTAGTACCATACCTGCCTGACTGGCTAGTACCATACCTGCCTGACTGGATAGTACCAAACCTGCCTGACTGGCTAGTGCCATACCTGCCTGACTGGCTAGTGCCATACCTGCCTGACTGGCTAGTACCATACCTGCCTGACTGGCTAGTGCCATACCTGCCTGACTGGCTAGTACCACACCTGCCTGACTGGCTAGTGCCATACCTACCTGACTGGCTAGTGCCATACCTGCCTGACTGGCTAGTACCATACCTGCCTGACTGGCTAGTACCATACCTGCCTGACTGGCTAGTACCATACCTGCCTGACTGGCTAGTACCATACCTGCCTGACTGGCTAGTACCATAACTGCCTGACTGGCTAGTACCATACCTGCCTGACTGGCTAGTACCATACCTGCCTGACTGGCTAGTACCATACCTGCCTGACTGGCTAGTACCATACCTGCCTGACTGGCTAGTACCATAACTGCCTGACTGGCTAGTACCATACCTGCCTGACTGGCTAGTGCCATACCTGCCTGACTGGCTAGTACCATAACTGCCTGACTGGCTAGTACCATACCTGCCTGACTGGCTAGTACCACACCTGCCTGACTGGCTAGTGCCATACCTGCCTGACTGGCTAGTGCCACACCTGCCTGACTGGCTAGTACCATACCTGCCTGACTGGCTAGTACCATACCTGCCTGACTGGCTAGTACCATACCTGCCTGACTGGCTAGTACCATACCTGCCTGACTGGCTAGTACCACACCTGCCTGACTGGCTAGTACCATACCTGCCTGACTGGCTAGTGCCATACCTGCCTGCACCTGACCACCTATTACCATACATGTACCTGCACACCCCTGCTCCTTACCCTATTCTGTGGAGGACAGCAATATGCTCTACCTCCCATCTCTGTCTCATCACTTGGCAAATTTTCTTGATTTCCTTCTCTGCCATGGGAATGTATGCATCATACTCTAGTCTGATAACTTCTTTACCATCAAAATTATTTCTGGTTGTACCTAATGAAAACAAAACAAGGCAGGAATTTGAAATAGAGATAAAGGCAAAGATATGGAACAAACAAACAATAAGAAAATACACGTCACAAAACTTTATAACCAAGTATGCTAGACCTTTGGTGCTTGCAGTATATTTATTAGTAATTATAGCAACTAAAAATGCCTCAATTTGGCCCCCATAGAGCAGATCATGTCACATTATGTACTACGGATAAGTTCTAGTTCAATATACACAAATGTTGTCCAGGCGGTGTTTGTTCGGTATACACAAATTCAACTTGACACATTCCTACACCTCACTGGTGGCCATTCATGTAGCTGGGGGCCTTCCATCCATTTTACGCGATGCCAGTATCACAGGCGTGCAGCGTTTACCGCTTCTGTGACGCGGCACAAGTACGCACTCCGATGCGCTCGCAAAAGTGGGCATCTTGGATCGCAATCCAAACAAACTAAGCTAATTTGGCACGGATGGCCCCCAGCTATGGCCGACTTAATCCTGACCATCACGTCGGATTTGTCTATAACCACCTGTGTCATTTTGGACCGGGGGGGGGTACTCAGTACAAATGACCATACGGGGACGTGCCGCAAATTTGGGTAGCATTTTCAGCCTTTTGGTATATCAATGACCCCTTTTTCAAAGCCTATTAAGTTGGTATATGAATGGGTCCTTTTTTCAAAATTTTCTCAATTTTTTCGAAAAATAGCCCAATTTTTCCTTAATCTAGCCAAAATTTTCCCAAAATTTTGGGAAAATTTGTAAAAACTAAGACAATTTGGGTTAAATTCGGCCGAAAATTTTGACTTTTGGTATATCAATGGGTCCAAATTTCTTGAAAAATTGGTATATTTATGGGTCCACTTTCAAATTCTCAGCGGTATGTCCCTACCAAAACCAAACTTGAGTACACCCCGGGCTCCTTGGATGGTCAAAATAAATGCCTTTGACATGTGTATAATTGTAAATAAATAAATAAATAAACTCATTCAACTTAATGTTGATAGTTAACTCTCTCCATGCAGGTGTCGACTGCAGACAAGTTTCAATTTTGTTTTGAAAATAAAAAAATTCAGAATTTTAATGACCATGTTTGGAATCAGCATGAAAAATGCATTAAAATGAGTACAAACCTAGTGTTGGTTTAGTGGTTTTTGAGATTGCTCTTGATATTTTGAGAAAACATCTCAAAAGTTGGGATTTTTTTTATGTTGAAGCCTATGTATAACATGCAAAGCATTAATAATTTAATGCCAATTTTGGATGTCAGATTTTCTCCCATTTGCATTGTATTCAAATGGCAGGTACATTTCTAGCAAAGACACTGCATCTAACTGACAGGTGAATTGACAGTCTAATTCTTGCTAAAATCATTTGTAGTGAATAGTATGTGTAGACAGTGGCGTATCTAGGGGTTGTGGCGACTGGGACCAAGGATACATAATGATGGTACCCCCTCCCCCCATTGCCCCCATGTGCACACAAAAAATTATTTGGACTGATTAATTTTGGTTATAATGAAGTTGAATTTCAAGTCGATCTTTCAAATGACTATTTGTGGAAAATGTTTGACTTTCATTGCTTGGAGGGGGCACAGAACTTGATTCTTAATGTGTAGCCTGGGACACATGCCCCCTTCCCCTAATTGGCTGGAATGGTTCCCTGTTGTCATTATCGTTCATTCAATGATTTCATCCAAATCCAATGTGACAATATGTTTTGATGAATCCAAGTGTGGGAAAATATTGGATCCAAAACATAATAATGATAAAATTGGATGCTTTACATCCAATATTTATTGAGTCTTGTTATGAGTTTTAAAATATTGACTCAACTATGTCTCGTCCCAATATTTTAAAACTCATAGCTCAACCATAAATATGGGCTCAATCAATCCAATTTTATATCATAATCTGATCCATGGGGACAAAGGCGGACAAAATATATATATATAAATCAATAAAATACATAAGAAAATACACATTTTTTTTACAAATCCTTATAACTTTAGAACCAAGTATGCTAGACCTTTGGTGTTTATGATAGCCTAATGTTACTACCTGAGACTATTATACCTGAATAATAGTCTCAGGTTACTACAAGGTATTTTAAAATCATAGTAACTTAATTTTCAAAAATGCCTCCTTTGGCCCCCATATGGAACATATTTCACATAATCAGATGGTCACTATCAAGTACAACATTACAATGTTGGTTGTAATGTGTCCAGTATCATATTATGAACACAATTAACAAAACTGTTAAAATAATCAGCACATATGAACTTGCATTTGGTAAATAGTTCAAACTGTTATCCTCCTTACCAATAAACAGTGAAATAGCGCCAGAGGTTGGGGAGGTCACCTTCTTCACTGCATCATCTACATTCAAAATATCAGATGTGATTTGAACTGTATTCTGTCCAGTTGCCATGTTGTCGAGGACTAACAAAGAAAAAGATAAAATAAATTATATTGCAAATTCAGGCACCGCTCTGCAAAAATTAGGTGGCGCCCCTAAATCCGCCTCTGTTCACATGGTACCTATGCATTGAACCACAGATGTCAAAGAACAGGGATAAAGACCTGGATAGTAATTTTATAGAATTATTAGTATCTTTGAAAAGATATAGGTACCGTATATATCAATGATTTCAGACATACACAGGTGATGAGTTCAACCTGCTTGTAGTACAGGGTGATATATTTAAAATTGATAATATTTAAAAATTGTATTCATCTATTGCTATGGTAATTACACGTAATCCATCACTTCTATGGTGAATATATACAACAATCAATATTGAATAAATCCACAACAAAACATTTGAGATGGCAAAGAAACAAAATGAGCTAACAGTCCATGAATGTGTCTATAATTCAGTGTGTCCATAATTTTATCCAGTATTAGTCTAGGTTTGCTGTTTACTTCTGACAATTAGGAAGGTAATTATTACTTCAAGATGAAACAAAAGCACCCTATTGGGTACCGGTAGCCTAGTTCATGACACATGACCGTATCTCAATATTCCAGACATTCCATTTAACTTGCTTGAGCATATTTGATATACTTACCTACAGTTATTGCTGTGTAAAGATATTTATTATCCTCCACTTAATGGTGGAATTAGAGCAATTTCATCATTGTTTTCTAAATGCAGCACTGTATCATCATCTAGACTCACATATTCTTGGTTAACAGAGAGCACCAAATTGTCTTGAATTATAGATAAACTGAAATGACAAAATAAACAAACTGGAAGATATTAACACAAAAAATAATTGGGATGTTGTAGTAAGAAACTCCTTCCCCTCATCTTACATTATAGCATGTGTATTAGGGTGCATCAAACGCCCCTCATGTCAACCATATTTTTTGTACCTGGTGTCAAACTGTGCCATTTAACTAGAAAATCATCCCCTCCAAATTTAAATTCAATCGGAGGTCGGGAAGGGGGTCCACCGTGAGCTTAAAGTTCGGACAGAGGCAACCAGTAAAAGTCCGGCCGGCAGCTATTGAATTATATATACAGTTATACATAATAACATAAATAGTCACTCGATAGTCGTTTCACAGTGCTCAATACCAATTTTTAACAAGGTAGAGCTAGTTTAATAAAAACAATATATTTTGAGGTTCAGAGACTGAAATATACGTATGATTTTTTTACGTTTACGATCTGCTTGAGGGCCTGAGTGGTTCTTTAACACTGCGAGACCATCGTCTCTGTATAATCCTACCTGATGTGCATCGAGCTCCTTCTCGATTTTGGTGAGAATATAAAGGCCTACTAGTTCGCATACTTGCCCCGTCATATGCCCCCATGGGCACGTCGAATGCGTTATCAGTGTCACGTTTTACCCATGGATAACGCATTCAACGTATAACGTATAACGTATAACGTATTCATGGATAACGCATTCGACGTGCCCATGGGGGCATATGACGGGGCCGAAGTATGCGAACTAGTAGGCCTTTATATTCTCACCAAAATCGAGAAGGAGCTCGATGCACATCAGGTAGGATTATACAGAGACGATGGTCTCGCAGTGTTAAAGAACCACTCAGAAGTATATTTCAGTCTCTGAACCTCAAAATAACTGTGGAGACAAACCTGAAATCAGTGAACTACCTCGACATAAACATGAACTTGGCAACCGGCGTGCATCAACCGTACAAGAAACCAAATAATGAGCCAATGTACATTAACAAACAGTCCAACCATCCTCCACAAATCATCAAGCACATCCCTGCCGCCATAGAAAAGAGAATCAACAGGCTATCATCGAACCAAAGAACATTTGAAAAAGCTGCACCATGTTACAACGAAGCACTGAAATCCAGCGGATACGACGGATCCATCAAATTCAGCAGCAACAAAGAAGACAACAGGAAAACGAGAAAGAAGAAGAACCGCTCAAGGAAGATAATATGGTTTAACCCGCCTTACAGCAAGAACGTAAAAACAAATGTCGGCGGAACATTCATCAAACTGATAAACAAGCATTTTCCCCGAGGGCACAAGTTGCACAAGATATTTAATCGCAATAATACCAAGGTTAGCTACAGTTGCATGAAAAATATGAGGTCAATAATCAAGTCACACAATAATAAGGTCATCAAAATAAGGACTCATAAACAAACCGAAACCGCAAGGAAATGCAACTGTAGAATCAAAGCAAATTGTCCCCTCCGAGGAGAATGCTGGACTGAAGCAATAGTGTACAAGGCTACTGTAACATCTGATGTGGAATCTAAAGTATACATAGGACTTTCAGGAGGACCGCTCAAAGATCGATTCCGTAACCATACGTAAGTCCTTCAGACACGAGAAATATGAAAAGGAAACTGAACTTTCAAAACATGTTTGGAACCTTAAAAGAAGTAGGCCTAATTCCAATTACACGAAATCATCTGGGAAATAGTTAAGCAATCAAACACTATGAGACGTGAATGCGGTCAATGCAATCTTTGTCTAGAAGAAAAACTTTATATTCTAAAAATGTCAGAAGAAACCCTCTTAAACAAAAAAATCCGAACTTATCTCAAAATGTCGCCACGCAAGAAAAAAAAGTAGGCGTAATTAAGTTGTTGTTTTGATTTTTGATTTGCGGTGCCATTAAATTTTCGCGAAATTCACATCTATTTCACGTAGGCCTATCCGCGTGGGTCGACTTTTCGTATGTTTCATATCCACGCGTCTTTATGTGAGACCTATCCGCGTAGGCCTACTTTGCGTATATTTTTTTCGGTTCCGTAATCAAGGATCATAACAACAACAGAGCAATAGTCTGACGATCGCCGTGAGGCGTGAAACTACTAGTTACTAAATGCTGAATATTATTTAGCCAAAATTGTTTTATTACAGTTATACATACATATTAATAGCTGCCTTTAGTGAATGTTTTTATAGTACCTCATATCTCAGCCAAAACTCAATAAAATGCAAATCCATTTGAACTAAGCAAAAAGGCAGCTATTTTCAGACATAATTGAAGTCATAATAATAGCTGCCATGTGCATGTTTCTCTTTTTACAGCCATTTCTGCATGGGAAATGGGTCCATCGCATGCTGCGAGCTTAAAGTTTGCATGATTGGTGCCTTTTGCTTAATGACAAATCAATCAGGCAGCTATTTAGTTTTCATTACTTTATACTGAACATCACTGTGGCTGCCATATGAATAACAATGTAATAAATGTACTTATCTATGTTGCTTATCAGTCCATATGATATTGGTAAATTGGGTAACATCATTCAGTTTACGCTCTCTCAGATTAGGTGTCCGTTTTCTATCTTGCTCCACCACTTGCAAGACATTCCTAACTCTGGGCAGCAGCTAGGAAATCTGCACTGAGTTTCACGCCACATTCTGCTGCATCATTACCACATTGAGCTACATTGACGGCTCTAACATTGCTAAGCGATTGCAGATAAACTAAGGACTCAGGCCAAGTGTCAACATTGTCTGCTAGGAATTTGTCATTGATCTGCAGGATGTTCATAGTGAACCTTGCCTGCAAAATCAGCTAGGACGACTGTTGACTAAGTGATATTCTCAGGGTCAGGGAACTTTGGCTTTCCAAAGCCTGCGCCAAGAGAATATATGGCTTTAGTGCTGCTGCATCAGGTTTAAGTTCAAGTAGCCTTCTTGCTAAAGCTTGTCTCTATTGTAGGCCTACTGGTACCTTTCCACTGAAGAGAGCAAGCGGTGCCATCTCTTTGGTGAGATACATGTACTTGTTGCAACACCGAAATTGATATCGGCATACTGCAGGAGGCGCTTGTACAAGTGAAGATCATTCCATGGCAGGTCAGAAGTGACTTACCCACACAGGGTATAGGTCAGAAGCAACACTGCATGCTATCCAGCAGGAACTTTAGATTATTGTTGCAAATACAACAAATTCACATATCTTTGATAGCTGGTGCTTTGTTGTCACAGTGCCTTGCGGAAACTGTTCACTGTGATTCTGCATTAGAGAGATTTTGATGCTACATGTATACATACAGCAGTTTGGACATACATGACTGCTTGAATGTAATTGATTGGCCCGAGTCCTTAGCTTTACTGCTATCGCTTAGCAATGTTAGAGCAGTCAATGTGGTAAATGATGCAGCAGAAAGTGGTCTGATCTCATACAGATTTCCTAGCTACTGCCCAGAGTGAGGAACATAATCAAATGTCTTGCAAGTGGTGGAGCAAGATAGAAAACAGACACCTAATCTGAGAAAGCATATCATATGGACTGATAAATATTAAACAATTTATTACATTGTTATTCATATGGCAGCCACAGTGATGTGCAGTATAAAGTAATGAAAACTAAATAGCTGCCTGATTGATTTATCATTTAGTTAAATGCACCTACATTTGTATCATACACAATCTTTAAGCTTGTAGCGTGAGATGGATCCATTTTCCATGCAGAAACAGCTGTAAATAGAGAAACATGCACATAGCAGCTATTATTATGACCTCAAATATGTCTGAAAATAGCTGCCTTTTTGCTTAGTTCAAATGGATTTGCATTTGATTGAGTATTGGCTGAGATATGAAGTACTTTAAAAACTTTCACTAAAGGCAGCTATTAATGTGTGTGAATAACTGTATATATAATACAATAGCTGCCGGCCGGACTTTTATTGGTTGCCTCTGTCCGAACTTAAAGCTCACGGTGGACCCCCTTCCTGAACTCCGATTGAATTTAAATTTGGAGGGGATGATTTTCTAGTTAAGTGGCACAGTTTGACACTAGGTACAAAAAATATGGTTGACATGAGGGGCGTTTGATGCACCCTAATGTGTATATATATGTTCCCTTATACTGTAGTCTGGGCTGGTGACAGAGCAATGTAGTTTGGTTTTGCCAGATAAAGTATTATATAGGCCTACATGTATACATATGTACTGGTATTTCCCTGAATATTTTAAGGGGGTACTACACCCCTGGCCAATTTTGTGCCTATTTTTGAATTTTGAAGTCGGAAGTCTACAGGTCAAACCTGATAGTCTCAGGGTCAAACTACGTGTATAGGGTGCACTACACTAAATCCTTCCGCATTTGGTGTAACCCTTCATAGTTCCGGTAAAAAATAGCACCTATGCGAAATATATCGGCGTCCCGCGGGAACCAAATTTGAGGGAATCTTGGTTGTTTTGATAAAAAAGATAGAATAGGAGCTCAGCATTACATATCTGTTCAGAAAATTTTCTGAATCGAATGTGCATGGGTAATAGGCCCTCGAAACAATATCATGGCCGGAACTGGTAAGGAGGCGAGCGTGTCGGCTGAAATTCGGGATGGCGCTGTTCAGGAGTTCGTATCTCTCAAGTTTGTCTTAACTTGTCCCAAAAAATTAAATTAAAATAAAAGTTTAATCTTTATTTAAGACATTGGTTTGATCAAAATATTAAAAATGTTGTTACATGGGGTAGAAAAACAAACTTACTTTCTTGTATTTTCCCGTATTTCAATGGGACGATTATTTAGTGGTGTGTGCCCTTCAAGACTCATTTTTAAATGCTATGGACATGATTAATACCTGATTTTAAGTGCCAAAAAGTTGAGATTTTTGACTGAAACTGATGTCTTTGCAAAGAAAAAAGTCTGTTTTTCTATTTCCGTCTACAAATACGCGATTTCATTCTTAAACGCATACGAGAAATTAGCTTCAAAACGCAAGTTCCCGTCGAATTGACAATTTAAGACCGTGCTTGAAATTGAGCTATTTTGGCCCCAATATCATAGAAGTGGTCACTTTTGGTTATCTCGGTGCTGAAAAAATGAAACATCTTTGGAATTATTTTGATGCAAAATGTAATTATAAGATCAAAACTCAATTATAACCGTTTTGAAAATAATCACTGAACCTTTAATTGGGTCTCAATAGACATTTAAAGTCAAAGCATACTATATTATGGCCTAATGATGACAAAATAACGGCATTTTTATCTCATGACCAAATGTTCAATTCCCAAGAGAGAAATGTATCAATTAATTCTAATGATGGGGTTTCTTAATTTTAGATCTTGCAAAAATAATACATGCAACTTGGAAATTTAACATTTTAGAGTGTCAAATTACCGTTCTATCTACCCATATACACCCCCCCAAACTTAAGGCATATGCCTATTGACACGCCCTTAATCTAAGAGGGGGGGGGGGGGTGAAATGATCACATGTCGCTTTTCGGTCATGTTAAATTTGTGATTGTACATATATTTTTTGTAAACAAAGTCACTTTCCTGATGTTAATGGGATTATGAATACAGTTTAACATGGTCAAAATGTTGCTCTGGCCCTTGAATGCTGAAAATTGCGAAAAGTATCATATTTTCACTCAGTCCGAGCTTGTTTGGAGCCCTGTTTTATAACTTTGGAGTGACTAGCGATAAAAAGCAATTACACTTTTTTAGGATGTTGACCACTGATTCCAAAAATAAAGAATATCAAAAATATTTTTTCTTTATAAGGGTGCACTACACTAAATCCTTCCGCATTTGGTGTAACCCTTCATAGTTCGTAAAAAATAGCACCTATGCGAAATATATCGGCGTCCCGAGGGAACCAAATTTGAGTGACTCTTGGTTGTTTTGATAAAAAGATAGAATAGGAGCTCAGCATTACATATCTGTTCAGAAAATTTTCTGAATCGAATGTGCATGGGTAATAGGCCCTCGGAACAATATCATGGCCGAACTGGTAAGGAGGCGAAAGTGTCGGCTGAAATTCGGGATGGCGCTGTTCAGGAGTTCGTATCTTTTAAGTTTGTCTTAACTTGTCCCAAAAAATTAAATTAAAATAAAAGTTTAATCTTTATTTAAGACATTGGTTTGATCAAAATATTAAAAATGTTGTTACATGGGGTAGAAAAACAAACTTACTTTCTTGTATTTTCCCGTGTATTTCAATGGGACGATTATTTAGTGGTGTGTGCCCTATAATCTTCTGAATCCTTCTTGACAATCATGCAATGATAAACATTTTGGCATTTTCGTTTTAAGCTTACCTTGGATGTTGATTGATGATGGTCCTCAGTAGTTTTTTCACCTGTACAGTTGACTCAGTTACAAACAACTCTTCTTTCTTCCCAACTAGCTCTTTACTTTTGGCGAAAAATAGCAAAATAACCTCAACTGTGGAGTTTTGTTGATGCATTTCAACTCAATTACTTTCCAGAAATCAGCTGGCACGATCTATTACAGACAGCGTGTCACCCATGTATAATTAATTTTTGCGCATGGGCATCTATGCAACAGCAATCATTGCCAGTGATCATGGTGATGCATGACTGATGATATCAGATTATTTGCAATTCACGATTTATTTCGTCATTCCTTCAATGTTCTATTTACATTTAGTAAACAAATCTGTATAACAGTCTGAATGCCAAGCGCGCAAATGATCCTAAATCAATGTGCAAATTGTCAACGCTGACGGTAGCTGTAACTTTCTGTAAGCTTACTTGAAATTTTGGCATTAGAAAAACACGTTTCTAAAATGAATTTTTTCAGCAATATTTTTCGCCTATGTGTGATGTATGCACTTGCATCAGTTATTGGGGTTTTGATGCTTATAGTTACAGCATTCACTATCATTTTCAAAGGTCCAAGGTGGTATTTCAAAAGAAATGTTAGAAATTCTAGGCCAGAATGTATGGAAGATGCCAGTTTGGGATCGCATGGTTTTCTACGAACTCAGGTAAGGGAATAAACCAGTGTCATGATGTCCTATAAATGAAAGTGAAATGTTGAAAATTCCAAGCAGGGCCAGGGAACTGCGACGTAAAAGTGCACGTAAACATGTAAAAGAGTGGACGCAAAAGTGCGTCTACTGATACGTCGCCACCTCTCTCCGTCCTCATTGCAGAAATGCGTCTACCTTCCGCTGCATAGTGCATACCACAAACGCAGACGCATTCACAATAACTAGGAAGAGAAGTGATGGGACAATTTATAAGCAATTTGCGTCAATTAATTAACAAAAGGAATAATTTGGGTTTCATTTATAAATGAAAGTCCGAAAATACGCAAATAATCAGGAATGTTCGCCTTGTGCAAATACAGCAAGTAAACAAGTCACATGTCGAAGGTGTCAACAAACTCTCCTGGGTCAATGTCCGTTCGTCAGGTCGAAGGCGATGCAAAATTGCATCACCGAAGTCATTACATTTGATGAAAAAGTTTCATACACAAAAAGGTAAAGCCTGAAAAAGATAGGGAGACACCCGTAGGCTCAGGGCATTTCAATATGTTAATTAACTACTGCACTGAACATTCAGCAACTCAAGGCAAAAAGTTACTGATTTATTGATCAAATATTTGTTTCCCCTCATTTTTGACTGTGTAACGCCACAACTGTTGTCTGTGCTGAAATAAAATTTCCAGTGCAGTAGTTGTAGTCCTTGCCCCTATAAAATACATATATTACTTGTCACCAATGCGGTATAATTTTTGAGAAAAATGCAAAAATAGGCACAAAATTGGCAAGGGGTGTAGTACCCCCTTAATATGTTTGAAAATTGGAGACGATTGAGTGACCACTCTATCTTCTACATGTATGCACATAGAAACTATCGTGTCGTTGTAATAGTATGTACGTATATTTCTCGACCACAAACGCAGACGCATTCACAATAACTAGGAAGAGAAGTGATGGGACAATTTATAAGCAATTTGCGTCAATTAATTAACAAAAGGAATAATTTGGGTTTCATTTATAAATGAAAGTCCGAAAATACGCAAATAATCAGGAATGTTCGCCTTGTGCAAATACAGCAAGTAAACAAGTCACATGTCGAAGGTGTCAACAAACTCTCCTGGGTCAATGTCCGTTCGTCAGGTCGAAGGCGATGCAAAATTGCATCACCGAAGTCATTACATTTGATGAAAAAAGTTTCATACACAAAAAAGGTAAAGCCTGAAAAAGATAGGGAGACACCCGTAGGCTCAGGGCATTTCAATATGTTAATTAACTACTGCACTGAACATTCAGCAACTCAAGGCAAAAAGTTACTGATTTATTGATCAAATATTTGTTTCCCCTCATTTTTGACTGTGTAACGCCACAACTGTTGTCTGTGCTGAAATAAAATTTCCAGTGCAGTAGTTGTAGTCCTTGCCCCTATAAAATACATATATTACTTGTCACCAATGCGGTATAATTTTTGAGAAAAATGCAAAAATAGGCACAAAATTGGCAAGGTGTAGTACCCCTTAATATGTTTGAAAATTGGAGACGATTGAGTGACCACTCTATCTTCTACATGTATGCACATAGAAACTATCGTGTCGTTGTAATAGTATGTACGTATATTTCTCGATTAAATAAGATTTAATTTTGAGTGACTGCAGTGTTGTGCAAACTTTTCAGTGCCAAGGTGCGGCATTGGCTCGCCAGGCCGTGGTAAAGGATTATCAAGTACCATACCGGTAACCCAATTTTTAAGCTTAAAAAAAAGGAAGCTCAATACCGGACGTACAATTCACGCGCTGTGTCTTTGCATGCATGCCATATCAAGGATCAAAATATAACCATGTATTAAAATAATAATTTCTCAAGAAAATCCGTAATGAAAACTTAAAAAGTATGGTCAGTATAATGATATATTTACATGCATATTAAACCTTAAGAACTGTCAGTGTTTATTTACTTGCATTTAAGGCTTCCGATAAACGGCGTGTTTACCGTAAAGGCCAGGTCGCAGAAGCGTAGCATGTGAAAATCCGCTTGCAATGAATTTCCTGCACAATGCTAATTGCTACAGGCTTACAAAATCCACTGTAATTTCTCTATTCGGGACTTTATGTAACATATAAAAGTGTCTTTCATTTCAAAACATACAGGATGTTCGTCTCCATTATGTAGCAGCAGGATCATGCAGTAAACCTTTGATGCTTTTCCTTCATGGCTTTCCTGAGTGCTGGTATTCATGGCGCTATCAACTCAAGGAATTCAAGAAGGATTATCGGTAATAAAAAATTATGATTTTATGAATAATTTATGATATGTTTAAAACATTTGCATATTTAATTTATAAAGATAACAACAATAAAATTTATATACAAGTGGATATTCATACGTAGTGGTAGATAAAATGAATTAAAGTTTTAACTTCAACACTACACTATTTTTTGCTCACCTGGAACGTTTTCACTTCAGCAGATGGTGATGCTGTGTTGATATCTTGTCTACAATCGGGATATCTCTCACTGATGACGTCTTATGATTGACAGAATGACGCATAGGATGTTACGATGTAGCGCCGCCCCCCCCCCCTGGGCATTAGCAAGTTATCCCAAATAGGATCTAATATCTAGTCCTTGGTCACGATTTAGTCTTGGTTTTTGAGTCCTTATTTGTATGGCTTCAAGAACTCTCCGGGAAAATTCTTTTTGCTCCCGTTCAAGCACCTTGATGTTTTCCCAATCAATCTGGTGACCTTTAGATCTCACTACATGTTCTCTGACCGCTGATTTAGAGCTGCCGGCAGTGGACTTGTGTTCACTAAGCCTTTTCTCAAGCTTCCTGGCAGACTCGCCGATATAACTCGCGTCACAATCAGCACAGTCAATTTGATACACAATCCCAGATTGTTTAACAGGTTCTGTCTTGTCTTTAGGGGCTAGCGCACTCCTAAGTGTATTTTGAGGTTTGAAGGTAGTTGAAACTCCCGCAGTCCTGAACGCTCTGCGTAGCTTCTCAGAAAGACCTTCTATGTAAGGTAGGGTGACAAATCCTTTGTTAGCTGTTTCCGTGTCTCGGTTCTGAGAAGAACTGTCTTTGTCTTTGGGCTGACCACGAAAGAAAGTCCAGTCTTGGTAACCGCAGTTCTTTAGCGCGTTCTTCACAAAAACCAAGACTAAATCGTGACCAAGGACTAGAAATAGATCCTATTTGGGATAACTTGCTGATGCCCAGGGGGGGGGGGCGGCGCTACATCGTAACATCCTATGACGTCATTCTGTCAATCATATGACGTCATCAGTGAGAGATATCCCGATTGTAGACAAGGTATCAACACAGCATCACCATCTGCTGAAGACGCTAGTCGGACAAGTGAAAACGTTCCAGGTGAGCGAAAAATAGTGTAGTGTTGAAGTTAAAACTTTAATTCAATAAAATTTATGTAACTTGTATAGAAATAACGTTCCAGAATACAACAATCAAAAGTCAACAAAAGTCAGATACTGCTCATATTTGATAAACAATCTACGCTTATAAGGATTAAGCCTAATTGTTTGTTTGAAAGCCTCTTTTTGTCTAGAAGTATATAGCATGACACTTAAACATTTTTGCCCAGGTATCATGAGATTCCTTTTCAGTTTTTACAGTTGTGCACTCTGTAGTTTCCTATTTGTTCTCATGTTGTGTGAGATTTTTGATGGTGAGATGGCATACAGGGCTGCAGCAACAAGCAAGAGCCTTGGGGCCCATGGACAAGAAGCAGTGTGAGGCCCTTTTAACATCTCCTTTATAAAATCAGCCCTATCCCTATTTTCACTTTTGCTCGGCCCCTGAACCCTTGGGCCTATGGACTTTGTTTGTGACCCGGTTTACCTGCTTGTTACACCCCGGTGGTACAAAAATGTACCTATTTGGTGGCTGCACATGAAAAAAGTTATTCCTTACATTAAAACCTTCTTTATCTTCATCACAACCTGTACTCACTATGTCACAATATTTTCTATTATTTTCTTCAGTGTGGTGGCTGTGGATATGAGAGGCTATTGTGAATCGGAAGTGTTATCTGGAATGCATAACTACGAAATGTCAAAACTTGTTGGTAAGAAATTATAGAAATAATCATGGAATTAATATCTGATCTAAATGTTTTCACAAAACTGCAGCAATATTTCTTTTGAAAATCAAATCAAATATATAATCAAGGGGAATGAGTCACATGTCGTATTGCGACAACGCATTGCTTTCAAAAGCAAATAGTTGCTTTTAAGAAAGCAACATGTTCTTAAGGCAGCCAATAGTAGAGGTTTTGGCAATGCATTGCTTTCAAAAGCAACATATTGTTTGAATTTCTCAGTGTAGGAGGCACAAATCAGTGCATTATTTTCAATAGGAGAGCTTTTGGCAATGCATTGCTTTTGAAAGCAAGAGAAAGGGACCACTGCTGCCACCATTCATTTCTGTCACAAACCGATCACATAAACTGTTAACCACATATAAGTATCCTGCTCCTTCACCAGCCACATGCGGTCCTGTCGGGACTCAAACCCACAATCTTGGGATTAAAAGGCGAGCGTACCAGCGACAGCATATAGACCAAAAGAGGACATCCCCGTCAATAACTTTAACATACTTTTACATATGTGACAATATTATATAAATACTGTTGTTTTAATTTTTGTCAATTATGTAGGTGATGTGAAGGGTGTGATAGAAGCTCTTGGTTATAGTTCCTGTGTTCTAGTAGCCCATGATTGGGGTGGCCTAGTTGCATGGACATTTGCTATGGATTACCCTGATCTGGTAGATAAGCTTATCTGCATGAATGTTCCACATCCAGACCGTTTTAATGAACATTATTATGACAACATAAGACAAAAATACCTGTCTTGGTAAGTTGTAAATTTATTAATACTTTAACGTACAATGTCTGACGTCACCCCTCTATCAAATTACCTACATTGTATAGTCTACTGTATTAGACCATTTTAATTTATCATCCCTCTATTCCCTCTGACCATGGAAAATTCACCAATCCTGTTCTGATCATCTGATCCAACCATGAGAAAATCAAAAAGGGAATGCAGAGCAGTCTATACATTGTACGGCCCATGATTGGTTAGTGTAGTGCGTAAGAGGGATGTGTATTCCGCAAAAAAACAACTTTTCTAGGTATTGTTGACTTGGTGCCTTGAAGAAGACCTAACTTGTGAGATGGTTTATATGTGGTTCTACACCCCTTGATAAATTTTGTGACTAATTTTGCATTTTTCTCAAAAAATAACTACACATTGGTAACAAAAGTTATGTATATTATAGGGGCAAGGAATCCAATAGGATTGAAACTTTTCAAGATATGGATAATTTTGTAAATGATACCTTGATATTTTCGTGAATTACTATTCTGAGTAATTGGGCTAATAAGTTTCCTGCTTTACACAGGATTGAATAGGGATTATCATAGTTCAACTGTCAATTATTGATTAAATAAACCTCTTTTTAATAAGTACTTTCAAGGATTTGAAAGTCCACTTAGTCCCAAGGTCAATACCATGAAATTAGGAATTCCAAAATTTTACTTTCTTTATGGGAATGTCATCTTTAAAGGCATACATGTATAACCCAAAAACATGCCTGGCTACTTGTTCTGGGTTGGAGCTGTCACATATGTATGTACGTATAAACACAGTCAATCATACACATGTTAATGCTCTGTGTGCTAGCCATAGGCTTCAATGTAAAAAGTCTTGAGATTTGAGATATTTTCTCAAAATAGCAAGAGCTATCTCAAGACCCACTGAACCAATACTAGGCTTGTTTTGTACCCATTTTAATGTCTGATTCCAAATATGGTAATGAAAATGAACAATTCTGAATTTTTAGAATATTTAAAGAAAAAATTGAAATTATCGTCAGTAGTTGACACCTGCATGTTGAGGATTAAATTATTTAATTTATCTGGGCTTACATTTGGTGATGGCTGCGATATCCCAGATACATCTTCAAACCAACTTGTGTGGCTGCAAATTGTTGACTCTTGAAGGGATTGTAGTAGTGATGATGCATCTTGGTTAAGATAATGATCAGTGGTGATCCTGCATTTTAAAAACCACCTCAAAACATGTAATTAAGAAATAGAGGAATAGTATCCTTAAGGTGGTACTACACCCCTTGATAAATTGGTGACTATTTTTGCATTTTTCTCAAAAACTAATAATACACTGGTAACAAAAGTTATGTATTATAGGGGCAAGGAATCCAGTTACTACACTGGCATTTCAGTGACTCAAGACAAGTAGTTATTGATTTATTGATCAAATATTGGTTTTCCGTCATTTTTGACTGTAACTCCACAACTGTTGTCTGTGCTGAAATAAAATTTCCAGTGCAGTAGTTGTAGTCCTTGCCCCTATAATATACATATCTTACTTATCATCCAATGCGCTATAATTTTTGAGAAAAATGCAAAAATAGGCACAAAATTGGCCAGGGGTGTAGTACCACCTTAACACCCAAATAATGTATCCGAGGCAGTAACTTGTAAATAATAGGTGAGGCACATTCTATTCTATAACCACAAAATAGTGTCTTTTTGGCCCAAATATGTGACATGATCAAGGGGAATGAGTCCGATGTTGTTATAGGTTTTTGCACACCATGCAGCTTCAAGATCAAGCTGCTTACTGACACTAAAACTCTCAGTAATTATATTATATTCTCAATCATCCAGGTAGACAAATAAATTACAAGAAGACTGTTGGTATCAGCAATAAAGGTACAGAATAAAATGGCATTCTGGGCACAACAAGTTTTACATGCGTATGCATACGTTAAACAAAAGTTGTCTTCTGTATAAAGGTATTGACCCTTTACATGGTCATCTCAAAATGAGGTTCTATCCACAAAGTGTGTGTTGTGTGTGTGTGTACCCCCGTCAAACACATGCTTTAATTACCGCGTATGCTTTGCAAAAGCCTTCTGATGCACTTCTAAAAAAGCGGGAGAAATAAAAATGCACTTTTTGCTCATGCGTTTGCATGGAGAACCTCATTTTGGTAGCAAGATGGCGGATCTGTGCAAAGGGCAAATAGGAAGAGGTGTTGAATGTAGTAAACCTTTTGTAATGTACTCAATATCTTGCCATGCAGGTACATGATATTCTTTCAAATTCCAGTCCTGCCAGAGATGATGATTTCTGCTGGAGATTACGATTCTATTAGAGACTGCTATAAAGGTGACCAGATGGGTTTGAGGAATAAACAGAATGTAACAGATGATGACGTGGAAGCATTTAAGTTTGCAGCTTCTCAACCAGGTAAATTCCAATAATTATACATAAGATCATACAAAAAAATCTTCTTATTTGATTGGCTAATTTATTTTTGCTATATTTAGTGTCAAGCTAAAAAAAGACTTTTGCACTCTGTGCGACCAATAGTCAATTTAGAATTGCACGAAGCTATGGCAACGCTGACAAATGTGAGCATAGGCTTGCTGTGACCACCTCAAATTATAGGCATGGGTAGTTTAGACATTTTTATTTATTTATTTTGTTTTCCCTGGTGATTGATAAAATTAAGTGGAAGAACAGGAATTTATATGCAAGTTATATTAAAACAAATATTTGATATTTGTATTTGTTCAATGGAAATTATATTTTCCTTTGGTGATTATGAACTATTCCATTACACTTGCAAAGCCTCACTGAATGGAACAGTCCATATTTCACCAAATGAAAATGTTCTTATCATTGTACTCATAAACATTCAATATTTGTACATGTATAACTAGAATAGTAAACATAAAGCCAGAAAAAAAAAGTTGATTGTCCATAGATCCCTTCCAAGGGTAGAATTGGTTAGATTTTTTTTTATAATATAGACAAATCCAACAAGCCAAGTCATGGTCAGGATTTGGTCGGCCATAACTGGGTCCCTGCAGCACCAAACTGGTGTTGTGACTGCCCAATTGGGTGGATCAAACCCACTTAAAATTTGATGTTAGATTCTTTTGTGTTGTAAACTGTCATCATTCTTTTGTCAACATGTAACACAGGTGATATAATGTAGTTTAAAATACCCTCCAAGGCCGCATCATTTCACATTTTGGGTGAGATGGAGCCAACAGGGACCCAGCTATGGCTATGTCTATAGGCAAAACATGTTTGCCTATTTTAAAATTTAGCTTAACAAATAGCCCAAATAAGTATGAATTGGCATATATATTTTCAACTGTATACCACTTCATTCATGTTTTTTAAAACGGTTTAGAAGTGTGAAGAAACTGTTTTAAACACTCTTCTTAGGATGTCAAAAATATTGAAAACAACTTTTTCTGGAATTTCCAAAATAGGGAAGGTGTTGGTTTATACAGTAAAACAAAAAACCTTTTTTCCAGATTAGGGTCAGCAGCTGAAGACAATCAAACAAATTTTTTTTGGCCTAATGGGCTATTTATACAGTCATGTATTACACCCGGGTATTACAAGCTTGAACTAGCCCATTTGATTCACATCCCTCAAAAGAGCACTAGGTGAGCAGCCATGAACAGGGGTGAAGGAGTCTACACTCTTGAGTCATATTTATGATCCACTGCTTACAGCTGCTGACTGTGACTACATATAAGTATATATAATCTCATTACCAGAAGTGAGGCATCTTCCTGTCAGTCAACTTTAGGTATAAATCAATACCAGCTTTGAGAAAGTCAGAGGTGGCTCTGAAAACGGACACTAAGTTTTCACTTAGTAATTAACTAATTTTTAAATTTATTGAGTAGTCAAAATTATCTGTTGTGAAATTTTTCTTTTCGTTTTTATTTTGCAGGTTCTTGCTCAGCTGCAATCAACTACTATCGTGCATGGTGGAGGTATCCAGCTGAGCCGCGTCACAACCCAGTGGTCACCTCCCCATCGCTACTTATTTGGGGTGAAGAGGATAAGGCCTTTGACAAAGATATCTTGCCCGGTCATAACAAGTTTGTAAAAGACTTAACACTAAAGAAGGTCTCTGGTGCAAGTCATTTTGTACAACAAGACGAACCGGTTATAGTGAACATCATCATGAGGGAGTTTTTAGGTAGTAGTGAGTGATTTGTTGATACTTATAAGTTATACAACTGTGAAGAACATTTTGCAAGAACCCAACCAGATGCAGGACAGGCTAGAAGTTACCAGTCCCATCATATCTTTTGTATTACAAAGACGTATTAAGAAAAGAAAAAGAAAGCCGGTTTTATGATAAAAATTAAATTGTTACTGGTGATCTGAAAGCACACTTCATCTTACATGTAGTTGCCAAAATTATGCCAAAAAGGTTGCTCAAAGTAGCCCAATTTTAAGGCAAGTCGCCGTAGGATTTTCTGAACTTAAGGCAAGTGATCTTTAAGTACCCAACTTGCATGGCTAAACCTCATTATTGGCATCGTTACATCCCAAGTGAAAAAAAGGCTGAAATTCAGGTGTATGAATGAAACAAAAATACTCAGATTTTAAAATGGAAATGTGGCAGAAATTACCACAAAGTCTCATTTGTCGGTGGCAAATTTCAAGGCATCAATTAACTAGATAAAAAATAGATAAAGATAGAATAGACACCAATCAATCTAAAATGGTTTATCGGCATCATTTCATACACTGATGTACCGGTGGTATTAAGTAAATAATTAAGACTCAAATGGTTTATCGGCATCATTTCGTAAACACTGATGTACCGGTGGTAGTAAGTAAATAAATAGAAAGGCTGAAGGAGATATTCTTTCTGAATTTATCATAGTAAGGTTATGAGTGTTAATAGAACTAACCATCATGTAAGATTTAAGAAATAATTATTGTGACCTGTTCCCACTAAACCAGGAACGTATTGGTAACATTTTGCCTTTTGATGTTTTGATATAAAATATAGTGGTAAAGAGCAAATAAGCTTTAGAATGATGCCAAATAACATGTATACCTTAGCAAGATAGGATGCAATTGGCCCAGGGCTCCTTAGATGTTGGTATCCTAAGAAATGGGGCAGTGCACAGCACATAATGGCAAGTAACTATAGTTAATAATTGATTAAATAGTTCTCTTTTTCATACACACTTTGATACATGTATGGGTAGTAAGACAAATACTGGAAACTCAATTTCACCCATTTGACAAATGCTTATTTCATGTATGTTTTAAAGGCTTTGGGTATGCTGACATACAGAGTGCAATAGAATTAAGGCACCAGTTATGTTCACCCCTGTATATCCTAAACAAAGTCAGATATGTCAAAATTTGTTGAAATTAGTTGAGAATTTAAAGAAACCAGGGGAAACCAGAGGAAGATGTAAATTCAAGTGATTTGTACACAATGCATTCTTGAAAAAGAGAACTAGCGCTGTGTTTTCCATTGATTAGCACATTAAAACTAGTGTCTTGCTTTCATTGATTAGAACACAAAAGTGCAACTTTTCAGTTTTTTTCCCTCCCTTAGGTTTTAGATCACAGTTTCTTTAATTTTCAACAAATGAGGTCTTAAAGCAGAGCTAAAGAGTGCAGTACATGTATTGGGTTCTTGTGTTAATTTTAACATATTTTTCTTTGTTTAGGATATGGGTGAAAATAACTGGTACCTTAATTCTTTTGCGCACTGTATTCCTGGGTTTGTGGTCACTGATATGGATTGAAGTGAAAGTAGCAACTGTTGCATTTGAAATTGGAGTATCTAGATCTAATTATGTATACTCCACCAGGGCTGGATTTACCACAAGGTGCAGTGGGCACATGCCAAGGGACCATGATCTAGGGAGACAAAATTTTGAGAGGAAAAAAATAATTAAAAAAAGAGGGAAAAAAAAAAAGTAAAAAAAAAAGTAGAGGAAATATCATAACACAAAGTCAACCTGGGCACTTTTCACTCCCTTAGCATTTAAATAGCAAATTTTTGTGCAGTGTGAAGACACTTTTCATCCCCGTGGGATTTTAGCACTTTTCCAGGTCAATTCTGGGATGAGTCATTGGGACGGCTTGGAAAAGATTAGGTTACAGTGATATGAGTGGGGTGTAACACCTTGATCCAAGGAGCCAGGGGCAATCACGTTGCCATGCCCAGGGCCAAAGAGCCAGGGTGCATTCATGTTGCCCTGCTCAAGGACCAAAGAGCCAGGGTGGCAGTCATGTTCCCATGTCCTGGGGGCAGCAGAAGGTAAATCCGGCCCTGCATTCCACATATTATGGGCTGAAAGCCTGAACTGGATATGTCCAAAATTGATGTTTTAAGTTTAATAATTATAGGTTAATACATGCGTATCACTTGCTGGCAGTGAAAATTTTGTACAAAATAATGCACATACTGAGATGTTGGTGCGTCTAATGCACGAGTCCCGAAAGGGGAGTGCATTAGACGCATCAACATCTCAGTACAAGCCAAAGTCAGCAGGCTCCCCCTAACCTCTAACCAAATCAATGTTGTTTACTTTCAGTTTATAACTGCAAAAAATGCATTAAGTGACCCATTTTTTATTTGGATTTTTAATTTCATCCTGTATAACTTCAAGGTCACCCTGTGCAATGAGTTGAAATGTGTATATTTAAATTGCTTGTATACTTTTGCTAGTTTAGGGTTGATAGTTGTGGAGATATTCTAATTTGAAACTTGATTGGTGTAAAAATTCATAATATTTGTGATGTAACGCTAAGGGTGGCGAGTTCAATACACATGGCCGTATATATAATTTGTGTTTTCTAATAATTTCGCCCAGATGGGCCTAATTGTGTATATACCGTGTATGTATCAATTGTACATAGTTTTTCAATTCCTAATTAATTTCTTGTATTTCTGTACTATTTTTGCAACTTTTTCATGTCTATTGGATGCACCGTCAGATGTAATGAAAGTGTTATTCCAATAAAATTTGATTTGATATCGATCAGCCAAGCAGAAGGCAAATTACGTCAAGTAGCCATGAGTCATGCATGATCAATTTGCATAAAGTGGTGGTTTCCATGCAAAATTTATAAATATTGCGTGGTACAAACAAGAAAAATACCCGAATGATGTCAAAATTTGGCTCAAATATACGTTATGGTTCATACTATCAAGTGAGTTTAATATTTTTATGAATGGACCTTCCTTGGCTGTAGTATTAATGGTAGCACACAGCCTTCTGTACATATCAGCGCTGAGTTTAAATTATTACGTCAGGTATGTGTGTCGGTTTTTTAAGTTTTTTAAATTTTTTGCATGTAATATGACGATAACATACTCAAATCAATATGTGATATTATGGCCTAAATACATTTGTTTAGCAAGATACAGCTTTCAAAAGGAGCGGATACGTGCAGTTAGCCTATACCGATGAGTGTCTGATTTTTACGTAGTCAATTCATTACACACGGTGAATGAGAGATGTCCTCTGACTTTTTCTAAATGTTATCATCAGATCATTGCTATATTCAGTAGATGACATTTGTCATTGATATCTTCAGTAGATAACATTGTCATTGCTATCTTCAGTACATGAAGAGCTTTGTTTCAAAACCCCTTGCATCCACTTTTGGCCAAATTGAGTTATTGGTATAATATTATAGTGTGGGTAAAAATACACATTTTGGTGGTTGTTTGACCTTCATACTACCTTCCCTTCCGAGTTCGTGATATTTCCGTTTGGGAAATCTTAGGAATTTCCGGAAATCTGAACTTAAAATAAATATAGAATTGTTTTGTTTTAAATTTTTTGATGTATAATGGTAGCCTGGAATGTTCTTTACCTATTAAAACCAAAAGGAACTGTTTTTGGGTCACTATGTTTGAAAAAATCATTTTAATTAACAAAAGGTGCCATTTTTCCCGAATTTAATTAAAAATTCATAATTAAAAAAGTAAATGAGATATTTCAATTTTTCTTTTTGATTTTCAAAGCATTAGTCAAGTTACATAATGTAGTGCAAACAAATGGGCTCAAATTTGATTGCAAAGGTGGTTTCTAGAAAAGGGGTAAATTTATTTTGTTGCAAAACCCCTTACATCCACAAAAGGTGCGATATAAAAGAAATAATAAAAAAAATAGGAAGCCTTGAAAATTGTCCCAAACCTATTCTTTTAGTTTCTATTCATCAACACTTTATCCAATCCCAAATTGAATCTAATCGAACAAGTAATACTTGCACAATTAAAAAAAGCTGTTTTTCTCCAAAAGTCAAAAGTGGATGTAAGGGGTTTTGCAACAAAGCTCTTCACATGTAGATAGCATTTGTCATTGCTATCTTCAGTAGATAACATTTTCATTGCTATCTTCAGTACAATAGCATTTGTCATTGCTATCTTCAGTAGATAACATTTTCAATGCTATCTTTAGTATATAGCATTGACATCTTCAATAGATAGTTTCCATTGCAATCTTCAGTAGATAGCATTTGAATTGCCATCTTGACATTGTTATCTTCAGTAGATAGCATTTGACATTGCTATCTTCAGTAGATAGCATTTGAATTGCCATCTTGACATTGTTATCTTCAGTAGATAGCATTTGACATTGCTATCTTCAGTAGATAGCATTTGACATTGCTATCTTCAGAGTATATCATTCTCATTGTTATCTTCAGTAGATAGCATTTAACATTGCTATCTTCAGTAGATAGCATTTGACATTGCTATCTTCAGAGTATATCATTCTCATTGTTATCTTCAGTAGATAGCATTTGACATTGCTATCTTCAGTAGATAGCATTTGACATTGCTATCTTCAGAGTATATCATTCTCATTGCTATCTTCAGTAGATAGCATTTGATTTGACACTGTTATCTTCAGTAGATAGCATTTGACATTGCTATCTTCAGTAGATAGCATTTGACAGTGCTATCTTCAGTAGATAGCATTTGACATTGCTATCTTCAGAGTATATAATTCTCATTGCTATCTTCAGTAGATAGCATTTGATTTGACATTGTTATCTTCAGTAGATAGCATTTGACATTGCTATCTTCAGTAGATAGCATTTGACATTGCTATCTTCAGAGTATATCATTCTCATTGTTATCTTCAGTAGATAGCATTTAACATTGCTATCTTCAGTAGATAGCATTTGACAATGCTATCTTCAGAGTATATCATTCTCATTGTTATCTTCAGTAGATAGCATTTTCATTGCTATCTTTAGTATATAGCATTGACATTGCTATCTTCAGAGTATATCATTCTCATTGTTATCTTCAGTAGATAGCATTTAACATTGCTATCTTCAGTAGATAGCATTTGACATTGCTATCTTCAGAGTATATCATTATCATTGCTATCTTCAGTAGATAGCATTTGATTTGACACTGCTATCTTCAGTAGATAGCATTTGACATTGCTATCTTCAGTAGATAGCATTTGACATTGCTATCTTCAGAGTATATCATTCTCATTGTTATCTTCAATAGATAGCATTTGACATGCTATCTTCAGTAGATAGCATTTGATACTGCTATCTTCAGTGTATAGCATTTGACACCGCTATCTTATGTAGGTAGCACTTTCATTGCTATCTTCAGTAGATTGAATTTGACATTGCAATCTTTAGTGTATAGCATTCTCATCGCTATCTTTAGTGTATAGCATTTTTCATTGCTATCTCCAGTAGATAGCATTTTTCATTGATGTCTGCAGTAGATTGCCTGTGACATTACTATTCTCAGTGCTATCTTCAGTAGATAGCATTTTACACTAATATCTTCAGTAGATAGCATTTTACACTGCTTTCTTCAGTAGATAGCATTTTGCACTGCTATCTTCAGTCGATAATACTTAACATTACCATCGTCAGAGTATAGCATTCTAAATGCTATCTTCAGTAAATACCATTTTACATTGCTCTCTTCAGTAGATAACACTTGTCATTGATATCTTCAGTAGATAGCATTCTCATTGCTATCTTTAGTGTATAGCATTTTTCATTACTATCGTCAGTAGATAGCATTGTTCATTACTGTCTTCAATAGATTGCATTTGACACTGCTATCTTGCATTTAACGCTGCTATCTTCATAATACTAGTATAGCATTTTCATTGCTGTCTTCAGTAGATAGCATTTGACATTTCTATCTTCAGTAGATATCATTTTCATTGCTATCCTCAGTAGATATTATATTGTAATTACTATCTTCAGTATAATAGAATGCCATTGCTATATTCAGTAGATAGCACTGTTCATTGCTAACTTCAGTAGATGGCATCCTCATTGCTATCTTTAGTGTATAGCATTTTTCATTGCTATCGTCAGTAGATAGTATTTTTCAGTGGACACCATTTGACATTGCTACCTTCAGAGTATAGAGTTTGACATTGCTATCTTCAGTAGATAGCATTTAACATTGCTACCCTTTAGTAGATAACATTTGACATTGCTATCTTCAGTAGATAACTTATTTCATTGCTATCTTCAGTAGATAGTACTTTCATGATTATCTTCAGTAGATAGCATTTGACATTGCTGTCTTCAGTAGATATCGTTTGGCATTGCTATCTTTATAGTGTATAGCATTTCTTAATGCTATCTCCAGTAGATAGATAACATTTTGCATTACTCTCTTCAGTAGATAGCATTTGACATTGCTATCTTCAGTAGATAACACATTTCCTTACTATCTTCGGTAGATAATACTTTCATTGCTATCTTCAGTAGATAGCATTCTCATCGCTATCTTTAGTGTATAGCATTTTTCATTGCTATCGTCAGTAGATAACATTTTCATTGCTGTCTTCACTCACCAGTAGATGACATTTTTCACTGCTGTCTTCAATAGATAGCATTAGACATTGCTATCTTTAGTGTATATCATTTCTTATTGCTATCTCCAGTAGATAGATAACATTTTGCATTATTCTCTTCAGTAGATAGCATGTGACATTGCTATCTTCAGTAGATAGATAACATTTTCATTGCTATCATCAGTAGATAGTACTTTCCAGGGCAGCGGAAAATAATTTTCCTTTATGGGAACGTGAAGTGCTGTTTGGAATATTTTCTGCCAGCTCGGAGCCGGAGCGCGAGTAAGAACGGGTGGGGTCCAGGGCCGAAGCTCCAGCGGGGGTCCAAGCAGGGGCCGACCGTTGTACGAAACTACGAATTACAAGCAGGTTGCAAACATTTATACCAAACATCTGAAAATTCAAATTTGAAAAAAAAAATCAGTGTAGTACGAAACGTCATTGAGGTATGTTTAAGATCTTTATACCGAAATACTTTTGGATTTGTACACAAGAACATTTGCAAATTATGAATTATGGATAATCCTGATGAAATTATTTACGGAATTTAGGTCTACTTTTTGAGAAAATTAGCACCATATATAAAAAGGCCAGATTTTCCCGTGTGGCATCCGACTGCAACCATGTTTTGACCTCGTCTGTTCATGCGCACATAATCGTAAATATCACTCAAATTGTCGTGTTTTCATTTTAAATTTGTAGAGATCACATTCACAAGTTCCAGCAAACATAATTTTCAACACTAAAATTGTTAATATTGTACCGATTTTGCACAATTTTTATGCAAAGTTGAGACTAGTGGTATTTAGTGGTATGAACCCTTGAAAAACAAGATGACAGTTAGACTCTACCACATTACTTTCTGGGATCCCAGCAGTGTCGTCTGGTCTGGAGCTCTTGTTGACGCAGCAGCGTTAGAGACTACAGAGGATCGAGTCATACAAAATTTAAAATCAACAAATTAAAAGGCATCTGTTTATTTTCATATTTTGTTTACAAATATTCCTCGCGTTCAATTTTATTGTTCAGCTATGAGCTATCCTCAAAAGCTCTCAAAGCAAGAGGTGGTTTTCACAGAATATTTTCAGATCTGAAGGAAAATGGTATTAAATGATTAGGATATTAAAATATTTTTACCGTCTTGTTTTTTTTCTGCGACTATGAATTTTTTTCTGGGAACGCCGGTACCACGATACCGGGGATTTCTTAGCCCTGGTACTTTCATTGCTATCTTCAGTAGATAGCATTCGACATTGCTATCTTCAGTAGATATCATTTGACATTGCTATCTTCAGTATATAGCATTTGACATTGCTATCTTTAGTGTATAGCATTTCTTATTGCTATCTCCAGTATATAGATAACATTTTGCATTGCTCTCTTCAGTAGATAGCATTTGACATTGCTATCTTCAGTAGATAGCATTTGACATTGCTATCTTCAGTAGATAGCATTTGACATTGCTATCTTCAGTAGATAGCATTTGACATTGCTATCTTCAGTAGATAGATAACATTTTGCATTGCTCTCTTCAGTAGTTAGCAATTGACATTGCTCTCTTCAGTAGATAACACATTTCATTACTATCTTCAGTAGATAGCATTCTCATCGCTATCTTTAGTGTATAGCATTTTTTATTGCTATCGTCAGTAGATAGCATTTTCATCTCCAGTAGATAGCATTTTCATTGCTATCACTAATTTGTAAATAAATTTAGCAGGCAAATTCTTTCTTTTGTGCTGTATTGTTTATATAAATATATTTATAAAAGCCTATACACAGGTTATTTATACAATGTACGTATGTAGATTTCGTATTACCTCTGAAAATATTACTTGGCAAATGCACTGTCGCCCTCACTTCAAACTATTTCAATTTCATACAAGAAAGTGGTGCATGATAGCCTCTGTGCATTCAGATTTGTCTCAAGATTTCCAGTTGGCTTAGGCCTATATCATGATACATCTGTTGTTCAGTAGTGTTCAATAAACGTAATAAATAATGGCTCGTAATTCAGTCCACGGTCCTTCATGCATGGATCAAATTGTATTATTCATTCCGCTCATCCATACAAAATCGTGAATTTTATCCTTGCAGACCAAAACAAGTACGTTTAAAGTACTATATGGGCCTACGATAAAAACACTTTTTCAACAACATTTCAAAGTGAGCAGAAAATACCTTTTGTACTATACTGAAAAAGTCAATTTAAAGTTCTTTAATACCAAAACAAGCGTTCTTTGATACTTTTTTTAAACAACACACTCGTAAACGCGAACGTATGTTCCAAGTTCTTTTACAGTTTGGTTACATGTGTGTATAATAAAAATTACAACAATAATATCAGAAAATATTAACATGTTCATTTTGACGTAAAATTTAACAAATCACTTCATGTTTTATTGGAAGAAATGGGGGAGTGAATTGTGGGGTGATCTTTTGTGTGTATGGTGCACACCGTCATCGTCCCTATATCTTCCTGTCAAAAATTGCCGTGATAGTACGATGAATCCTCACGTTTTCAACAGCTACGCATGGTGATTTTTTTCGAGATAGGCCGAGCGACTCAGGCTAAGCATACACGTCTGCCACACTGTTTCTATTCTATGTTTTTACGATTTTCGCATGAACAGTATAATTATGGCTGGCCGTAACCGCCACAACGTGGAGCTGCTACGCGTAGCTTACTTTTCGCTTCGCGGAGCTAAAATCATATTGTTGAATGTTGTTGACTTTAAAATAATCATGATGCAGTCATGTCTACAGTAGAATTCACCACGACCTTTGAAGGACTTAAACCCCATTAAAAGCTATTAAACCAAGATAACACTCAATGAAAACAGCTCAACTATGTTACATCAGATCTTCTCTGGTTAAATACACACTGCACGTGTGTCTGTTTTACCTGTGCAATGAGCAATGAGCTGGTATTATAGTTTCAGTTGGGTGAATGATTATAAAGCGAACGCGGGGTAACAATACTGTGTGGGCTTTTTTTTACGAAATGAGACAATAGTCTGCTTATTGTTAACCAGCGTTCTTGAAAATGAGAAGCATAATGGTTTGCAGACTTAACACGGTTTAGAAATAATTTCTTAATATATTTTGGTGTTATCGTTTACATATCCTTCCTAAAACACAAAAGTACCAATATTTCCAAACACCTAAATTAGCTAAAAATTTAGGACATGTTACAAAACTATATTTTCTAGAATTTCAGAGAATACTTTAAATATTGGCCGGTTATTTTTTACACAGTGACGTCAACTAGGCAATGGCCTATACTTCTAACATACACTATTTGTAGAGGTCACGCGTCAATGGTGAGCGCACTGAGTATTGTGTATAGGAAAACGGACAGTAACTAGTACAGTATGTATGGCCTACTAGTATATAAAGTAAATCCGAACTGGTTTGCTGAAGGTCGAATTCCGCAGGCCACGCCGCGCAAGTTGTACAAATTAGCTCCCGGCGATACACTGCAGATCGCAGAATTGTGTGCATGGTTTACCACCACTCTGCCTAGCTATATAGTTATGTACAATACTGTATGAGTTTCTTATGAGTGCATGTCCATCTTAATAATAAGTCGGTTCGTACTTTTCATAAACTACTTTTTGAATCATAACTTTCGTGACCGAGGATATCTTGCAACTACGTGAAGCTCGTCTGGCAAATTCTTAATGAATAAATTCGCTACACGTAATGAGTAAGTCGTACTTGATTGGTCAGTTTTACCTCCGAGTAATGAAAAACTCTAACATGATTGGTCAATTTGGTTCCACGGAGCAAAAAGTCAGCTACGAGTAGCAGCTCCACGTTGTGGCTGTTGCGGCCTACCATATCAGTATCCCATATGATATTTCTATTGCAAGAAAATTTTATTTGTTGTCAGGTAAATCACAGGTTTCGTTTAAATGTACTAACTGGAAATTAAATTAACTAATTAGTGAGGACCGGTATTTTGCTGTGGATATGTTTAACTGCAATTTTGATGTAAAACATTTGAAATCCGCTGTAAAAATTGTGATAATATTCAACTCTTTGAGAAAATAATTATATAAAGGAATGCATGTAAAACCAGGTGCAATACAATGTATATTATTGACACACTATCACTCTCTTTATCTACGTCAATAATAGAATAATCGATTTCAATCGAATTGAATACATTGCTCCATTTTGAGTTTGTAGTTGACTACTGAGCGACCTAAGCGATCGATTGCTAGCCAATCAGATAGAACTCCTTTTCTTGCGTTCGGTGAAATACCACTCGCCCGTCGCTCACCAACGGAGTATTAAATTTATATTTATCGTATAGGACGTCGACACTGTGTGCTGTGTGCTGGGAGTGGTGTGGCATAACTATTTGCGAAAATTGTTGATGACGGTAAAAAAAATCAAAGTAGGAACAATTTTTTAACTTTTGTTTTGAAATGTGGGCTTAGCTCCATTTAAGAGCTGTGCAATAATTATGGGTAAACTTTCCAAACAGAGTGCCAAAAAATGCCCCCCGGCCTGCCAGAAATCACTCCCCCTGGCGTGCTAAAAATCTTTGCCCCCCCTTACACATGAAGCAAACCTTAGGTAGTCAGATGTCCCTCGGCTCATTATGCGTCTCAAAAGGTCGGAACAAAATGGCCATGCGTGGCTGTGGATTCAACCTATAGGGGGCCTAGGCCTACCATGGCGATTTCTGCTATGAAGATATCGGGCGATGACACTGTGCCGTAGGGGTTGGCCGTTCGTAAACTTAACTCAGTCCGAGCCCGATTTTTCAACGTACGCACAGTCATTAGTAGCCGTAATCACTCACGGTAATCTGTGGCCCTCGCTGAAGTTGGCGAGCCAGTGGTTCCGCGCTATACATGTATCTAGATATAGATATGAATATGATTCAAGTGATGATCATGAGGGATGGGAGGACATCTTAGAAGGCCTTGAACAAGGCTAGGTCACCAGGGGTTATCTGAGGTACAAGTTTACTGACCGCCCAGCCAGGGGGATCGCGTGGTTCGAGAACCGCTAATTTTTAATTGGTCATTTCCGATTTTATGCATCATTTTGTTTAGACGGATTTCCGTATGTGAATTTTAAAAGTTCATTTTATTGCCAATGTATACTTACCATGCTTACGTCAGTACTCAGCTCATGCACAATATGATGAAAGATTAGAGATTTTGAGATATTTTCTCGAAATATCAAGAGCTATCTCAAGAACCACTGAACCAATACTGGGCTTGTTTGTACTCAATTTTTCATGCTGATTCCAAATATTATGGTCATTAAAATTTACAATGTGTGAAATTTTTGAATTTTTAAAACAAAAATTGAAACTTGTCGTCTGCATTCGACACCCACGTGGAGAGGTTAAAAGGATAAAATGAAAATGCAAAATAAAGCATTCAAGTTCTTCATGTTCTTCCATCTATCTAAAATTGCTTATGCATATATACATTATTTATGTCCTTCCTCAAGTCAGTAATTTAGATATTTACACAGCCGTGACGTTAGTCACGGCTGTGTCTTTTTTCTTACAGGTTCTTTCTTCTTTTTACACAGCCGTGACGTTAGTCACGGCTGTGTCTTTTTTCACAGGTTCTTTACACAGCCGTGACGTTAGTCACGGCTGTGTCTTTTTTCTTACAGGTTCTTTCTTCTTTCTTCTTTCTTCTTCTTTACACAGCCGTGACGTTAGTCACGGCTGTGTCTTTTTTCTTACAGGTTCTTTCTTCTTTCTTTCTTACACAGCCGTGACGTTAGTCACGGCTGTGTCTTTTTTCTTACAGTTTCTTTCTTTCTTCTTCTTCTTCTTCTTCTTCTTTCTGCCGACCACTACATTTGCTCTAGCACTTACGCTTACACCGATTTTGACCTAACTTGGTCACAACCATCATTGACCATGCCCCTACATGTCATATGAAACTCGTGGGGTCAAAGGTCACGCAGGGGTCATAGGGGTCAAAACCGTGATTTCAACTCAAAATGCTTCTTCTCTCACAGATTACGTAGGACAGTGACACCACTTGCACACATGCATTGTTATTACCCAGTGTCTATGGGGTCCTCACAGATTTTGAGTCAAAGGTCATTAAGGGGTCACTTCCGGTATAAAACAAAAAACCTTCAAAATTTTTTATTTGCTAAGAAAAACATAGGACAGTAACGGTATGTTCACACATGAATTGTGGTTACCCAATTAATATGTGGTATTTTTTTTATTTGGGGTCAAAGGTCATTAAGGGGTCACTTCCTGTCTGAGACGAAAAATGCCCCTTCTGTCATAACATAGCAAAGTGGTGCCACGTGCACCCATATATTGACATTAGCAAATGTCTATGGGCGTGTTTATTTATTTTGGGGTCAAAGGTCATTAAGGGGTCACAACACGGCTGTGTCCGTGGTCTTAGACCACAGCTAATTCTTTCTTCTTCTTTCTGCCGACCACTTCATTTGCTCTAGCACTTACATGCTTACACCGATTTTGACCTAACTTGGTCATAACCATCATTGACCATGCCCCTACATGTCATATGAAACTCGTGGGGTCAAAGGTCACGCAGGGGTCATAGGGGTCAAAAACGTGATTTCAACTCAAAATGCTTCTTCTCTCACAGATTACATAGGACGGTGACACCACTTGCACACATGAATTGTTATTATCCCGTGTCTATGGGGTCCTCACAGATTTGGGGTCAAAGGTCATTAAAGGGTCACTTCCGGTATAAAACGAAAAATCTCAAAAAATTTTATTTGCTAAGAAAAACATAGGACAGTAACGGTATGTTCACACATAAATTGTAGTTACCCAGAGTATATGTGGTATTTTTGTATTTAGGGTCAAAGGTCATTAAGGGGCCACTTCCGGTACAAAACGAAATACCTTTAAAATGCTTCTTCTCCCACAAATTACGTAGGACAGTAACACCACTTGCATACATGCATTGTTATTATCCAGTGTCTATGGGGTCCTCACAGATTTGGGGTCAAAGGTCATTAAGGGGTCACTTCCGGTATAAAACTAAAAACCGTCAAAAATTTTATTTGCTAAGAAAAACATAGGACAGTAACGGTATGTTCACACATGAATTGTGGATACCCAATTCATATGTGGTATTTTTTTATTTGGGGTCAAACGTCATTAAGGGGTCACTTCCGGTATAAAACGAAAAACCGTCAAAATTTTTTATTTGCTAAGAAAAACATAGGACAGTAACGGTATGTTCACACATGAATTGTGGGTACTCAATTCATATGTGGTATTTTTTTATTTGGGGTCAAATGTCATTAAGGGGTCACTTCCGGTCTGAGACGAAAAACCTTCAAAATGCCCCTTCTGCCACAAGTAACATAGCAAAGTGGTGCCACATGCACCCATGCATTGACATTAGCCTATGTCTATGGCCGTTTTCATATATTTTGGGGTCATAAGGTCATTAGGGGTAACAACACGGCTGTGTTCGTGGGTTAGACCACAGCTTATTCTTACACAGCCGTGACGTTAGTCACGGCTGTGTCTTTTTTCTTACAGGTTCTTTCTTTCTTTCTTTCTTCTTCTTCTTCTTCTTTCTGCCGACCACTACATTTGCTCTAGCACTTACATGCTTACACCTATTTTAACCTAACTTGGTCACAACCATCATTGACCATGCCCCTACATGTCATATGAAACTCGTGGGGTCAAAGGTCACGCAGGGGTCATAGGAGTCAAAAACGTGATTTTAACTCAAAATGCTTCTTCTCTCACAGATTACGTAGGACAGTGACACCACTCGCACACATGCATTGTTATTATCTTGTGTCTATGGGGTCCTCACAGATTTGGGGTCAAAGGTCATTAAGGGGTCACTTCCGGTATAAAGCGAAAAAACTTCAAATTTTTTTATTTGCTAAGAAAAACATAGGACAGTATCGGTATGTTCACACATAAACTGTAGTTACCCTGTGTATATGTGGTATTTTTTAATTTAGGGTCAAAGGTCATTAAGGGCCACTTCCGGTATAAAACGAAATACCTTTAAAATGCTTCTTCTCCCACAAATTACGTAGGACAGTGACACCACTTGCACACATGAATTGTTATTACCCAGTGTCTATGGGGTCCTCACAGATTTGGGGTCAAAGGTCATTAAGGGGTCACTTCCGGTATAAAACAAAAACCTTCAAAAATGTTTATTTGCTAAGAAAAACATAGGACAGTAACGGTATGTTAATACATGAATTGTTGTTACCCAATTCATATGTGGTATTTTTTTATTTCGGGTCAAAGGTCATTAAGGGGTCACTTCCGGCCTGAGAGAAAAAACCTTCAAAATGCCCCTTCTGCCACAAATAACATAGCAAAGTGATGCCACGTGCACCCATGCATTGACATTAGCCAATGTCTATGGGGTTTTCATATATTTTTGGGGTCAAAGGTCATTGGGGGTTACAACACGGCTGTGTTTGTGGTCTTAGACCACAGCTAAGTCTAGTTACACAGCCGTGACGTTAGTCACGGCTGTGTCTTTTTTCTTACAGGTTCTTTCTTTCTTTCTTTCTTCTGCCGACCACTACATTTGCTCTAGCACTTACATGCTTGTACCGATTTTGACCTAACTTGGTCACAACCATCATTGACCATGCCCCTATATGTCATATGAAACTCGTGGGGTCAAAGGTCAAGCAGGGGTCATAGGGGTCAAAAACGTGATTTCAACTCAAAATGCTTCTTCTCTCACAGATTACGTAGGAGAGTGACACCACTTGCACACATGCATTGTTATTATCCAGTGTCTATGGGGTCCTCACAGATTTGGGGTCAAAGGTCAATAAGGGGTCACTTCCGGTATAAAACGAAAAACCTTCAAAAATTTGTATTTGCTAAGAAAAACATAGGACAGTAACGGTATTTTTACAAATAAATTGTAGTTACTCTGTGCATATGTGGTATTTTATTATTTAGGGTCAAAGGTCATTAAGGGGCTACTTCCGGTATAAAACGAAATTCCTTTAAAATGCTTCTTCTCCCACAAATTACGTATGACAGTGACGCTACTTGCACACATGCATTGTTATTACCCAGTGTCTATGGGGTCCTCACAAATTTGGAATCAAAGGTCATTAAGGGGTCACTTCCGGTATAAAACGAAAAACCTTCAAAATTTGTTATTTGCTAAGAAAAACATTGGAGAGTGATGGTATATTCACACGTGAATTGTGTTTACTTATTGTACATGTGGTATTTTTTCATTTGGGGTCAAAGGTCATTAAGGGGTCACTTCCGGTCTGAGACGAAAAACCTTCAAAATGCCCCTTTCTGCCACAAATAACATAGCAAAAGTGGTGTCACGTGCACCCATGCATTGACATTAGCCAATGTCTATGGGCGTTTTCATATATTCTGGGGTCAAAGGTCATTAAGGGGTCACCACAACACGGCTGTGTTCGTGGTCTTAGACCACAGCTAAGTCTAGTTTCTTCTTCTTTCTGCCGACCACTTCATTTGCTCTAGCACTTACATGCTTACACCGATTTTGACCTTACTTGGTCACAACCATCATTGACCATGCCCCTACATGTCATATGAAACTCGTGGGGTCAAAGGTCACGCAGAGGTCATAGGGTCAAAAACGTGATTTCAACTAAAAATGCTTCTTCTCTCACAGATTACGTAGGACAGTGACACCACTTGCACACATGCATTGTTATTATCCAGTGTCTATAGGGTCCTCACAGATTTTGGGTCAAAGGTCATTAAGGGGTCACTTCCGGTATAAAACGAAAAACTTTCAAATTTTTTTATTTGCTAAGACAAACATAGGACAGTAACGGTATGTTCACACATAAATTGTAGTTATCCTGTGTATATGTGGTATTTTTATATTTAGGGTCAAAGGTCATTAAGGTGCCACTTCCGGTATAATACGAAATACGTTTAAAATGCTTCTTCTCCCACAAATTACGTAGGACGATGACACCACTTGCACACATGCATTGTTATTACCCAGTGTCTATGGGGTCCTCACAGATTTGGGATCAAAGGTCATTAAGGGGTCACTTCCGGTATAAAACGAAAAACCTTCAAATTTTTTTTATTTGCTAAGAAAAACATAGGACAGTAACGGTATGTTCACACATGAATTGTGGGTACCCAATTCATATGTGGTATTTTTTATTTGGGGTCAAATGTCATTAAGGGGTCACTTCCGGTATAAAACGAAAAACCGTCAAATTTTTTTTATTTGCTAAGAAAAACATAGGACAGTAACGGTATGTTCACACATAAATTGTAGTTACCCAGTGTATATGTGGTATTTTTTTTTTTAGGGTCAAATGTCATTAAGGGGTCACTTCCGGTCTGAGACGAAAAACCTTCAAAATGCCCTTCTGCCACAAGTAACATAGCAAAGTGGTGCCACATGCACCCATGCATTGACATTAGCCAATGTCTATGGCCGTTTTCATATATTTTGGGGTCAAAGGTCATTAGGGGTAACAACACGGCTGTGTTCGTGGGTTAGACCACAGCTTAGTCTAGTTCTTCTTTCTTCTTCTGCCGACCACTACATTTGCTCTAGCACTTACATGCTTGCACGAATTTTGACCTAACTTGGTCACAACCATCATTGCCATGCCCCTACATGTCACATGAAACTCGTGGGGTCAAAGGTCAAACAGGGGTCATAGGGGTCAAAAACGTGATTTCAACTCAAAATGCTTCTTCTCTCACAGATTACGTAGGAGAGTGACACCATTTGCACACATGCATTGTTATTAGCCAGTGTCTATGGGGTCCTCACAGATTTGGGGTCAAAGGTCATTAAGGGTCACTTCCGGTATAAAACGAAAAACCTTCAAAATTTTGTATTTACTAAGAAAAACATAGGACAGTAACGGTATGTTCACAAATAAATTGTAGTTACTCTGTGCATTTGTGGTATTTTTTCATTTAGGGTCAAAGGTCATTAAGGGGCTACTTCCGGTATAAAACGAAATTCCTTTAAAATGCTTCTTCTTCCACAAATTACGTATGACAGTGACGCCACTTGCACACATGCATTGTTATTACCCAGTGTCTATGGGGTCCTCACAAATTTGGAATCAAAGGTCATTAAGGGTCACTTCCGGTATAAAACGAAAAACCTTCAAAATTTTTTATTTGCTAAGAAAAACATTGGAGGGTGATGGTATATTCACACGTGAATTGTGTTTACCTATTGTACATGTGGTATTTTTTCATTTGGGGTCAAAGGTCATTAAGGGGTCACTTCCGGTCTGAGACGAAAACCTTCAAAATGCCCCTTTCTGCCACAAATAACATAGCAAAGTGGTGCCACTTGCACCCATACATTGACATTAGCCAATGTCTATGGGCGTTTTATATATTTTGAGGTCAAAGGTCATTAAGGCGTCAAAACACGGCTGTGTTCGTGGTCTTAGACCACAGCTAAGTCTAGTTTCTTCTTCTTCTTCTTTCTGCCGACCACTACATTTGCTCTAGCACTTACATGCTTACACCGATTTTGACCTAACTTGATCACAACCGTCATTGACCATGCCCCTACATGTCATATGAAACTCGTGGGGTCAGAGGTCACGCAGGGGTCATAGGGGTCAAAAACGTGATTTCAACTCAAAATGCTTCTTCTCTCACAGATTACGTAGGACAATAACGCCACTTGCACACATGCATTGTTATTACACAGTGTCTATGGGGTCCTCACAGATTTGGGGTCAAAGGTCATTAAGGGGTCACTTCCGGTATAAAACGAAAATTTTCAATTTTTTTATTTGCTAAGAAAAACATAGGACAGTAACGGTATGTTCACACATAAATTGTAGTTACCCTGTGCATATGTGGTATTTTTTTATTTAGGTTCAAAGGTCATTAAGCGGCCACTTCCGGTATAAAACGAAATACCTTAAAATGCTTCTTCTCCCACAAATTACGTAGGACAGTGACACCACTTGCACACATGAATTGTTATTACCCAGTGTCTATGGGGTCCTCACAGATTTGGGGTCAAAGGTCATTAAGGGGTCACTTCCGGTATAAAACGAAAAACCTTCACAATTTTTTATTTGCTAAGAAAAACATAGCACAGTAACGGTATGTTCACACATGAATTATGGTTACCCAATTCATATGTGGTATTTTTTATTTCGGGTCAAAGGTCATTAAGGGGTCACTTCCGGTCTGAGACGAAAAACCTTCAAAATGCCCCTTCTGCCACAAATAACATAGCAAAGTTGTGCCACGTGCACCCATGCATTGACATTAGCCAATGTCTATGGGCGTTTTCATATATTTTGGGGTTAAAGGTCATTAGAGGTCACAACACGGCTGTGTTCGTGGTCTTAGACCACAGCTAAGTCTAGTGTTTTTTTTATCGTATCTCGAAATGTAATGATGCATGAGAAGTATACATATTGCACATCCGATGCAGACATTAATCACCACCCCCAACGAATGCACTGTCGTCGACAAAATCCGAGTCTGACACGTCTGAAACGTCATTTTACTCACTCATTTTCACAACACATCCTATCCGTCTTTCTCCGAAATTTATAAGTAATAACGAGCTATAACGGCTCATGTTATTATGTTTTCAATTTTTTTTGTCACAAATGTCAAGACATCGTGTTTATGGCCTACGCACGACACAGATGTTCACACAAGCATAATCCTAGGGATTACAATGTACTTCTTATATCGGTCTTGTAAGTCAGCTTTAAGGAATTGGAGCATTAAAGTAGCCTTCTCCAAAACGGTTTTCGATAAATAAATTTATCAAGTTTAACAAATAACGGTTAAAACGAAAGCCATTAGGTATGGGGGGCTAATTATCGTATCATTATAATAGATCTGACACCAATGTAAACATTTGTTTCTCTATCCCAAGTTCACAGTCATTTATTACGTTGCCTCTGTTTTTTACAGATCGCCTGGAATTGCATATTTAGGTTTTAGCGATTGCTGAAAAAAAGAGTGATATGTTTCTGAAAAGCGTTTCCGCTTAGAATGTATATAGATACCCGTGATTTTAATTTATAAGCTCTTTCTTCTATATCTGACAATTTGCAACTTCTTACAAACCATAAGGGTGGTCTGCGTTATGATATTTTTAACAGTAACCAAACATACTCATTCTCTAGACTTAAATGCAGCTAACGTTAGAACGGCTGTCTTATCGGTACATGTATATTTTAAACCAGAACTAAAAGTGTTAGACTTCTCCGTAGTCCAATTGCCCATTTTGCATACTCTGGCTATTGTATTTAAGCATAAAACTCTGTTTTGTATTAATTTGTGTGCAATTCATAGATTTTCACATCTGATCTTTTCAGTCACAGTACTCCCTCTGTTTGTTAGCTTCCCAAGTGGATATTTTACTCGGGCTTTCGCAAATAAATTGGTAGATTCCAAAATCAGAATTGTTCAGTATTAAAGTGAGCCATTATGCAAGATATATGTTGCATTCAATAACATATGTATACTTTACTTTTACTGTCACTAATTATATAAACTCTTTATGACCATTTTACTATTAATTATAATACACATCAGAATAATTTTGAGTTCGGCAACAGGATGCGTTCATCATGATTAATAATAACATATTTTTATTTTAATCAAAATTCGACTATGGCATAGTCTATGAAAGTGTTGGCATATGCCACGAAATACGGACTATCGCAGAATATAGCGTTATTGTAAGAACAATTTCAAATAACCTAGTCAATATAGGTAACTGTGTACTATAAGAGGCTGTGGAAAAATTGACGGACAATACAGGTTTTCCTAGCGCCCATGGTTCAACCAATGAAATATATATAAATTTGACATCAATGTCAAATGGAACGTACCTCTAAACCCGTAACGTTATTTTAATGAGAAGGTCGATTCAATGCTAGCTGTAACACTTTATCGGATACGGCAAAGTCGAAATGATGAGCAATATAGTCAAACTAATGAGTTTTGGCTTTAAAAATACTAATAAATGAATAGGAATATATTTGCAGATTTTTAACCTTTAGACAAAATTGGGTTTTGAATTATACACGATGGAGATTTGACCATGAGAAAATGACGAATTCTTTTGTACCTTTTAACATAAAAAGAATTAGGAAATTGATTTTGTTGGAGTGAGCTTTGCTCTTTTAGTGCCTGAACCCGGTTCCCAACAAGCCAACATAATCACATTTAGCTTCAGATTTTCTTCGTATGTGATGCGATTAAGCAAAATCAGTCGGAACTCGGAGATGTTAAATTTTCAGTTTCTTACAGGATAGTAAAAAACATTTACACAGCTGCATTGTCCAGCTGCATTTTCCTGCAGTTTCCAACTTGTGATTCGCTGATGATATTGACCTCTTGGCAGAACAACCTGAAGAACTAAGTGACCTCACAAGAAGGCTAGATGACAGTGCAAGGCGGCTTGGCATGGAAACCAGCGCTGCAAAGAGCAATGTCTTGAAGATGGGATCTGATGGAATAGTAGAAGTTCATGTTGGAGGGGAAGAACTTTGTTTTGTTTTGTTTTATTTCTTCTTTAACCTGGGACACTCAATCAGTTGAAAACACAATTAATCATCTGTTCTTCCTTGAGGCCCAGGGAATTGAAATTTGAAACAGTTACACAATTCAAATACCTTGGTGCAACCATCACAGATGATGCCAAATCAGTGCAAGAAATCAAAATCAGAATTGCTGTAGCGACATCATCACTAGCCAATTTGAAACCCATTTGGAGAGACAAGAACATCTCAATGGCAGCAAGAATGAGCCTCTTGAGAGCATTGGTAATATCCGTCTTCCTGTATGGGTGTGAAACCTGGACGCTTAATACCGAGATGGAAAAGAGGATTAACGCGTTTGAGATGAGCTGCATGAGAAGGCTCCTCCAGGTCCACTACTCCACGCATACTACCAACAAACAAGTAAGGGCAATGATGGAAAGTTTCATTGGAGAGCATGAACACCTGATCTCCATTGTGAAAAGAAGACAACTCCAGTGGTTTGGCCATGTGATCAGATGGAAGAACAGTCTAGCAAACACCATTCTGCAGGGAGGTACAGATGGGATAAGGAAGAGAGGAAGACCAAAGAAGACGTGGATTGATAACATCAAAGACTGGACTGGATTGAACTTTGACCAGCTCATACGATCAGCTGAGGACAGAGAACTTAATGCATCTCTAAAGCCATCACTACGTTGCCCCAACGGCCTCCTAGCTATGGGACATAGATAGATAGATAGATAGATAGATTTTCCAGAAAACCCCATTGAAATTGAACAACCAGTTCCAAAGATATGAGCAATTAATATAAAGAGTTTCCAAAACAAGAGGAAACAAAAAGAAATAGTTCCTTTGTTTGGCTATATCTCAAAATCAATATTTTCGAGTTCCGACTGATTTTGCTTGATCGCATCACATACAGGGTGAGTCAAAAAAAGTGCAATAGAGTAAAGAATCGATATTTATGTAAGAACCACGTTGAACTTTCCAATTATTGAAAATTTCTATAAATGCCACACTCAATACGCACCCGTTGTGAAAACAAGAAGTCAATCACATCTACCGTTTAATTTTTATGAGTCCTTTTGCTAGGATACCCAATTTCATTATTTGTCCACGAGGTACCATGTATTTTGAATGAGAGCACACAATGCACGATAAAGGCACCAGCTCTGAAACTGACTTTAACTGAAATAAGGTTTATTTTTTCTGAACTTTCTAACATTACTTTAAGTCCTTCATACCTCACTCGACCTCAACTCCAGTTTTTTTTAATCCCAATATGTCCAACTTACTGGATATTTTATAATTCACTCCACATCAATTTGCGCGCATTTCATTTCGACATTTGAAAAAATCCGCCTACAAATGTGTATGTTTTTGATAGACAATAAACATCTTTAAAGTAAAGGTAAAATGAAAATAACAACAAATAATGTTTCTTTTCCTTAAACAAGACCACGGAAAATAACAATTTGGGTGCTCCATTTTATTTCAACGAAAAATGAGGTTAAGAAAATAGCAGTTGTTCCAAATTCACCTTACACAGAGTGGGCTGACATTCAAATTTTAGATGTTTCTTGGACAAATGTTAAAATTGGGTATCGCTATTAAATGTGTTATAAAAACAAAACGGTAAATGCTAATTCCTTGGGTTTTTCACACCAGGTCACTAATGGATATATCATTTATAAAATGTTTTAAAACCTAAAAGATTCAAAACGGTTCTTAAATAAAAATGGATTCTTTTCTCTATTGCACTTTTTTGACTCACCCTGTATATCTTCATAAATTGATTGCAGAGAATGATATCGTGTGAATTGCTTCGAAATGTCTCAAATAACAAGTTCCAGGGTGTATCAAAATGATTGGTACTCATCAGTTTCCAGTGTTATATGGACAAGGCTGTCACATCAAAATACAACGTAGGAGCTATGTTATACGGTGTATCAAAATGATTGGTACCCATCAGTTTCCAGTGTTATATGGACAAGGCTGTCACATCAAAATACAACGTAAGAGCTATGTTATAAAACTATAAATTCTGGGCATTTCAAGAGGATCCACACTCTTAAAAATCCCTAGTCACTTTTGACTAGAAACTAGTCAAATTTGACTAGATTGCGGGGTGCAATAGGATCTTACTAGATTCTAGTCATTTTAAATTCTAGTCATGCTAATTTGGGGAAATGCATCATCTCTTGCTCGCTTCACGCTAAGAGAGGACAACTGCGCCTCAACACTGTGGTGTTAAATAGCCATCAAGTGTATTTGATAGCATGGTGACACGTATTACAGAAATTATCTATAAAATTACGGTCTTAAAAGAGGATGGCAGAAAATTATAATGTATTTGCTTGAAAATATAAAATCTATGGTGTTAAATAGCGTTTGCCCTGTGTTCTTCATCCGTGGTTTTGTTTCCTATTATTTCAACTGAGTATATAATCATTTGTTACAAAATTGTTACCCAATTTGTTACCGAAATTGGTGTGAAAACTCACACCAAATTCTGCATCCTCGACTTGGAATTGACTAGAATTTCTTGACTAGAATTTATGACCAGGCGTAAATGACTAGATATGCGTTGACCAGGCATAAATGACTAGATCAGCATTGAAATGATTAGAAAATCTCCTCAAAATGACCAGAATCTCGTCAAATTATTTTGACTAGGATTTCTAGTCGAAAAAACGACTAGGTATTTTTAAGAGTGCAGTGCTGCAAATGAAAGAATATGCAGGCTTGTTAATAAACATTAAAAAATGATGGGTACCAATCATTTTGATACAGCCTGTATATACGTCGTAGATTGTGGTAGATTGTGTATCTTTCTGCAGACTACATTGTCTAGCCAATGGAAAAAAAACATAACACCACAATATCTATGAGAACACGATGACACCGGGAAACACGGCTATGTGAGTATGACTTATTACATTGACAGTGTCAGCGTCAAACAATATTTACCGAGATTCCTTTCCTTTATAAATGCCAGGTAACTCCAGGTTATGCAACAAAACAACCGCGGTGATGACGTAATTAGATATCTGGCATTATTTTGTTACTCCCTGTTTTGATTTTATTTGCTTTCATCAATCGGGATAATTCAAAATATCGTGTGTCATCATGACAGAATTTACGTAGAGCATCCCGGGAAAACATTTCAACTGGTAAAGAATGAACGGAATTCTAAGATCACATTAAGGGATCTGGAATGAGCGTTTTGAGCGTTTCGACAGTATTTTTTGTGGGACATGAGAACACATCAGACATATCGAATTGCATTCTGAATACGAAGAATATCTTTCTGATATCAAATAATTTTCATTTTTTGAAATTCAGGATATAATACAAATTTTATGACAAATTATTAAAATTTGATATTTTTCACATTTTTGATATATAACAGTCCTCGAAGTAAATTTTATAAATCTAATGATATATTCATAAAGAGTATATGTAGCTGGCAGGAAAAGCCGACGATCAATTTAAAATTTTGACCTTTCATATTGAAGATATGGATTTTTTCCCAAAAGACCTAATTTTTTTGGAGTTTTTGGAAAAAATCCATATCTTCAATACGAAAGGTCAAAATTTTCAACTGATCGTCGGCTTTTCATCCCACCTACAGACACTTTAAGTATAAATCATCAGATTTATAAAATTTACTTCGAGTACTGTTAAATATCAAAAATATCAATTTTAATCATTTGCCATAAAATGTGTATTACATTGCGAATTTCAAAAATCAAAATTATTTGATATCAGAAGGACATTCTTCGTATTCAGAATGCAATTCGACATGTCTGATGTGCTCTAATGTCCCACAATAAATACTGTCCAAAGGTTCATACCCCACCCCTTAAGTTTGCACTACAAAATATTATTTGTTTTCGCCTTGAAATACGTTTGATACATTCTTGTATAAAACACCACAATATAAAATTGTAATCAGCTGTTATTTTGAATGAACTTAAGATTTTCTTACAAATATTATATCATCCTCAAATAGACTGTTAGTAACGTGGACTTTCTTTCAAACGTTAAGACACCCAATAAAAAGGGTGTTTTATTTTATTATTTTTGTTTGTTTAATTTGCTTAGAAATCTTGTACTATTAAATTTGGACAATTGCCATTAGCCTTTTCGAGATATGGTGGACACAATAGGATGGCGCTGCACAAAATGGGTTAAGTCTTTTGAATTTGCCGGGTTTTACCCAGATTGAAGACTGCCCTCCTACTTTGTACGCCATATTTTGAAAAAGCTAATTATGTATCCTAATTGGTAACTCGTATAATGCACAGTCAGCTGAAAAAGTGGGTAATGGTGAATCCAACGGACGAGGACACAAAACACATCAAGGATCAATAAATGATACAAGAGGATACCTTGAATATGAACAACAGAAAAGAAAACGAGCAAGGTACGCCAACTTGATGTGGGGAAACAAGTAAAATACAGACTAGACAATATGCAAGGGGGGGGGGGAACCAGCAAATGTAGGCATAGGAAGTAGGCAAAGTTCGATAGCCAAAAATTACCAATTCCAAGGCTCACAAAAGTGCTAAACCTGCAAAAACAACAAGGATAAAGTAACCTGGAGCAGACAAACAAAACAAAACAGACAAAAAAACCAACCGACGTTTCGAGCAGATAAACTGCTCTTCTTCACGGACAAACAACTAAATATAAAAGCAAACAACGAAAACTACATGCTGTAGTTTAAAAACAAATTCAAGTCAAAAACTGAAGGCAAGTTCAAATAGAACTCAGTAGCAAACAAGATAAGCTCAGAGCAAAATAAGCATGTCTTACTTCAATGAAGCACAGTTTACTAAGGTGCTGAGGTAAAAATGTTACTCACCAAAATGAGCGAAAAGGATGATCTACGATTAGCTTAGGTTGTTTGGGCGTAAACGCGTGCGGTTTTTTTTTATGACGGACAAATCTGGGGGGTACAACCCCCTAGTAGTTCTAGGGTTAAACAAGACCCACCCAGTCAATGAATTAGGTATTAGTCGAATTCGGTGTTGGTACTGTATATTTGTTTCAAACCCTGGTGTTAAACTTTGGTGTGAAATTTAGGCTTACTAGTGTAAGATTTTCGATTTTCACAGGCTTCAACTTGCCCCGTGAGATTATTTTGGGTCAACGTTTTTGTTCTTCAAAGTAACATGAATCGCTAACGAAAGATATTTCCCAACTTTCTAAAGCACATCATATAAAGCTATATGTCATAGTTTTATCAGAATTTTGGTTTTGATTGCACCATTTTTTTCAATTCTGGCTACCAATTTTGTCAAAATCAACTCGCGAATGTACCCATGGATGGATGATTTTGCAATCCACAATAGAAATATCGATTATTTCTGCTGGTTATATTAGAAATGAAGTTACTAGTACAACATTTTGGCAGTCGCAAGTGAAAAAAGGTGAAATCAAAACGGATATTCTGACAAAACTATAATATATAGACCCATACGATGTGCCTTACAGAGGTCGGAAATATCTTTCTTTAATGAACTATAGATTGAACCGCAAAACAATTAATTCCGAAAAAAAGCTCACGGGCGAAGTTGAGGCCTGTATAAATCAAAAATCTTACACTGAAAGACACAATTGTCAATTTTAACACCAAGATTTTTTTTAAAGGTACATCCAAGCACTATGTTTTTAACTGACATTAAAAAAAAAGAATATCGCTTATATTTGACCGAGAAAATGAATTTCAATTGACCCCCAGATGACCTTTGACCTGACCCCTGCATGATGTTCCATAACGTTCCCCGGGTCATGAGGTTTGTTGCCACCGAGTTTGAGCCCTGTACCTCTTACAGATGTCCAGATAATGAAATTCTAAGATTTGGCCCCAGATGACCTTTGACCTGACCCCTGCAAAGTGATCCATTAAGCCCCGTACCCCTTACAGATGTCCAGAAGTTGCAGTAAATTGTATTGATTTTGTATTCAGTATAATGGAAGGAAATCTGTGTAATGATTAGAGGTTAATAACTGCGCATCGGTTATTTGGAGGGCATTGTGAAAAATCTAAACAAAAAAAATAGATTTTTCACAATGCCCGACATATAACCGATGCAAAGTTATCAACCCCATTCATAACCGTCACTTTGATCTTTTAACTTTACAAAATAACACAAAATTTTCCTTAAAAGTTTGTAAAATAAACAATTTTACATCTTCCCTTTCCCAAAATCGATCAGGCTAAAACAAAACGACCAATAACAAAAGTGCGTATCAGAATCTGGGCAAATATGGTAGCGCGAAATCCAAATACGGCAGCCAGCGCGCGCGCAGTTCGTTGGACGCACAATACGGTGCACGCAGAAGTCAATTGTGTGCGACATTGGAACAATTACGCATTTTGCGGTCAATTGTGAGATATTAATGACCTCGAATTGCGTTCGCGTTTTCACAAATAATAAAATATGATTGGATCACACGCATCATGCATATTCATGAGGTTATGAATATCTGAGTGTTTTTGCATTGTATGTAAGTGCAACTTTCAAATCCTCACTACATTAAGGAGGCTGTGTACTCTCAGACATGCATGTAGTAAAAGTGCAATAACTTTGTAATTATTCGCGCAAGACATATAAAAGTATACATTTTTATGAAGGCAAGACATCAATAAATCTTAATATAAATACAGATTTGGGGTAAAAACAACAATTATGAAGAAAATCACAAAAAGTGAGTTTTTGGCAATATTTGTTAGGTACATCATAACAAAAAACACTCTTTCCAAAATAATTTATTTTGTTTTTAGCTCAATCTTGAGGCTCCATTCTAAAAACGTTTTTATATTTTTTTGATTTTTGATATTGGCCTTATTTTTTGAGATATTGACCATATAAGGCATCAAATTGAACTTTTAAAATTCACAAACGCCTATTTGCACAAAATGATGCCTAAAAGTGGAAATAGACCAAAATATAAAAAATGAGAAAACCGTTTCTTTAGTCGATCATGCTTTTTACGATGATCATATTTGCTTACCTATAGATGCTGTATTTATTGAGTTATCGTGTACCTAAATCGTCATTTTACCGAGAAAATGAACATTGAAATAATGGCCGTTGAAGTTAAAAGTGGTCACATTTTGCACTTTCATCGAATCTCTTACATAAACATCGGGTAAATCCACGGCCCATTGAGAAGTTTGAGCGAAATCCATTCATAACTTGATATTTAAATCGGGTGAAAGAACTTGAAAAACCCACATTTTATCAGCTAAAACGGAGCCATTTGACCACTAGGTTTTTGTGCTACCGTGGTGTTTCCATAAGATGCGCCGCGCTTGCAGATAAGCGTCGCGTATGCGTAGCGTATTTGTGCGTTAACAAATTGCGCGATACGCAACGCGATGCGTTGTTGCGCGCGTGTACCCTGCTGGTACAACAAAGATTTTCTTTCCTTTTCAATTTCAAACACGAGTGGAATAGTGAAATAAAATCCTTAAAATATTGCAGTTGGGTTTACAAATCTGGATTTTCATTCCTTGTATTTATAAAAAACATAACAAAGTACAAACATATCAAAAAAACTCAATTTTGCGAAAGAAAACAATGTCTAGAGTACACAGCTGCCTTAAATTGACCGGTGTTTTATTGTTTTCTGGGCTATCGTATCAAATGAGGTGTCAAAATGCGCAGAAATAAATTCTGCTTCCAACGCATTTTACAGATTTGTAATACAATAACCCCGTTTTGAATAATGGCCATTATTTAAGGGGGGTTAGTTACTTTTGAGTTGTTTATATATCATGTTTTAGTTCAACTTAAATCTATAGGCTAACAAACTGCTGTTTTAGAAATGTTTTGTAATATGCATAAGAAACGGAAATTCAATTTTAGATTGCTGAACGAACTTGAATGTTTTATTTTTCAATTGTCGCTTCGCATCCCATAACCTTTCATCGTAATCATGTCTTTGTTTGAGAGCAATGGATGCAAAAATAAGATAGATTTACTAAAAGCTATTGGTTACATAATAATAAAAGACGAAAAAGATAAAGTGACATGAAACACAATGGCTGGATTGTAAGCTATTTCTATCAAGTCTCATTATGGAAGGTGGGGTTTGGAGTGTGTATTTTGGTACGTGTTTGAGTTGACATATAATGGCATATAATAACAAATGTGACGTAATGAGCTGCTATGCATCGGGTTTTTTCAGTATTCCAAAATATATAAAGAATAAAGAAAATCACAAAAGAAGATAGGTTGCCCTTAACCAGCCTGCATGACAAGGAAAGTCACAACAATGAAGTTATCAATTCACCACAAAATAGAAATGCATCAAGCGTCAAAAACTGTGAGAACTGATTGCAATCGCTGAGAATGTTCATGCACATTCGATTCTTTTCAGTCTCTAAAATTTCTGTAACCCAGGATTGGCTGTGACAAAACATAAAACTTAATAAAACAACACACAACTTGACGAATGGTTATATTTGCCTACTTGTACTTCTTTATTTAAACCTAAAAACTGAAACAACACATAATTATGAATTAACGGGACTAAAATTTAAGTAATTTAAATCAAACAGTATAATCAATGGGCATAAAATCGTCATGTGACACATGTATCACTTGAATGATCAAACAAGAGACGCTCTTTAACATGGGACTTTCCGATTCCGTAATCGGAGATACCAATAGAACCTTGCTTGGATAAAGTCCGTTAGAATTACTAAGCCGCGATTCACGAATGAACAGTCAAATAATACGTGAGCCTTGCCGTTGAAGGTAACCACTCGCTATATACTGAATTCCGATCTGGCGAAAATCCAGAGATGCCATCCAACGTACGGCTGCATCCTATCTGCTCTGTATCCACACCTACAGGGATCAACCATTTAAGGGAACAGCTTCATTGCTGCATACCAAGAACTACGCTTGGGGAAGAAGATCCATTTGGCTCCACGATTTACAGATTCACAGCATAGCAGGATAACAAGCGGATGGTTAAATATAAAAGCGTCACATCGTCTTGGAGTTGCCGGTATCTAAAAGAGAAAAATAAAAGCACAACTACACAATAATACGAAGCTATGGTCAGCACTATAAAACAAGTAACAGTTCCATTATGCCACTCAATACTTCAAACATTATTTCCAAAAGTAAAGCATGCCACATGGTGATTGGTCATCTCACCAAATGCAAACAAATTACTTCATTTGAATATCAACAATTGTAAATAAATAAGAAACTGCAGAATAAAAAAGCATAGTCATCTTTATGAAAAAGGCATGTCAGTCGTCAGTCACTACTGGAAATTAAGACCTATTATTCATTCACTTAAAGTTTCATTAAATATCTTAGTTATCTCCAGATGTTATAATTTAGTACAAACAATATCTACAATATATTAATTAAAAAATCATTCTGGCCCTTTATGCTCAAATTATTAATATCTGAATATTTATTTATGACAAATATTTAAAGTTGTTTACATCAGAAGGTCTATTTTTAATAATGTAGTCTCATTATTACACACATGACATTTCCTTCTCATATTAAGTGACAGTAAAATAGATCTCTACATAGAGTTGTACAGGGATGGCTAATATGCAAATCTTATTCCTTAAGTAAAATAACATCTTTAGAACTATCTGCAGCTAATGTTTTGATAAAATCATCATCATGCAATAAAAGGAGAGGTATTTAGGCTTTGTGCAATAGTTAACAATAGAGTGTCCTTGTGCATAAGTGAGGAAGTTTTGGGTGCATGCTAAATAACTTTTGGGTGATAAAATGCAACAACACTTGTCACTTCAATGGTTTAAATGAATCATGTCTGAATAGGTTTCAAAAGAAATCCTTCGGACACACCTAGTTTGGGTGCTAACTTACACCTAATAACATGACCAAACCCTTTACTATAGGCTACAGGGTGTCCCAGAAAAAATTACCGAGTGAATAAAATTGAACATAAGTCGAGAAATAGACATCAGAATCAAAAAATTTAAAATGTAGCGCGTAGCTTATTTTGTTGCACATCACATACGAAAATTTTATTTGATTCGTTTGACTGGTTCCGAAGCAATGAACGGTTGCATATTGCGTGCATCAATGCAGTTCATTCCAAGTTTGATCAACAGGCGCTTTTTTCATACTCGCTCACCGCTTCCTAAAGTGTGTGTATCTCATTAAATTTAGTCCACATTATCCATTAAAATCCGACGGTGTTATGTCATTCATGCTTTCACTACAGATGAATAACAGTGTGTCCGAGAAAACTTTGATTTCTGCAATTGGAAGCTCTCCAACTTATTCTTTAGGTTGTGTAAATATACTTTACAAAGAACATTTGAGCCAAGAATGACAATGATGAAGTGCTTACAGATTTACGTGTGATTTTTGATACCACGCATTATTAATGTTGAAGTTTTTTAAAAGATTTAAACTTTGCATTACAGTTTCTCGGAAATATTCCGAAAACATTAATGTGTGTGAGAAGCCAGCTGCAATTCTTTATGTAGCAATTCTTTATGCAACATTATATCAACATTACCGAAAAAAGATATTTACAAATACCGAGCATCATCTTACATGCAAGCTTTCATTTTCAATATCATGCAGGTTTTCAAATTTGAACAAAATTAAATGTTTTGCAAGAAACAGGTTGTTTAAAAAGAACGAAAATGATTTCATATAACAAAATATGAAGCACATTGACAGTTTAACCACTAGTGCACATTGTGTTGAATGAGCTTTCTTTCAAACTTGGAATGAAGTGAATTGACACATGCGTTATGTAATCGCTAATTTCTTCACGATCAGTCAACCGATTCCAGTAAAATTAGCGTATAGGATGCAAAATAATATGGGCTACACGCTGATGTTTAGATTTTTGGATTTTGATGTCTAGTTTTCGACTTACGTCCAAATTCATTTGCTCGGTAATTTTTTCTGGGACACCCTGTACTAATGGTGTTGTAGTGTGGAACACACTCATTTCAGCACATTCCTAAACTTATTTATAGAAAACTAACTGTGCTCAAAGTAACAAATTTAATAATATCCAAACTTTTAAACTTCAATAGATCATTAGAATTAAATAGTAAGCAAATATCTATACATGGTTTAAGAACAATAAAGCATGATCGATCGTTCGAGTATTTTAAGACAATCTAGCTAGAACAATTAAGTCTAGTCAGTCAGGGATACGCCCTGATTCATGTAGAATAACTCAGATCTACATAATCATATAAATCAGTTTCTTAGTCCAAAAGTAATAGAAAACCATTTTGTAGGGGATACTCAAATCAATAAACAATGATAAGAGAATATTTAATTTGTCCTCCTTTTGGGTGGAAGATAAACCTACACCAAGAATAACTTCGTCAAGCTATAATCTTGAGGCCTAACTATTACAATCATCAATGTATGTTTCAATACATTCAAATCTATACACATGCATGTTCGTAAGTTTCCGCTTTAACAAAATAAAGCAATCAATCAAAATAATTATCATTTAACGCACTTAATGAGTGGTGTACGTCCCATTAAAATGTTACTTCATCGCAACAATTACATAATGGAGAAAATAATAGTAATACAATATTACTAACTCACCTAAAAGAGCCAGTTTCATGTTCCTTGGTGATTCAGCAAAGTTACAGTTAACAGTTGTCAAAGTTGTCTTTAAGGGGTACTACACCCTTGGCCAATTTTTGCCTATTTTTGCTTTTTTTTTTCTCAAAATTATAGCACATTGGTGACAAGTAAGATATGTATATTATAGGGGCAAGGACTACAACTACTGCACTGAAAATTCAGCAACTCAAGGCAAGTAGTTATTGATTTATTGATCAAATATTGGTTTTCCTCATTTTTGACTGTAACTCCACAACTGTTGTCTGTGCTGAAATAAAATTTCCAGTCAGTAGTTGTAGTCTTTGCCCCTATAATATACATATCTTACTTGTCACCAATGCGCTATAATTTTTGAGAAAAATGCAAAAAAGAAGTACAAAATTGGGCAGGGGTGTAGTACCCCCTTAAGGTTTGCATCTCATGGGTTTATACTTGTTTTAAATGAAAAGATAAATTGAAGTTCTGCTGAAGTGGGTTGTGTGTAGCCTGCTTGCCAGGTAGTGCCGGAGTGACAGGGACATCCTAACTTTCTTGCCACGCACGAGGGCAGCAAAGGTTAGGAAGATTTGTAAAGTCCAAACTATAGAGGGCAATATTTATCAGCAATTTTAACAGGGTTACATTTCTTTTTTGTTTTTTGCATTCGAACAGTGAATAAATGGACATATTTGGGTTAATCGTTGAACATCATGAACATTGTTGAATGGGATTTAACCTCGGTGGAGTTTTAGATACCGTTTTGTGTTTTTTGTATAACCCCTTTACCAAAGTAATTACCTACACTCATAGAAATAACTTGTTCGCCTTGTTGGCGCAATTCAAAAGGAGTAAGTTTGGACAACTCAAAAATGGTGTAAAAGTTGCCAAAACAAAATTTTAGTTATCCGAACTTAAAAAATGCTGAAAAAGCACAAAAAGTTCGTCAACTAATCAACTTTGTTGGCATTACTTAAAAAGTTTATGTAAGTCGTTGCGTCAACTTTTTAAGTAATGCCAACTTCTGAATTCAAGTTCAGTGAACTTAGAAAAATAAACAAGGTTCAAAGAACCAATTAGTTGAGTGAGTAGTGTAACTCAACATGAAAGTTGATGTAACTCGTTCATATTAAGTTACTGGTACTTATTGTTTTGAGTTATTCCAATTTACTTTGTTACTTAATTCACGTAATTGGATCATTTTCTGCACAATTAGCAGTATTCAAATATTTATTTTTGTAATCAGTGCAAAATTTTGTATACTATAGCACACCTCTAGAAAATTATGCTAACCTAGCTAGGCTAGTTTCATTTTCTGAGTTGTAACGAGACCTCCACA